>NC_056700.1:7750996-8058757 GCF_018831695.1 Puntigrus tetrazona
TATCCCAGCCCGCTGATGAGCAACAGCTGAGACCGGTCAGCTCGTGACGAGCACATGCACGCAGTTCTCGTTGGTTACCGAGGCGACGCTTGATGGCTGCTCGACGCTTGTCAGCACCACGCTAGTACCTTCTTGGTCTTCCGAACGCCTCCGGAATGAGGACTGGGGAGGAGGCAGAGGCGCCGCAGCTGGCACATCGAAAGCAGGCCTGGCAAAACTGCTTTTCACCTCCGTGACGAGACCTGAAGCCAGTGAAACCGGTCCCACTCTTTGGGCTGTGCTGGCAGCTCCAGGGTGTCCGGCCATCGGATGGGAATGGGCCAGCTCTAGGATCGGCCCATATTAGGGACTTTGGGACAACCAACAGCAGCTTCTCTCCTCCTCTTCCGCTGGGCGGCACAGTACAACAGGCCATTTTTCACCACAAAATGCGGGAGAGGATGGGGCCCTGGCTGCACATCCTGCTCCCTCCACAACGCGCACTTGCGTGCCACAGTGTTTGAGGCGGGCCGCCATCTTTTGGGTCTTCAGCGCACGAGCTCCCTCCACACCTGTTGGAAAACATCAAAAACAGGTTAGAACTCTGGGAGGGGGACTCACCTTTCTCTCCCGGGCTGTCTTAGGCAGTAAATACTGGCGAGTCCGGTGGCTCGCAGGCTGGTCATTGTCGCTGGCTGTTCCTCTGGGGCTGGCTGGCTGAGTGGCGTGCAGGTGGTCAAATACTGGCCAACCCTCACTTAACAGGACTGGCACAGGGAGGTCCTTCACTTACCCCGGACCTTACTGGCCAGGCCCTGGGCTTGCCGAGATAGCGGACGCATCGAAGCCGAACTTGCAGGTGTCCCCTCGTGGCACACAGGTGATGGAAGGAACGCCTTCTTCTCCACAGGGGGGCCAGGATGTTCATGGCAGATCAGGATGGCTGGGCTGCTTGCCCGAGTCCAGCAGAGCTCTGGGAAGGGCTCCTCTGCTCCACTCCGACTTTGGCCTCCAGAGCCTTCTTGGTGGCCGTGGTGCAACGGCTGCAGCATCTTCTGTCAGCATGGGTTTGTCGCTGGGTGGAGAGGGAACCAGCCAGCCTGTTGACTGGGCACAACGCGTGCGCCTGGCACACGCCGCTTCCTGGATGACCTCTGGGAAAACGCGCGCCGCCTCCCAGGCTCCTAATATTGGGCCGTGGTCCGCAAAGCTCCACTGCCTCGACGAGCTCGATGGTTGTGGCTGGGTTCCGTTCCATCCTGATCTCCTGTCTGGTGTGAGCAGGAAGGGCTCTCAAAAAATCGATCCACTACGACCGCTCCCACCACCTGACCCGCGGTTGGGGTCCCGCCAAGAAGCCAGTGTTAGGCGCGAGGCGCGCAAGCTTACGTTTGTGCACAGGTGGGAATGCGTAGGTTATACTATCAGCTGTGGAACTGCTGGGCAGCAGCTATCTGCGAGAGGCCGAGTCGGAGAGGATTTCGCGCACTTCATTGTAACTCTCTGTCGCCGCGAGAAAGAAAGAAATACGTGCACTGCGCCTCGCGGATAAGAGGGGGCTAGTAGGTCTGCGCCTTTACTCGGTGCCAACCTTCATGCTGGCTGTGGTTTTGAACATTTGTAAGTACGCCTTTCTGGACCGACATTTTTGACAGCAGTTTGGTGGCTTGGGCTCGGGGTCTGGCAGCGGAATCTGTTGGGGAGCCGGCGGATCGTAGGGCGGCGAATCTCCTGCTCGCTTTCGCCTCTGTTGAGTAGCCAGGTGCTCCACGATTTGTTGTGGATGCTAACCTCGTGAGCCGTTGTAGGTTCTTCCATGGCGGAGAAGCGCTTACGCCACACGATAAACTAAAAAGGAGAGACAGAATAAAAATAAGGGGGTGAAGACGAGATCACTTGCCGGTGCTTCTTCACACTCTGCCCACATTCTCCACCAGTGTGACGAGGTGAAGAAACACACAGCAAGGAGGGTTTCCAAATCAAAACCCCAGAGGGTGGGTTTAATAACAAAGATACTGCTAGGTCTATATGCTGCTTTCTGCAGGGGACAAGAGAACGATCATGACGATCATGGAGGCAAATGCTCAGTGACGGTGTGCCGCGTGGCCTTTTATCCCAGCCCGCTGATGAGTGACAGCAGAGACCGGTCAGCTCTGTGACGAGCGCACGTGCCCTGCTGGTTACCAGGCGACGACGCTGATGGCTGGCTTGGGACGCCAGTCACAATATATAAAACATTGAACTGTTTGGGTATGTTATTATTTAGAAATTCTTAATAAAATGTAAAAATGTAATGTTGATTTCAAGTTCTTTTCGGAAAGAAAACACATAGCTATTATTCATCAAAACTGAATGTCCATGAGAAATTACATAAATATTTAGCATGTTTCCATACACTGTTAACACAATGTTTAAGATGCTGCAACATGTTACCATGTTCTAACCCTTTATATTACATACTAACTAAACATAGCTGTTCTACTGATTGATAGACGGATACAGTACATAGATGGATGAAATGATGGGAAGTGTTTACTATAGCATATTTAGCATGCTGGTAGCATATTTTAATGCATTGGCAGCATATATAAATATGATGTTACTGGTTTTGGCAGGATGTTTTAGCATGTTGTTAGCATTAAGGCTTTTATACGTGAGATATATGTGAGATACATAAACTGACACTGATTCCTGGTAACTTTTCTATTTTATGTAGTATAATATTATAGTACTATATAATATAGTAGGTAATATATGTAGATAGATTTAAAAAAAGATTCCTGGTAACTTATCTGTGCTAAGGTATTATTTTACTTTTATTTGTTGTGATGGCAGACACAAAGAGACTGCCATGTTCACAAACTCCTGACACATCACTTCCATTTTCTCACCCTCACTTCTGAAGGAGCTCAAACTGTGAAAAACAAACAGAATATAGAAGACATCACTGTCTCCACCTCTGCCATTGCTGAGATTTTGAGATTGTGTGGAGTATGCTGTTATACAGATGCTTTCTGAGATTTGGCAGTGAAAACAATGTTCATGCCAGAACACATTTTTGGGTCCTCAAGCATGTGCAAAATGTAATAGAAAATGAAAGTTACAGAAAGTAACAGTTTTATCGGTTTTAGTTGTAGTTTAGTTAAGTGCTGATGCCAATCCACTTGTGCTCTGACTGCAAATTATTATTCTTTACCACTGAGAGCCTTGAATGTTCTGGGTCAAAAGATTAAGATGAGGTTTGCTTAGTCTACTATACAACACCATGTACAATTTAAAGCTGTTAGATTTGCTTGCAATATGCAATCACATTTTTATTTATTTATTTTAATCTACTCTGTGCGTAAATTCAGCAGCTATAGTTTATAGTAACACCTGTTTGCATGATTTACAGATGTTTTCTTTTTCTTCTTCTTCTTCTTCTAATAAATGCAATTTAAATCATCTGTGAAAGACTTACAATATGTTTAAGTAGATTGAAATAAACATTTTTACATATGGACTGTGGCTTGAATAAAGAAATAGCTTTTTTTCAGATAGCATTTCAACTCTGAAGCAAGTCTCCAACCCCACACTACATGAAAAATAAGAATGCAAATATATTGACGTAAGCGCTAGATTTTAAAATGAATTAAATAAATGAGGCAATTATTTTATGTTAAAGCTTATTTCAATAGTGCAGCTTTATTAATACTAAACCACTCGAATGAATAACTGGAAATAGGATTTGTTTGTGGAGGATGGTTGTTTCTGCTACTATTATTAGGAGTATTCTCATGTTAGTAAAAGCAATCAAAGCATATACAGGTACATCTAAAAAAATGTTTCTTCGTTTTTTTTTTTTGTAACATTTCAAAAGTGATAATTAGAGCTTACAGCTCACAAAACTCAAAATCCAGGGTCTCAAAAAATATTACAATATTTATATTTGAATTTCATTAAATGAACATCCCTGCAATAGAAATTTCAGGTATCGCTTTGTTCTTGATGCCACAATAACGTGGAAGACTGCTGACTTGGCAATGCTCCAGAAGATGATCATTGACGCCTCCACAAAGAGAATAATTCACAGAAGGTCATTGCTGCAAGGAGGGCTGTTCACAGAGTGCTGTATCAAAGAAAATTTAATGCAAAGTTTATTGAAAGGAAGAAATTGGGTAGGAAAAGGTGTTCTAACAACAGGGATGACCACAAGAGAATACTGAATACTGCCAATCAAAACCGATTAAACACTCTTTGGAGAGCTTCACAAGGAGTGGAAAGAAGCTGAGTCAGTGAATCTCCATGCTCAGACGCCTTTCAGGAAAAGGGCGACTCAAGTCACTTCTGAAACAGAAACAACACCAAAAGCATTTTAACTGGGTTAAGAAGAAAATAACTGCACTGTTACTCAGTGGTCCTAGGTCCTCCTTTCAGATAAAAGACAATTTTGCATTTCATTTGAAATCAAAGTCTTGAGTACGGAGGAAGACTACAGAGACATAGAATCCAAGCTGTTTAAAGTCCAGTGTGAGGTTTTTGAAGTTGGTTTGGGGTGCTGTGACATCTGCTGGGGGCATAGCAACCGTGGAGGACAGGGGATTTTTTTTTGGAAGGCCTTTTTGTGACCAATGACCAATATTTCCGCCTGTGTTCTATGAGTTGTTATTTAGATTTGAGTGAACTTACAGACAATCACAAGGTAACTTTTGACCGATTTCTGCATTACCATTTACTTTGTTCTGTGGTGGTCTGGGTAAAATACACCCAGAAAACAAGCAGAGTATAAGATCCTTATTTTAAACAAACACTGCAAGTATGTGTAATGTCGCGATGAGAAAAACTGAACCAAATATTGTCCTGTCATAACAAATCATGTATTAATGGAACGCTTTATTCAGCTTTCAGATTATACATAGCCCAACTCTATATTTTAAAACTGACCTTATGGCTGGTTTTGTGGTCCAGGGTCACAGATACTCACCTACTTGTTGCTTTGGATGAAAGCGTTCTGCTGGAATAAGACATCAATGATGATTGTCCTGCTTGTCTTTGTTGCGCTTGGGCTGCTCTGAGTCCAGACTACAATTATTATTTCCCAATATAGCAAATTTGTTTTGTGCTGAAAACTTGTCATTATCATGTTTAAGTAATCTATTTAGAATTAAACTTACTTTCTACATTTAGTACATTTAGTACTAAATTTAGTTTGTTAGAGAGTCACATAACCACTTTTAAAATGGCTGCTACGCCTGTCTGCTGTTTTGGTTCATTGTGTTTCATCAAGTCAAAGTCAATGCAGTTTTCTACCAGGAAATTTTGGAGCATTTTATGCTACAATCTGCAAAAAAACGTTTTATAGTTGCTGCTTTCTTTTCCAGTGGGAGCTTAGACCTGCCCACAGTGCCAAACCACTTCTAAGTGCTTTGCTGATCATGATATTACTGTTCTTGATCAGTCAGACAACAGGCCTGACCTGGAAGCCCAAGTAGAAACTGTAGTATATTTTAAGAGAGAGATGAGAAACGTCTCGGTTACGTATAAAACCCTCGTCTCTGAAGAAGGGAACGGAGACGCTACGCCGGATGACCGGACGAACTGGGATCTCGCCGAGAGACCAATCTACTTCGAAAGTGTATCTAAACAAGCCAATTGAAGATTGGCATGCGCTTAATCGCGATCCAGCTGCCGCTGATCACAGCGCGCGGTATAAATAAGCGCAGCGGTGCAGCGCATATTCAGGTTTTCTCACCGAGGAGCCGAGCTAGTGACCCGCCCCTTCAGCAGAGGTGCAGCACCGCGGCGACGGGACGTGACGCCCGCTCCCTTCTTCAGGAACGAGGGTTACATACGAATCGAGACGCCCTTTCAGTCGGTCACTCCGAAGTCACGCCGGATGACCGACGAATTGGGATCTCACTAAAACGCCATGGACGCTGCCTCTTCCAGTGTCCTGTGGGAGCCCACAAGCCCCCTCAGTCTATCGTGGGCGAGGCCGGGCCCAACCACAAGAAGCCAGCTACTTTTGTAACACTACCCATTCTGTAAGACTGAACACTGGGAAACGTCCCACGCCTCTAGTGAACAGGGACGGGCGGAAGTCCAGCCTTCCCAGAGGAGGTCTCGAACGAATACGCATATGGACAGTATTTCAGTTTGCATATGGAAAATTGGAGGTGATTGAACTTTCTTAGACGGGCAGAAGGTCTGGCCGGGAAACACGGGCTCTAAGGCTATGCTGTGGTGGAATACACACATAAAGTCCTCTTGGGGTACTTTATGGCTCCCAGCCCTCACCGGTTCTCACTGGATTCATCGAGAGGGCCTGGCGCCAGATGCTCCGCGCAACATCTGGCTGCCCGAGGGGAATGAGGAGCTCTCACAGGGTCTACTGTATGGACGCTCTGAGCGGGTTAACAAGCCGACCCAAACCGGGCCCTCAGTGCTTCTACCAGTTTGAGGTGAGAACACAGGAGGATACCGGTTCCACACGTAGGCTATAGAATCTAGCAATCATGTTGGGGTCGCCAGCCCCAGCAGCTCTACAATCTGTCAGCGAGGTGCCACGAGCCACCGCCCAGGACGATGCAATACTTGCTGAGTGTGCCCGCAACTCCTGAAGGGGGAGCAGGGCATACCCTGTGCTTGGTACGCTAGGGTAATGGCGCCCACTATCCAGTGAGCCATCCTCTGCTTGGAGGCGTGCACTTCTCTCTGCCGCCCTCTGTGACAAAACGAGCTGACTGAGGTCCTGGAAGCTGTGTCCGGTCAACGTAGCATCGGAGTGCTCGGACGTGGGACAAGCAACGCCAGGGCTGGGTCTGCCTCCTCCAGGGCAGCGCTGAAGGTTCACCACCTGGTCTCTGCGAGCCCAAACTGTAGGCACGAATCGCTCGACCAAAAAAGCCTGCAGGTCCCCTACCTCTTGATGGAGGCCAATGCAGCAGGAGCAATGTCTCATAGATAAAAGAACTTTAGCACAACTGCTGGCAAGGGTTCAACGAGCCTACTGCAGTGCTGTCAGCACTACAGACAGGTCCCCAAGAGGGTACTGTTGGGAGCCGTGGAGGATTCAACCTCCTGGCTTCCCCTCAGGAACCTGATAATCTGGCCATGCTACACACCACAGACCTCCCATCTATGAGGTCATGATTTGCAGCGATTGCAGCCATGTAGACTTTAAGGTGGAGGGAGACAGCCTTCGCTCCAACCCTTGCTGCAAGAAGATAAGCACGACTGAGGGCAACCGTGGGTCTTCACCCTGAGAAGAACACCACTCGACGAACAGGCTCTCTACTTCAAGGCATAGGCCTGTCTCGTGGACGGCACTCTCAGCCGAAGAAATGGTGCCGACTACCCTCTTGAGGTAGGTCACCTAGAGCCTCCGCAGATCCCATCCAGGGACCAGACATGGAGTTTCCAGAGGTCTGGACGCGGGTGCTGGCAAGTGCCCCATCTCTGAGTCAGAAGATCCTTCCTCAGAGGGATCGGCCAAGGAGGGGCTGTCGCGAGAGCACAAGTTCTGGGAACCAAGTCTTCACCAGTAGGGTGCTACTAGCAAGACCTGCTCCTAGTCCTCCCTGACCTTGCACAGTGTCTGTGCAAGAAGGCTCACTGGGAAATACATACTTGCAAAGGCCCCGCAGCCAGCTGTGTGCCAGTGGGCAATGGGAAGTCTCTGGAGAGGCAAACAGGTCTACCTGAGTGGCTCGGAAACGTTCCCAATCAGCTGAACCGCCCGGGATGGAGTCTCCATTCTCCGGTAGTGCAGTCATGACAGCTCTGCGTCGGCTGCCTGGTTGCACACTCCTGGAATGTGAATGGCGAGAAGCGACTCTCAGAACTTCCGACTCATAGGAGGAGGAGGTGGTGGGCTAGTTGCGACATACGACGGGAGCGTGAGACCACCTTGTTGGTTGATGCACGCAACGGTCAGTATGTTGTCCAAAGTGCGACTAGTACATGCTGGCCTCAAGGCAGTTCTCTAGACTGCCTAGGCGAGATGTACTGCCAGCAACTTTAGGCAGTTGATGTGCCATTGCAGTTGAGGGTCCGTCCAAACCCCTGACACTGCATGCCCGCTGTACGTGGCCCTCAGCCGGGTGGTGGAGGCATCCGTGAAACCACAGCATACCTGGAGACCTTCTCCAGGCACACTCGGCCAAGGAACGAGAGGTCTGACCACGGGGTGAAGGTTTGGCGGCAGGCCGGTGTTATTTGAACCCGGTGAGTGCCACTTTGCCACGCCCACCTCGGGACTTCGATCGTAGCCAATGTTGAAGCGGTCTCATATGGATTAGTCCCAGCGGCATCACTCAGGCCGCGGCTGCCATATGCCCCAGGAGCCTCTGAAAATATTTCAGTGGGACCGCCATCCTGCTCTTGAACATATTGAAGCAGTTCAACACCGAATTGGCACGCCTCTGTGAGGTGTGCCATCTGATCGATCGAATCCAGCTCCATCCCAAGAAAAGAGATCCTCTGCGTTGGACAGAGTTTGCTCTTCTCCTGGTTGACCTGAAACCCCAACTGGCTGAGGTGCTGTAGCACCAGATCCCTGTGTTCGCACAACTGAGCCCGGACTGAGCCAGTCATCCAGTTGGTTGAGAATGCGAACGCTTACTCTCTCAGTGGAGCAAGGGCTGCTTCCGCGACTTGCATGAAGACGCTGCGTGGCGACAGGGAGAGCCCGAAGGGTAGGACTTGTACTGATATGCTCGACCTTCCGAACGCCAACCTCAGGAATGGCCTGTGGCATGGAAGAATCGACACATGAAAGTACGTGTCCTTCAGGTCGCATCGCTGCAACCAATCCTGGGACGACGGACGCACTGAATAGGCGTTTCTGTGTCAACATCCTGAACGGGAGTGCTCGATTCAGGACTCACAGATCCAAGATTGGTCATAACCCACCGCCTTTCTTGGGCACTATGAAGTATGGGCTGTAAGCCCCGACCTCATATCGGCTGGAGGAAGCGGCTTTATCGTGCCTTCACTAGAAGGACAGCAATCTCCGCCCACAAGACAGGGGCACCACGCATTGTTCACTGACATATAGCGGGATCCCACTGAACTTGGGGGACGCCGATGAACTGAATCATATAGCCAAGTCGAAGGGTTCGCAGGAGCCACCGGGATAGCCTGGGAAGATTCAACCAGGCATCCAGAGACCGAACTAGCGGCTCGAGCGGAACCACCGACGCAGGTGCAGGCGATGGGGCAGCGAGGGGAGTGCAGGGACCCGCCTCGGGCGCCTCGTGGCCGGTCCGGCGGGGTCTGAGTGTGTGCAACTCTTACCTGCATCCCCGCAGAAGTGAGGCGGTAGGCTGTTGGTTCGTCCTCCCAGTCTTCCCACTGCTGCATATTAGCCCAAGGAGAGCGTGAGTGGCGCGCGGAACTGGCCCGCCTCAACTCCTCCTCTCCTGGGGACCCAGAGACAGAGGAAACCGCCCTTGTCGAGGTTTTAGGTAGCGGCAACATTCTCTGCCCGGCAGAGCAGCTCCCTCCATCCCTGGATCTGAGGGCCTCTTGCACCTGCGCTTTCCTCCAGGTTTGGCAGGAGCCTGGACAGGCTGGGTGGCTGCCCTGCTGCCAGCTCCACGGTGCTGCCTAGATGGGGCTGCTGCGCTGACTGCACGGGAGCGGTGGCGGCAGCAGGGGGCACCCTCGGCGACGAGCTGGCTGAGGTGGGCCGCCGGGCGGCTGGGTGAAGGCAGCAGCTGCACGCCGAGGCAGGATGTTTCTTACCTCAGTCTGCTTCTGGGCAGCGGAGAACTGCTGGGCAAAGTTCTCCACTGCGTCGCGGCGGCCGGGTCTGGGACATGGGGGCATTCAAGGAACGTGGTCTTGTCTACCTCGCGCATGTCGACCAGACACAGCCACAGATGGCGCTTTCTGGACCACCGTGGTGGCCATCGCGACAACCCAGAGACGCGTTGCAGACCTTCTCGCTCGTAGGGCGCGAGGTCCATCACGATACAGAGTTCTTTCAGAACTTCCAGGTCATGACCACCCCTGTGCAGATCCTTCAGTGCCTTGGCCTGATGAACTGCAACAACGCCAAAGCGCGTGTACTGCAGACGCAGCTTGTCCACAGGCCGCACAAGGCACCGCCGCTCAGAGCCGACGAGTACCTGCAGGCCCGGGAGGGGAGCACAGGATCACCGCACTAAGCGAAACGGCATTGGGACACAGCTGCATCCCAACTGACCGCCTCCACTGGGGGCGATCACCGTGAACTCCCTGGCTGTGCCACTGTCAAGGGTGGTGAAGGAGGAGGAGCCACTGGGGCAGTTTCTGGCAGTGAAAGGTGCTTTCCACATCCCAGTAAGCTCCTCATGCACTTCCGGAAGAAAGGTACCAGGGTGGGGCCCTGAGAACCAGCGCGCAAGCCACCCCTTAAATACCAATCGTCCAGCCTCGAGGGCCCGGAAGCAGTGGAGGTTTCCACTTGATCCCGATCACCTCGACGGCCTGGGCAAGTATAGCCACCATTTCTAGATCTGTATCCAGTACATTCAACGCCTGGTAGACGCAGAGCAACCGGATCTTCACTTCCAGAAATGTCTGGCTCACCTTCCGATGCAGCGATTGACTTCTGATCATCAGGGGGAGCCCAAGAGGGTACAGCTGATACCCCACGTGAGGGGTCCAGACTGCCCCTTGCAGCTCCACTGGTTGCAGAGTTTAAGCTTTGTGTCACAACGAAATGGAGCCCACCTGTCTGCAGCCAGAATGAGAACCAAGTCGAGCAAACACAAGCTCCGCCTCCTTTTTTCAAGGCGACAGAGCCCGCCCATCACTCCGAGATGACCATCTCCCCGCGAGGAAATGATTCATCCACAACCGCCACCTCAGCGCATAAGCCCAGGCACACGAGGCAACGATTGTGTGACCATCACCTAACACCAGGTAACAACCGCATCCAGAAACACACGGGTGTATCGAGGTCTGAAGCAAGACCCACGCTGTCTTCCAAGACGCGTCGAGTTTGCCAGACGTAACGTCGTCTTTAAAAGACGCACCCGCGAATGCTCTTTTTAGTGCTGCTGCAACAGGGGATAGCCGTTGGCACACAAACAGGGGGTAGTGCAGCCTGATTGTGGCAATCCACTCGACGCAGGAAAACGACCTCCGCTGAAACGCCGTACTCCAACACTCGTAGATCGCCTTTGGAGCGGAACAGTCACGCTTCGGCCCGGGCGAAAAGCTGAATATGCGCTGCACCCGCTGCTTATTTATACACGCGCTGTGATCAGCGGCAGCTGGATGCGATTAGCGCATGCCAATCTTCAATTGGCTTGTTTAGATACACTCGAAGTAGATTGGTCTCTCGAAGCGAGATCTCATTCGTCGGTCATCCGACGTGACTCGGAGTGACCGACTGAAAGGGAACCGTGGATCCAACAACACAGACAAAGTGAAGACTCAGTAGTGTCTCTCAGCAGAGCCACAGACTAATCGCTCCATGCCAGTCCTCACTGATGCTGGAGTTTGCTAAAGGAGCCCCAACCAAGTACTGAGTGCAGAAATTAATTTTCTAGTTAGTCCTCTTGTTTTTTTGTTGTTGTTTTTTTAGGTCTATTATTTATACAGTAATTGTATTTACTGTCACCTTTTATTATTACATCATTGCTGAATAAAAGTATAAGGGATTGCAGATTTTACCATGTGAAATGGATCATAAGACAATATAACATCTGATTAGTGATCTGCTTGGATTAATTACTTCATCCAAAAACAAAAAAGGTTAAACATTCTCTCTCATCCTCAAACCAACATGAAACATTTACTGACAGATTTTTAGCTGTTCTGTTTATGACATTTGACATTTTTCACTATATATTCAGTGTACGAAAGAAAAGAACAAACAGTTCTTTTAAAATTGTACTGTATTTTCAAAGTAATCTTAAACTACTGCAAAAAGGTCTATACTGACAACTCACATTTCTTGTTCATTTCTAGTTTTATCTTATCTGTTAAAAATTTAATGCAAAAATTACTAAGTTTTTAATCAAGGAACAAACCAGCATCTTTTACACTGAGCTAATGCGATACCTGCCTCCAGCAGTGTGAATGCTTTAGTATCATTTTGACATTTTCTGTTTTATGTAACCTCATGAATTACAAATGAGCTTATTATAAATAACAAATGTCCGAAAGGTTTTTAAAATGGTCATGAAACGGTCTGATTTTAGTGTCAGTAGTAGATTGGCAGGAAAGAAAAAAGGAAGTGGAAGATGAAGATCTTTGAAATTACAGGTGAAGTGTGAAGCTGTGGTGAGAAAAAGCACAAAAATAGATATAAAGGTGGTAAAGAGGGGCAGAGGAGTGGGAAAAAAGAAGAAAAATAAGTTTTTTTAAGAAAAGTATGTTAATATAACAGAGAACGGCTGTACAATAACCTCTGGTTAGGAAGGACATGTGAAGCTGAAAAACTTTTTAAGTAGTTTGTAAATGGTGCATGTTCAAATCAAGGCAAACAGTGTGCTTTGTAATCACAGCGGGTTGTGTACGCCTCTTTCCTTCTGCTGAGTGCCACTTCACTCAGATGTTTTTCTGCACAAGAAGCTTTTCCCGTCACAGGTTGGCGTCTGGGACGTGACCGTGTGCGACCCGCCAGTACTGACTGTCATTTCTTTACAGGTTGAAGGTGCAAAATTGCACCATTCCGCCTTTAGAACCAGTATTTTGTCAACATCTAGTAAAGAGACTACACTTCGTTGCTGGGTCACGCCTTAATGGGTTGCTGTCTTACCGATGATTAAATATGGCAGATTTGGTTTACACTTTTCTCAGATTATAAATCTATGCACTTCCTCTCCAAATCACTTAAGTGTGTAAAAATATCTGTTTGCACTATAATAGGCCTACATGGAATCAAATAAGTCTTTTTAATCTTTAATCTTCACTGAAAAGCAAAGGTTTTCTGTTTAAGATTATAGAAATATGCTATTTAATGTCAGCAGTAATTCGTTTAAAGACCTCTTGTGGTAAAAATCATGCTTTTAACATTGCTTGCATGTCTATTCTGTGTTTTTAATATTCTCAAAGACAAAATCATCAGTCATTCATGTGCAAATTCAACAGTCAAAATCATAACAGTGCATTTTTATAGTCTTAAACTGCAGTTTAGTCAGTTTGCTAGCATCGTGAATCGTAACCAATCCCTTCATCTTGTAAGGCGGAGCATTTCATATAATTAGCAAAACATTTATACCTAAGGATGTTGATTTTTAGAAGGCAGCCGTCCGAGATGGCAAATAGAAATATGGTTTCTGTAAGATTTGCAACACATTATTAGCTGTATGAAAGCAATAAAGGCAATTATTGATATTGATATTGGTTATTGATATCAATTATAATTACATTTCTGGTATATTGAGGACCATGTATAATTAGCTTTTTTGGTTTCTGGTTCAAATATACAAGGCTGAATTATTCTAATATCGCCACTTTTAATTGTGTAAAGTTTACAATTCCAGATTACTGAAGCAGTCTGAGCTTGTGGTACTGAGTGAAGGCTAGGTCTAATTTGCATGGTGAAAAATGCCTAAATATGTCATTTTAAATAAGTTTATGGGATAAAATAGTGCAGGCAACTATTCCAGTATTGGAAACCGAAATAAAGTAAACCTTTAACCTTTACTAAGTAAACATATTTGTGGATGCAGTTACTTTCTATTTTTAAATGCATAATGTATTAAATGTATACTCGGGACTGTTTGTACCATTTTTATCCCTGCTATTAACGTGTATTATATCAGTGTTATTTTAAAAGGCATAACTGTATAATTATCGACATATTGTGAATGTTTCTAAACCCATGCAGTTAATGTTGATCTCATTTGTCATGGTGAAATTGAGTTATGATATCAGTCTCATCATACTCCATATGGTCCTCATCCACTAACAGCCTAAAACCCCTTTGCAAAAATAAAGCAATCGTCTGTCTGATTTCTCTCTCAGTTTGACTCCAGAACAACAGAAGATCACTTCACATTGGGCAAGCGGTATGATTTGTAAAACAATTGTCTCTGTCAGCCGTATCTCAAACACAGCCATGACAATCATTTTGTCATTTGTCACTCTGCTTTTAGACTATAAAGTCATCAGCTGTAGTCTTGGCACTGTGGTTCAGAGTGCTGAGAGGTTTTGATTCATGTACGGGTGAACATCTTTCCCAACGGACTGATCTGATGAGTAGCACTAAAATCTGAAAAACTGGCCACACTTTACAAAAATATGTTTAACTACCGTGTACTTGTTTCAAAATCAAATCAAATAAAACTAAACTGAATATAAAATGTGCACATTGTGTTCATGCTGGTACTGTTTGGTATGTTTATGTCCAAGGGCAAAAATATTACAGATGCAATTAGATGCATTTCTCATTCAAACATTGCTAGTAAATTTCACAAATAAATGGCAAGTTACACTGCATTAAATGTGAAACTTTGAAGAAGAAAGGCTAAAATTTCATGCTGAAGTAGTGCTGAAGGTTAGTGAAAATTTTGTCTTACTACACATTAGTCTAAAATGATTCATGTATGTTACTTCAAGCATTTTTGTTATATATTTGCATGTACAGAAACCCATTTATGCTGTGTGTGTGTGTGTGTGTGTGTGTGTTGGAACCTGATTTTGCTGAGTTCTACACGCTCCTGGATCAACATCTGTGTTGACCCTGGAATAACATTGTGATTAACCAATCGGACCTGGAAAACCAGTTTATAGTTTTAAAATCAGTGTTTGGTGATCAGTGTCATTCATCTATCACAAGATATGATATTAATGACATACAGCATTAATATGATATTAAGGCATTATTCATGGGCTAAGGTTAGGTTTGGATGTAAAGATATGGTCAAGACTACATTTTTGGATTAATATGTTGTTCCAGGGTCAGCTAAATATGGAACACACCAACTCGCAAAATCAGGACGTGACAGCAGTGCCAGGCCTTCAGACTGAACTTAAATCATTTAGTGAGAAAAAGACTTTCTGTTTCTGCAGGTATGACAGATGTCAGCTTACAGAAGGTCATCACCACAGAGATGCTGGTGTAATCAACAGTCAAGTAATTGTAAATACGATCACAGCATGTCACATGGAGATCTGATTAGATACATAATGGTGACATTTGCCACTGCAAAAAAACTGTTTCATGTGCAACTGGGTCAATTTTGGTTGACAGTAAGCTTCTCAAATTTGCATGTTAATCTGTGTCATTAAGATAACTGTCTATTCAATGAATTCCATCCTTATCATGTCCTGATGATTGCCATTTTATAGCTTATACCTAAAAACTGTCTGTTCACACAAACACACACAATATTTTTTTTATTATCATGGTTGGTGAGACATTTCTTATCATGTCTCATTAATTGTGTGAATGGTTTCAGGCAGAGATCACACTTATCAGAAACTGGTGCTAAATTAACTTAACAGGAAGCATAACCCTACCGATGAAACAGTGTTATGCTGTTGTTCCTACATCATCTCTGCGAAAATCGCCCGAAGGATTCCCACAGCAATTTCCAGCCGATGCCCTGTCTGACCACGGGTTCGCATGACACAGAACAGAAAAGGAAGGTCTATAGTAGGATGCACTGACACGCACGTATATAATGGAATGGGGCAGACGATTGCTTCTGACAAATACATGCATCTAGGGACGCAGCCTTTGCTTCAAAGCTTGAAGCCAACAGGCCAAGGACACTAATCTCATCCTCTGTGATAACTCCTGTTTCTCATATGTTTGCTGTCAGCCCAACGCATAAATCATAGCTGTGGACTCTTTAGCAGTGTTGTCAAAGAGAAAACGTAGAGGAAAAAAGAGAGAGTGGAGAAGGGAAAATAACACTTAAAAGGAGCGCTTACACTCTGACCTTCCACAGCGTGTAGAAAACTGACTGGAAGGCTTCATCTAGCTGATAAAACCTAACTTTAATTGGAGATTTATGCTTTTACATCTGCAAAATCTTCTTAAAATAATGCAAATAACCAGCATAAGGAGAATGCAGAGTGAGACAAATGCAAATGAACATAATTACAAATAAAAAAGTTGAAACGCATCTAATAAGCAACCTATAACAATATTCAAATTATATGTATCTTGTAATATGTCTACGATTGCACAAGATTGTATCTCACATTATTGTTTTATATTTTCATCTCAAGAGCTGAGAACTAATTACTCTATGCCACTTTTACCATTCGTGCAATTTCAATAATTTTTTTCTATATTATATATTACATGCATAGAACACTAACAGCATTCATATTTATGACATTCATGCAAAATATTTCAATGCATTTTAGCAGCTTACCAGAGCGAAACAAAGCGTGTGTATATATATATATATATATATATATATATATATATATATATATATATATATATATATATATGTATATGTGTGTATGTGTATGTATATGTATATATGCATATATGTATGTATATATATATATATATATATATATATATATATATATATATATATATATATATATAGACATACACACACACACGCACATACTGCATATAATCCACATTAGGTGACACTTGTGGTTTGGCCACTTTAGAGCATGTACACATCACTATTTTCAGACATTTTGGCTCTATTCTCGGGTAAAAATTGTGCTTTTCACACCTCTCTTGCCAAATATAATATTTACAATATACATCTATGACATCATATTTTGGCTTTGTGCTTTATTTATGTTTGCATATAGAAATTGTTTAGCAGAATGACTCATTTTTCATCATTTCATAGTTTTTTATGCGAGTCTCATTAGAATTTGTGTTCTGTTTTCTGACAAAGCCAAACAATTTATCCTCCACTCATGGTCTGAGCTCATCAGTAAAGCTGACAGAGCGCCTCATCTAAAGCTTCATCATAGAACTCCTGGAGATAGACTGATTTTAATCCATGACTTTCCATGCAGGAACATTACAAACATAACCAAGCTTCTTTTTAAGTAAACAGGTTGGAATCTCCTTTGTGTGTTGACCTTGTATCACTTCACCATAGCCTTTTGATTGCCACCATCTCCTGAGCGCAGTGGAACATCATAATCTCTATCTCTATCTTCTCTATTTTTATATATAATAAAAGCAACTCTGAGGCTCATCACCTTTATTCCACTCATCCTTGTGAAGAGATCTTGCAGGTAATCCTTCATTTCCTGCACGAGAGCTTGTCTGAAGAGAAGTAGCTGCAAGCTACTGTCCTTTAATTCAGTATTCATGTTTTTCAGTGCTTCCCAAGAATTCATCTCCATATTTTTTGATAAATTTGATTCTTTCCAGAGGATCTTGTTTTTGGATGAAGGAATTGGCAGCGTGATGCAAAATGTATGATGCATTGAATCTGTTAAAATTCAGCTTCTCTTTGAAATGCTTTAGCATATTGAGATCATATTACATGTGCGTATTTTCTCTTTAATTTCAGAGAGATGCCTCTTGAGATGAAACTGTACAAACAGACACATTATTCAGTATTATTCAGTGAACTTTACAATAGTATATTATCAGTTTTACCATTACCTACAAATTAGAATAAGTAGGACAGGAAAGACAGCTATGAAAAGAAGAAGAAAATGCAAAAAAATTAATTAATTAATTTAAAAAAAGGTGGGTTTAGTGGGCGTAATACACATTTTGTACAACCAGACATAGCTGCGTTAAAAATTAAACTGTACATGAAGTGCTGGGTGACCAACCAGAGAAGAACTGGCCCCAACTGAGCCTGGTTTCCCTCAAGGTTTATTTTCTTCATTCTGTACGGATGGGGTTTTGGTTCCTTGTCCCTGTCGCCTATGGCTTGCTTAGTTGGGGCGACTACTTTCTAGCGATTATCATCAATTTGATTACAGAGTCTCTCCATTTAATAACAAACTTTTTATTATCATCTTTATATTATAACATCCCTATGATTGTATTCTTCTATTTGATACTGTTCAGTGCTTTGATATAATCTGTATTGTTAAAAATGCTAGATAATTAAGAGTGATTGATTGATTAATTGAGTAATAGCAGAGTAGCATCCTCCAGAGTAGCAGAGAATTGCTATGCTTTGTTATTCTGTACTTATAGTATATGTTTCTGCTTTTTGAGAATTAAAATTTTTGAGAAACTGATAGAAAATTGAGAATCGATGCCCTATAATCAGTCATGGTCATAAATAGGTAGTGGTATCTGTGGTTCAACTGGAACATTATGAAGCTACACGAGAATACTTTTTGTATAGGAAGAAAACTAAAATATTTTCTTCATTCAACAATTCGGCACTGTAGTGTCACGGGTTGCATTAGAGTTAAACCATTCATGGAAGATATAGAGTTCTGATGATGTCTTTCATATTTTTCTGAACCTTGACAGTATTATTCACTTGGCAGTCAATGGGACAGTGACAAGCCTCCCGGTTTTCATCCAGAATATCTTAAACTGTGGTTTGCAACAATGTGGGGTAAGGTGATTAAAGACAAAATTTTAATTCTGGAGTGGAGTAACCCTTTAAATGTCCTGATCGAACTAAGCCCTGTCTATGAAACCAAGTCGTGACCTTTCAGAAATAATTATAATATGCTGATTTATATTCCCCAGTAACACCACATGAAATGACATTAAATTTTGATTAATTTGATTAAATTTAAAGGTTTCCCAAACCCTTCCCTTAGGCTATGTGCCATTGGTCTGGCAACCTGAAACTCACACAATTAACATGGGAAAAAAAGACATACCTGTAACAAACGACCCACATATTAATCTTATTAGCCAGGATGGTTACCATAATCCACCATAGCTTATTCAGCTAAACATATCCACATACTTTAAATAGCTTACATTCTGAAAAAGCCAATTAGCATTATTTATAAATGTGCATATATATATATATATATATACACACACACACACAATTGTTTTATTTAATTTACAATTGTAGCATTTCATCATTTTGTATAATTAATTTCATTTCCAATCTTACATACTCTAGCAAGAATAAAAGTGTGTTTCTGGCCTGACTTTTGGAAAGTGTCCTTTATCTGTTCCCTTCTGTAAGGGTCATTTAGGAGGGCTCTTTGGCTTGAGCTGTTCTAAGCCCTCCTGTTTGAAATGCCCTACAAATTGATGACATTGCCACTCAAAGAACCGCGGGTAGGGCTTTCAAAAATGTATTTAGATGATCCCCACAACCATTTGGAGAGGTGGAAATGGCTAATATCGCAGTGTAATAAGTACGTAGGCACCGCTGAGTGCATGTGGCGAAGGTCAAAATCAAATATCACTGGACGCAAGTGACTAATGCTACTTTATGACCCTCTGCAGTGAGCATTCTTTAAACTACTCGGGTTTAAATAAGTCTTCTGGCTTATACACACCACTATAATACAACACGCTGGCTGACTGGAAAATAAAATGTCAGCAGACTAGCATCATTTTTTATGTATTTATTTATTTTTACTGATTTTGTCAGATTAACCCTTTCTTTAGCCATTTCTACTGAGCAAAATAGAAGAATTGATTCAGCTTAGTCAAAATAACATAAAAAAGCACGCTGCTGACATGCTATATATAAATATATATAAGACCCCCAGTAGCAAATCTCTACAGGTGGTGCTGAGTAGGAGGAAGGATTCACATGACTTTTCGTAATCTTGCAGCAGGCTAGGGAATGAAAAAAGCCTGTTTGAGATGCTCCTAGCCTTGCCTGAAATTTAAGCATGAGTAGATGGCTGCAGTGAGGGGAGGAGTGAAATAAATGCAGTCAAGACTGTTCTGATCTCTTAAAGTACAACAGATACTATGATATAAAAGGTGGATATTGTGTTATTCGACTCATCAGCTGTATTGCTGATAAAAATGTAATAATTTTACTTCTGTTGCTTAAATGTGGAAATAAGTATGATGAACAAGGCACGCAAATTACTTGCTGTTTAATTCCTATTGAAAATACATTTAATTTTTACTGTAAAATGGTATTTTGGAATTTTCTGTAGAAATGTGACAACAATCACGGCACACAGAGATGGCACTGTCATAATGTTTGGGAATGGTCATCCATAATTTAAAGGGGTCATATAGTCCAATATCAAGTTTTTTCCCGAGTTTTGTTACAAGTGCATAGATAAGACTAAAGTCTCAAAACCAAACACATATTCTTTATGGAAGTTATGACTTGTCCACACCCCCCCAAAACGGCCCCATTTTTCTTCATCACAGAGTGGGTTTACTTTTTATAACGCTGCCCAAAAGCTTACACAAAGAAGGAAGTTGGAACTATTACTCTCACTGCAGTGTTTCTGCCTGCACCATGCTCAGGAGATGCTCCGTTTCGTTGTGAAAGTGAAACTACTTTGTTTGTGCTCCTAAAACCAGTGGTTAAGCTGTAGCTTAAGCAGTTCAACACAAATGTTACAGTGTGTTCAATGCATTTATAGAGGACTGATTCCTAAAACCTGCAGAGCAGCCTATATGCTGGATGTGCACAAAACTATAAAGTCGAGCAATTCCAAGGACAGTCTGCTGCTTCTGACTCATAAACTAAGTTACAATTTCTTTGTAAAAAAAAAAAAAAAAAATCTGCTACTTACTATTTAAACGTTAGTTTTGAGCAGCATAGAGTAAGGCTTGTTGTTTGTTGTTTGTTTCTTTGATCACAAATGAAGGCATGGTGTTATGTTTACGAGCGTTACGTGGCGCATAAAAGATAGTCATTATAATCAGCAATTATTTGCCCACTGGATTCAACTGTTTATGTGTCATAGTGCTGGGACACAGGTATCTGATGGATTGTGATGAACTAACTTTATTAACAGCTCAAAGCATTTTAGCAGCTGGGAATCTTCATTCTTCTACCATCAAGGATTTACAAGCTTGAGGGACTAATCAGATAAGACATTTTTGGTTTTTATTTGCGCTCAAGAGACATATAAAACCAATCTATTGAGTGTGTGATGTTCTCCCACCACATAGTGATCCTCAAATCTGACTTTGGTGTGTCTCGTGGGAATGCATACCTTGTCTTTATGCTGTATTTGAAGTGATTATGCAATTACTATTTATACATAGAAATATATTCCTTTTTGCATCTATATTTGTGTTTGAATTCGCACAGAGCCTATTTCTGGTTTTAGACTGGTTTAGAACTGGGTGGTTCCCTCCCTTGTATTAATTATGTGGCAGGGAGTTTGAGAGTTTGGGCATGGAGTCGTACATACATTATCAACCAGTCAGCTCCAGTATGTTTAGTCACATGACATCTATAGCTCAGTGACTGGTTTAAAAAAAACTGTATCCATGAGCAAATAGGGTTGAGTGACTAATAGCTAGTCTTGCGTTCTGTTCATTGTCCAAACCCGCACATGAGGCCATTTGACCAACATGTCAAACAACCAATTGGTTTCATTCAGCGTCACAATTTCAGGATTCCCACTAACAGACCAGGGTGTAAAACATTCATTCATTTTAAATTCTATGTCGCATACTTTAGAAAATACTTTACACTTTTGAAAATCCAACATTTCGTTGATCCTGACAGCTCATCATCACAGTTGTAAACACGACAGCTTTCTTGTTTCATGAGGGGGTTGGGCGTCACAATAAATTAGTTTCCAGGCAAAAACGTTGAAGAACCTGACACACGTCTCCTGGAAATGCAGAATTCAACCAATCCTATGACAATTTTAAAACCTCCTGAAGTGTTTCAACTTTTGTGTGCCATATGCATTAGACATTTAGAAAATGTTCCGTGGGCATGACGTGTGAGGCTGACCCTAACTGATAGCTAAAGACAGCTTTCTTCAGGTATTACAGACCTCCTTAAAGCAGGCCATGTTGTTAGCGATTAAGCTCAGATTGCAGGGATTCATTTCCTAGAAACCACCACACACTGTTGTCAACTGTGATTATAATTGAGGTAGAGTTGTGGTTGGAGATGTCTTTCATCTTACGAGAGCCAGCCTTCAAATCATTCATCGTCAGTGCTATCTCCAGATGTTACGCCCCTTAAGCGAGCTGAATAAATGTCTGAAACTCACTGTTCATATCTACATCCCACTCATACTCCATTCTGACAGTCAGTGTAGACCTTTTTAGCGCATACAAAGTAATGCATTCTGCTGGTCTCAAAGAACAGCATTTAGTGTTATTAAAGGAATATCTTTTTATGTGCAGTTCCAACTGCACATATAAGAGCTAGTCACCTGTTTTGTTTATTTGTTTTGATGCATGTAATAACAAAGGTGCATGGATCTCGCTCTTGACCTCAGAGCTGCAATAGCTGCCATATGTCTTCTTAACATGCTGTGCAAGCATGTTCATTGTGAGGATAATGTAAGGTACACTCTCCAGTTTAAGTCACAGATCACACATTATACTACAGTTGCAGAATAATAAGATACCTGACGGAACTGAGAGACCTTCTGCTGAGAAATGACTCAAGTACATTTGTAAACTGAGAGCGCTGACTTCTTCATTTATATGTGCAACAGTTTTAAGGACACGTAACATCCACATGTATCTTTCAAAAATGTTGCAAAAGAATAAATAAATATTATATATATACTGTATATACTAATTATATTACATAAAATGTAAATGTAATTTATTATTGTGGTCAGTGTCACAATTTTTTTGAAATTATTTTAATATGATTGGATGCTCAACTTTTTTGTTATTGTGCTGCTTAATATTAGTGAAATCTGTGGTATTTTTAACAGTATTTATTGATGAATAAAAATAACTTTTTTTCTTGTGACCCCAAACTTTTGAAAACCTTTGAATCATTGGATTTTTGTATGTTTCTATTAGTGCTGTCAATCGATTAAAAATTTAATCAAGTTAATCACACTGATGGACTGTGATTAATCACGATTAATCGCAAATTTAAAATACAAAGATTTCCTGTAAATTTGTTGAAATAAAGAAATGCATGTCATACTACTTTAAGGAAACAGATCTTCCAGTTTTATTATCTCAACAATTAACATTTCTATTATAATACTATTTCAGAAATGAAAGTCTGCAAAAATACAAAATAAACCGTCTCTACATTCTTCATCCAAAATAAAGAAATGTATAATAAAACTACTTCAAAGAGACAGATCCTCCAGTTATCATCTTAACAATCAGGTTCTTTTTTAGAAATTAAGTGTCTGTACAGAGACAAAATGAACAGTCTCTAGAGTGTGCATCTGTGCAACATTCCTCCTTCTAACCAATCATACAACATCCTCTTCTTTCAGCCAGTTGCTCAGACAGACTAACTTAGGATGGGCACCTGAGTGTGCTGACCACCACTGTAGTGGACATGTGTCTATGCTGGCATAGGGCTCTCCCTTGTACCTTTCCAGACATTTATCTGTGGACAGAGCCTCATCATCAGACTCTGACTCTGATCCCATCATTAGGAGGGCCATTTTCTTCTTTGGTGGTTCTGGGTCTTCTACTTCTCCAGAGCTCTGTGGAGCAGGTTCTCCATCCTTCAGCATCACACTCAGCTTTTGCCATACCTCTCTCCTCTCTGATTTGGGCAAGCACCTAAGGTCCTTGAACCTGGGGTCTAGAGCTGTTGCTATTTTTAACCACCACATATTTGAGCTCTCCTTCCGCTTGTTGAGATCCTTTGTGAATGAAGCCTTGAAGCGCACTATGTAGGCAGGGTCAACATCAGAAACCTCCACTGTACGCAGGAGATGGCACAGCGCAGGTAGCACCACAGAGCAGGATACATACTATTCACCTCCTAGGAGCTCAGTGATGTACCTACAGTAAATACACAATTGACTAAATGACTACAGTTTACATTCAGACTTTTTACTTAAAATTACTCATTTTTATTCGTAAAATTGAAGAGGGAAAAAAAGCAAGTACCTGCAAGGTTCCAGCAATGTTTCCAGCTTTGCCAATCTGTCGTAATCAGCTGAGGTTAGCATCGCTAACTTATGCTTCTGCTGTGCCAGCGCTGCACTTACTGGATCCGACTATTTTACGGCACTTCGCTAAAACGCTGTCAAACCCGCTGTCCCGAAAAGCCATGGCGATAACCCTTTGTATAATGTGCGCCACACAACGAATATGTTCAAATGGTAAACGGATGTTGTAAAACACATGTGTGACGCTGTGACGTTACCCTGATCACACAATAATAGATAACCATCCGCGCTGCGATGATGGCAAGAAGTTCGGGTCAAACTTAACAAACGATTAATTTGCGTTAAAAAAATAATAGCTAGCGTTAATTTTTTTAATTAATCGCATCGTTAACGCGTTAACGTTGACAGCCCTAGTTTCTATATACTACAACATACATTTAGGATGTATTATTAACATACTGCATAATACATTTATCAGGACATTTCACAAGAGAATGTAAGGAGATCTGTCTAGTAAATAAAGCTCCAACAGAAGTTTGATGATGCAAGAGGACCCAAAAACACAGAAGTAAATCAAAAACAGAATGGCTTCAACAGAAGAAAATATGCCATTAAGTGGTTCAGTTGACCTCAACCTGATTCATATCAGACATCTCAGCAATATTGCTGAACAGACACAGTTTCTGTAAAGAAACGGTGTGAAATTCCCTTTGACCATCATTCAGATCTGATGTATAATTGCAGGAAATGATGGAGGTTATTGCTGCTGAAGGAAGGTCAACAAGTTATTAAATCCAATGGTTCACATACTTTCACCTTCCTGCACTGTGAATTTGCCTATTGCCTTTGTTTACTGTTTGTTTGTCCAGTTGTTACTTAGTTTAGGACTATTTAGATTATTTTTTTCCCCTATATTTGCTGTATATAATTATTGTATCCACTGTACGCAGCTATTTTTTGTCTCAGTGTATGAACATATACTGTGTCAGGGGTTTAGGAGGCATTGGTCACTGTGGATTTTAGTTTAAGTATGATATGGCCTGTGACACTTTCACTTTGCATTAGATTAGTCTTGTATCCAGAATGCTATGCCATTCCCATTTTTGCTATTTTACGAAAGTGTGTCTTTTAGCTTAACGTTTGAATAATTTTGACTTTTTGGGGCTTTTTATGTTGTTGTTTTTGCCTTCCAGCATTTAACAGAAACACACTGAAAGTGAGCACAGGCAGTCAGGTGAAGATATTGTTGAAAAGAATATGGTATGTATTGTACCTTTGGGGAAAAAAGTGTCAGGACTGTTTTGTCTAATCTGTTTGCTTACAGAGTTGCTATGGAAAATTACAGTGAGCACATTTTGGTAAGTGCTAAGGATGTAAATCAGTTAGTTTGCCAATATTCTTGCAGTGTAAATTTTATTTCTTACATTTACCTTTACAGCGATAACTGTGCTAGTTGTATCCTTACGTCTTGACACACAGGTTCATTTTAATTAGCATATTCTGTCTTATTGGGTGTTTAAAACTATTTTGTGCAGTTCATTTAAATATTTTTACTGCCAAAAATCCACAGTGTTAATGAAATTTATCAGTGCTTTATGAAATTTGAATAAAGACATTTGCCAATGAACAAACATCAATAGAGCTTTAATAAAAAAAAAAATAAAAAAAAACAATATGAGCTTTCTTCAAGGCAAACTATGAAGTAAGACCATCCCTAGGTTAAGTTGTAATCATGGTTCCCAGAGGGAATGAGAGCATCAAAACACTTTGGGAATGCCTCTGTGTTACTATGTTCTGAAGCACGTGTGGAATCATTCCAATAGAGAAGACATCACAAGCGGAGTGACAAGCAATTAAGAAGTATAAAGGCACACCCAGCAAATTACCTGTTAGTTTTGATGAAGTTAACACATGCATGGAGTACGGCAAGGCGACACAGCATCTTGTTCACTCTGGAAACCATAGTTACCTACATAACCTAGGAATGTTCTCCTATCAAGAAATCAAGCTGTGCCAAAACACTTTGGTCATGAGATTATTTACTACTATCAAGTCCTCTGCCTAGTGTGTATCTTCCAAGCACATCAAGATGAGAGAACTTGGGGTAGATGCCAGGTTAAGGTTGTAGAAGAGGACAAATTTGTGCAGAGAGTTCCAGCCTGCTGCAGCACAAATGTGCTGCAGGCTTATGCCAAATGAGAAGCCCTTGGAGGCCACCATACTTCTGGTTGAGTGCGCTCTTACCACCATAGGTGACGAGCCAGAGGACTCATGGGTGAAATTAATGGTCTTGACCACCCACCTACTTAGAAACTGCTTTGTCTCCAGACATCCTTTCTTAAGTGGACCAAAGCAAACAAACAGCTGGTCTGCCTTATGATCAGGGTTAAGTGCTTCTACATCCTTGTTAGCCAGTTATTAGCTCCGATTGATTTTAGGAATATAGGGGTAGGTATTACTTGAAAAAATCATGGAGACTGACATGTAAACTGCTCTGAGTAAGAGGAGTTTTCCTGATCCAACAGGACAATCTGGTGCCCCAGCCTGTATAGGGTCATGAGTGCCGACCCAGCAGTCAGGGCCCACTAGTGTGGAAGTATCCATAATATCAGAAAGTCTGCTAAGGAAACCAGCCTCTACAGGTTGTGACACTGTTTCTGGATCTTGCATTATGAGGAGCTAGTCACCTGGGGCTGCTACTGCTCAACAGCCCTGTGGACCTGGGAACGGCCTCTTGAAATCCATCAACAACATTGTTTACTGTCACCATTCCATGTCCTTGAGCAGATCAGTTTGGTATGCCTGCAACAGATAATATTAGCTTTCTTCACCAGACCGGATGTCAGTCTAACTGGCCTGGTAGGAAGCTTCAGAGCCTTAAGGATCAATGCTGAAGATGGGAAAAGATAACTTGTCTGCTCTACTCCTGGCATCGCCCCATATCCCTTCTTATTCAAGCCCACGGTATTGGAATAATTAGTAATGGTGGGGCTGAAGATATGGGATAAGTATGGTTTACCCCACAAACTCAACACTTTTGTGTAGAAATCTGGGGAAAAAAAATTAAAGGCCCTGGGATGGAGGTTGCAATCAAGCATGCAGGAGCATTCTTCTAATTTGCTTTTGGCATGAAGATTCAGGTTCTCAGCTGGCTTGTGGCTGCTTAACTTGGCGACAGCACAGGTCACCACCTCCACAAGCTCTTCATACGCAAGAGAATAAGATAGTCCATAGTCCATAGTCTCCTCTGTGTCAACGCACATCACATCAGCCTCCTTGGAGGAAATGGCTCTATCTCTCTGGGGGAAGAAACTGCTTAGTGGGCGTCTGATCCTGAGAGGGAGCTGTGGATCTAGAGAGTAAGGACCGCGATAAGAATGAGCCCTTCTCAGATTCCTCTGCTAAATCCACTTGCGATCCCTATGACAAC
Organism: Puntigrus tetrazona; assembly: GCF_018831695.1. Classification (NCBI taxonomy): domain Eukaryota; kingdom Metazoa; phylum Chordata; class Actinopteri; order Cypriniformes; family Cyprinidae; genus Puntigrus; species Puntigrus tetrazona. Next base: position 7,778,265 of record NC_056700.1, read on the forward strand.
AGTCTGTGCCTCGGAAGTAGTAGGACAGGTGCCACAAGCAAAACTGCTAATGTTACACCCCTGATAAAGGGAGAAATGTTCATAAATAAAAGGACGAAGACTCGTGCTGCTGTCTCTGTGTCAATCTGTATTGGTAATGACAATATCTTTCATTCAACAGCATAGATTACTTAATAATAGAACTGAATCAACAGATAGATCAGTACATTGAATAACAGTAATATGTTCTTAATCAATAATACAAATCACGTCTCCGATAACATTCTTAACATAATAGCTAAATACATTTTGTATTATCTGAATACATAGTCAATTATCCTTTAGATAACAATCAGTGACGTACACTTTTCATGAACAAAAAACGCTATTAAAGTGAAACACTATTCCAACAATCCATATTTAAAGGATTTAACTCAAGAAAACAAAAGATAACAAAACAGCATAAACTCCACTACACAACATACAGTTTTAATCCACGCTGTGAAGATGCAACTCGATGTTTAACTCAAACCATATGCGATCTCATTTTAGCATGCTAATTAGCATGAAGTTACGTTACAATCTTTGTTCATTTAACAACATCACTCTAACATATTCACAGAAGTAAGTAATCTTATGACTACTATTTTCTTTTAACTTATAATAAAAAACCATTATGATACATTTTTACCTGATAAAGGGAGAAATGTTCATAAATAAAAGGACGAAGACTCGTGCTGCTGTCTCTGTGTCAATCTGTATTGGTAATGACACGCAACACAGCACATCTCCCCTACTGGATACTCCAAAAGGATGCACTCAAATCCTTTTTATAGGCAAGCGCAACACTAATTGCATTACTTTTTTACTTTTTAGATAATCATATTGATCCGTTTTTTCAACCTCTACACACTCCCCTCAAAATTTAGATGTCGTCCGACATCTTGTAATTCACATTTTTAGTTTAAATCTTGTTAATTCTCCTTGCACAATGGGCTATTCTGCTCTTACTAGTTCAGTGTTTTCATAACCGACATTATGCCCCAATCTGTCTCTGATATCCATATACAAGATATGGGTAGGGATTATAAAATGTCACTGGACTTGGCCAAGGAGAAAGTGCTTGCTGTCCAAGATAAGGCATATTCTGATACTGCTGAACTTCTCCACTACAACTTGTATTATAGCAAGTGGGGTTCCAAGGCGATCATAAGTGAAAAGTTGTGGGGCTCGTGTTTCTCTCCGAGGTCTAGGATGTCTTTCCTCTACTGTAGAGTCATTACATGACTCATGTGATACCGTTTGTTCAATTTCAACCTTTTCCTCTTCGCGGTGTCCTGTTACGAATTGGTCCTCCACTTGAATCAGCTCCTCATCACCACCTTCATCTGGGCATTCTTCATGTGAAAGCTCAGCTATGTCCACTCTTTCTCCTACATCTCCACCATGTTTGGTCTGCCCGGCCAGTCCACTTGTCTCCCTTATTAATTCATCAGGATCTCTGTAACTTTCTTCTCCTTGGTACTGCTGCTGGTTTGGTAAGTAATAAAGACAAAACTCATCCTCATCCTCCTCTGCATCTTCAGTAGATTTTTCTGTGTCACATCTCTTCTGTTTTATCCTTTTTCCTAAACAAACAGCAGTGTCAGATTGTCCTTCCACTGGCAGGTGATCACATGACAGCAAGAGATTATGGTGCAGAATCCTGGACCGACCCTTTCCTGCCTCAGGCTTCACTTCATAGATCGGGAGGTCTTCTTTTATTCGCCTGACAACAGTATGTATGTTCTCTTCCCAGTGGTTGCGCAATTTGCGGTGCCTCCTCTTGGTGTCAAATTTCTAACAAGTACACGGTCACCCGGATACAAAGTTGTACTTCTCAATTTTCTATCATAGTGTTTTTACTTACGCACTGCTGCTTTTCCTGCATTCTCCTTGCTATCTTATGTACTTCTTGCACCTGTTCTCTCCATCTCTGCAGATATTCCTGTTGACTCACCGTTCCAGAGCTCTCTCCCAGACCAAAGAGTAGGTCCACTGGTAATCTTGGATGCCGGCCATAAAGAAGATAAAAAGGTGAGAATCCTGTTACTTCACATTTGGTGCTATTATATGCAAATATCAGTTTATTTAGGATTCCTTCCAGTTTGTCTTTTGCTTATCTGTCAATGTTTTGAGCATTTGAAGTAAGGTCCTATTGAATCGCTCCGTCTGGCCGTTCCTTGTGGGTGATATGGAGTGGTCCTGGAACTGAGGACACCACAATTCTTTGTCAACTGGGCTAGAAGCTGGTTTTCAAATTCACCACCTTGGTCGTGGTGTATTCGTCTTGGAAACCCAAAGCGCAGGGCATAATCATTAAACAGACGATCAGCTACTGTTTTCGCAGACTTTGATGTCGTAGGTACGCCTGCGCAAACCGTGTAAAATGATCAACTATTACTAATATGTATTCGTATCCCCCCTTGCATTTATCTAAATGAAGGAAATCAACAGATACAAGCTCAAAAGGCTGAGTCGTAGTGATATTAATGAGAGGAGCCCTTGTCTCTTTACAAGGCTTCTTTTGTTTCAAACAAGGGCAACTTTTTGCAACATAATGTTCAATCTCTTGTTGCATATGGGGCCAGAAGAAACGATCTCTGATCAGTGATGTTGTCAGCGATCAACCCCTTGGTGACCCATCTCATTATGCAACTTCTTCATTACCACTGCCTTGTATCTTTCAGGTAGGACCAGCTGGTGTCTATTGACTGTCTTCCGCTTTAAGATGCCGTTCTCATCAAGAAGAAGCTTTTCCCATTCACGAAGAAGACATCGACTCTGAGGAGTAAGAGACTTAATTTGTTGGGTGGAAGGTCGCATACCAGTCAATTTATACTTTATTACGGTTCCGATGTGTGGATCCTCTCTTTGACTCTGCTGTATTTTAGCTGAAGTAAGAGGTTCATCATCATCTGTGTCAAGTGAGCATGGAGACAAGTCAGATATCATCCAAGGTGAGGCATATTCCTGTACTTCTACAGCTTGTGCAGTGGCTGCAATGCAGTCTGATGACATTCCCTCTGTACAGTGTTCTATCATTCCTTCAATGTCTAAAGGAATCTTGATAAACTGTCGGCATCTGTGTTTTCTCGGCCGGGACGGTACTTTATAGAAAAATGGAAGTCGGCTAACTCCGCTACCCACCTACAGCCAGTGGCATTGAGTTTCGCGCTGGATAGTACATATGTGAGGGGTTATTATCGCTAAAGACTGTGAATGTTGGTGCGTAGTATAAGTAGTCTCTAAATTTCTCGGTTATTGACCACTTAAGGGCGAGAAACTCTAATTTACCTGAATGGAGGTGGTAATTTCGTTCGGCAGCTGTGAGAGTCCGAGATCCATATGCTATTACACGAAGCTTATCTTCCTGTTTTTGGTACAATACTGCCCCCAGGCCTTGGTTTGAGGCGTCCGTATGAAGAATAAAGGGCAGTGAAAAGTCTGGAAATCCAAGGATGGGTGGTTCGACCAGATGATTTATCAATTTTTCCAAGATCTCTTGGTGCTCATCCTTCCAAACTATTAGTTGGTTTGAAGGCACTCCTCTATTCTTCACTTTATTTTTCTGGAATTTCGACAAATGTTTTCCACTCCGGGATGCCCTTGAGTAAAGCATACAATGGTCCAGCAATCTTTGAAAAATCTTTAATATATTGTCGGTAGTAACTTAAGAGGCCCATAACAGTTCGCAGCTGCCCAGCGGTACTTGGTCTCTTCTCCTTCCAAGCTCGCACAGCCTCTGTATCAGTTGGGTCCACTTTACTACCTTCAGCCGACACAATTCTTCCGAGGTAGCGAATTTCCCTTTGAACATTACACATTTGCTTGGCTTCAATTTTATTCCATATTGTCTAAGCTGCTGCAGTACCTTCTGCACATGATGAACATGATCTTCAAAGGACTTGCTGTAGACTAAGATATCATCAAGGTATGGCACACATATCCGGTCTCTCAAACTCTCCAAGCATTCCTCCATACACCTTTGAAAGGCAGCTGGAGCATTCATCAAACCAAAGGGAATTCGTATCCACTCATATAACCCCCACGGAGTTACAAATGCAGTCAAGGGCCTACTCTCCTTTGCCATAAAGCCTTGATGGTATGCTTTGCCTGATCTAATAGTGAAAACCATGAATTCCCACCTAGGTTGTCAAGGATATCTTGGACTCTGGGAATTGGCTGACGATCAGGATTGGTCTTCTTATTCAACTCCCTGTAGTCCACACAGAGACGGAGACTTCCATCCTTCTTCCTAACACAGACAACAGGTGATGCATAAGATGATGTTGATTTTGATATCCAACCCTGAGCAATCAGGTCATGAAGGTAATCTTTTACTTCCTTATAGAGTGGTTTTGGTACAGAGATGTATGAGCGTGCGACAGGAGTTGTGTCTTTAGAGATATTTTCAAGGTTAGATTTTCTATGCATCCAATGTCACCATCTGACTTTGAGAATGATGCACATTCCTCTTGTAACATCTTGCACACTATTTCTTTTTCAGGCTGACTCAGATGCCCTAAATCGACTGGAGGGTCCCAGGTACCTTTGGCAAACTCAGTACTGCTTATTTGGATGGGATTCACTGAAGCAGGAATGGACTGTACTGACTGATCCAATGACATAGATGGGTAAACAGCTTGTACCGTATATACTGTTCCTATAACGGTTTTTCCACATAAGACAATGTCATGGTCTGTTGGATTCTGAGCATCAAGTATGATGTATGGTGGAGCCCCCTTCTTTACCTTTACAAGTGTCTCCTGGAACTGTAGCCCTTCCGCCCATTTGGGATCAAGATCGGGTTCAAACATCAAGACAGTTTCCTCCTTCAGTGGACTCGTCTTTATTCGGCACTCAACTTGCAAAGAGGTACGCTTGGGAATTAATATCTTTTCTTTGGGAGTTCTCACCACATATTCGTGTGATTTTTCTGCTTTTATGAGCTCTATAAAAGCTTGAATGTCATTACCTTTAACCTTGGGCGAACCATATTCACAATATTCTTTAACTGTTCCACACACGCAGGATCAGCACTTCCACCTATGTTGCTTGTCATGATGAACTCAATAGCGTTGTAACCAATGATAGGATGGGAAAGGTGCTTTCCCCTTGTTACCAGCATGGGTATAACAGACTCAATGTGGTTACTATTTTGTCCTGGCAAACAAAATGTTACTTCTATCCACCCAACATAAGGGATATCTTGTCCGTTTGCTGCTATTATTTGAAGTGTGTCAGGTGCGTCGATTATTTCAGAAAGAAGCCTTAACCTCACATCAGGCAATATTTCATCCTTCCACCACTCATCAATGATGCAAACCTGAGATCCAGTATCCCACAATACTGTTGTTTTAACTCCCTGGATGTAACAGTCAATGAGACACTGTTTCCCTACTAAAGCGGCGACACTCAGTGATTTGCTTGAATTAGTTCTCATTGTGGCACTTAATCCTTTCACATCTTTATGCTCTTGCTGGCACTCTTTCTTGTGTCTACCCCAGTGACGGGCCTGACATAACTTGGAGCAATAGAGAGCTTTGTGGCAAGATGTGCATACTCGTAAATTATGGCCACCTCCTTTCATCTCACACCCCGAGCATTGTTGATGGGACTCCAACATCTGGCAGGTTACTCCCTGTCCCGTGGAAGTAACCCTCTCTCGTTTAAATGAGCATCCCTAGACGAGTTTGCTGCCCTTGCTCTACAGCCCGCAAAGAAATGCTCACTGCTTCCACATTTATAGCAGTGAGTACAATAATTGTCAGTGTCGTTCTGCTGACAGTTGAAGCATCTTCTTCGCTGACTCCTTGTTGGGATAGAAAAACGGTGTGGTGCAAATCCTTGCTGGAACTGAGCTGTTCTCGCTCTCTGTCCTGAATTGTAATTGGGCCAGTACCCAGGGAATGAACATTCAGGGTGAGTAGCTGAGACATGGTTGCGGAAACCTGGTGAGGACAGACCCTGCTCTGCAGCTGGCTGGGGTAACTGAATCGATTCTCTAAGCTGTGACACTTCAACGCTGAGGTTCTTTAATAGTGCCATGTCTGATTTTATTTCTCTGAGTTCATTTAGCAAATCAGGTTATGCTTATTTTTATTTTCCTGAAGTAATGTTTTCGCTTTCTTTTCTGCAGATGCTGAGTTATTGCATTCTGCCGAATGCACTGCCACCGGACGATGCTGGACTGCAGTTTTCTTTTTATTTTGTCTCTCTGTTTCAGTCATGCATGCAAGGTTTAATTTCTCTAACAACAGTTCATCACTCACATCTGTTTGTTGCAGGTATGGCTTGAGATCTCCTCTGATGTAGTCATTTTGCAGGCCGGTAAGAACTGTATGCAGAAACATATTTTGCACTAGAATGGGGTCATACCTGAGACTAGACTCGGCTTCTTGTGATGCAAATAGGATCTTCTGCCTGAGATCTAAAACACGAATTAAAAAGTTCTGGGGAGTTTCCTTACTATCCTGGACCTCCGACATCAGTTGCTTATACAGTTCTGTGGCGCCCCTCTCCTGGTAATGTGAGCGAAGGATTCTTCTTAAGGTAGGCAGTGTTAAGTTTGCTTTGCCCTCTAAATAGCTACGTAGCTGCATACCAGGTACAATGGCTTTTATCACTGCATGGACTATTTCATGTTCAGGAACATTCTTTTTTATTCCGTTCTCAATTTGATGGGCCAAGCTGGAAAAACTAAGTTTATCTTTCTGCCCTGGTTCCCCAATCTGGCCTGATATTTTAAACTCCCTTTGCCAGAGAGATGACTGGGTAAGATCTTTTATTGGGACACTGCCCTGAAATGTCTGATCTTTCTGACTCACAGTCTGTACATCCTGTTTTAATTCAGCCTCTTTCGACTGCAATGATAACTGTAAAGCTAACTGAAGCGCTTCAATCTGTTTTGCAGTTTTTCTTGTTCTGACATCTTAGTTACATCCAATTCCTTTTGCTGTGACTCTGTGTTTTGACTTGACAACTGAATTTCAGTGATTTTGTCTCTAAGGTTAAGGAGAAAAGACATACCCTGATCTTCAAGTTCCTCCACTTCATCTCTTTCAATATACTTTACGATATTTGTAATCAGAAATGAGCGACTTTTTTCCAAAACATCCTTTCTCTGCGTACCAGCAATATCTAGAAAGTCACATAATGCAATCAGATTATCACTATTGAGTGAATAAAGTGTCCCCACTACTTCAAGTTTCACGTCCTCCAGTGTGTTCATGTTGTTGGATAAGTGGCCAGTATCAGTGTAAAATCAGAATGTCTACTTGGGAAGAGCTTGCAGTTCTCCTGGTTGGGTAAGGAACCTCAGATTACTCGCACTTTGCCCGACCGATCGGAAGACTACTGCACACCGCTGACCTCCTATCTGGGTAGTTGTGGTTGCAAGGTTGGATGTCGTCACATGGCACTACAGCAATCGGCAGGACCAGGAACCATCCATCTCGCTGGGGCCTCCAAAATGTTACACCCCTGATAAAGGGGAGAAATGTTCATAAATAAAAGGACGAAGACTCGTGCTGCTGTCTCTGTGTCAATCTGTATTGGTAATGACAATATCTTTCATTCAACAGCATAGATTACTTAATAATAGAACTGAATCAACAGATAGATCAGTACATTGAATAACAGTAATATGTTCTTAATCAATAATACAAATCACGTCTCCGATAACATTCTTAACATAATAGCTAAATACATTTTGTATTATCTGAATACATAGTCAATTATCCTTTAGATAACAATCAGTGACGTACACTTTTCATGAACAAAAAAACGCTATTAAAGTGAAACACTATTCCAACAATCCATATTTAAAGGATTTAACTCAAGAAAACAAAAGATAACAAAACAGCATAAACTCCACTACACAACATACAGTTTTAATCCACGCTGTGAAGATGCAACTCGATGTTTAACTCAAACCATGTGCGATCTCATTTTAGCATGCTAATTAGCATGAAGTTACGTTACAATCTTTGTTCATTTAACAACATCACTCTAACATATTCACAGAAGTAAGTAATCTTATGACTACTATTTTCTTTTAACTTATAATAAAAAACCATTATGATACATTTTTTACCTGATAAAGGGGAGAAATGTTCATAAATAAAAGGACGAAGACTCGTGCTGCTGTCTCTGTGTCAATCTGTATTGGTAATGACACGCAACACAGCACATCTCCCCCTACTGGATACTCCAAAGGATGCACTCAAATCCTTTTTATAGGCAAGCGCAACACTAATTGCATTACTTTTTACTTTTTAGATAATCATATTGATCCGTTTTTCAACCTCTACACTAACACGCTCTTTTCTGGGTGTGCCTTTATATTTATGGTTGTTTACCTCACTCTGCTCTTGATGTCTCACTTCTTTATTGGACTGATTCCACCCATGCTTTAGAACGTGGTCATGCAAAAGCCCTTCCAAAGTATTTTGACGCAGCTCGTGTTCCTTAGAACTACATTTCAGATGTAAAATATACTGTAGGATACACAGTTCTGATCGTTCAACAACCAACATAATCATTTTTTGGGATAAAACTGAATGAACATTAAAACTGAAAATTTGATGACCCAAGAGGGTATAAAGATTGTAGAAAGACAGCCAAGCTTCATCACTGGTCTAATCAACTTCACTGATGCTGATTTGAACGTGTCATTGAAAATAAAGCAGTAGGGAGGTGTTGTTGTTTTTCTGCCTTCTGAGAGCAGAGATCAGCTGTAAAACCAGTGAGAGAATATGACTGTGGTTGACAGAGTTGAAACAATTTGCAGTTAGGAATTAAGATTTGAGAAAAAAAAAAAACAACGGCAAAGAAAAACAGCAAAAGTTCAGTGACACAAGGGAACACCACAGGCTACAAATAACCAGAGTGATACTTAGGTCGACAACAAGTTATTTGCGTGTTTATGACCTGTGGAATTCAGATGTTTGCATGTACAATGGCAAGAGCAACCATGTCATGTTAATCTGTTGCTTTTAACTAGAAGTTGCTTTTATTGTCCTGTTTAATTAGTGTTGCTGAGAATTTTCTAGTAACTACTCAAGCAACACATGGTAAGAGGTCAGCTTGTCTTGCATTCTGTATTACCTTTCAGTCTCCGCTGGAATGTCTAGGACACTTTTTAGTGGATTTTCTACAGTATTTATAAGCATTAAAAGCAGAAAGGATTCATGCTTCAGTTAACACAAGCTAAGGCTCATTGTGCAGGTGCAGAAGAATTGCTTTCTCTTTGGTAAGGTAAATGGTATTTTCCTCCTACATTGTGATAATGTGGAGAATTGGCAACCTGTCATGGACAGTTCATATTAACCTATTTAATTCAATTGCTGAATATGGAATCAATTTTGTCTCACACCCAGAAATCTAAGCAAATCTGAAGGGACTTTCCAAATCATCCATGTCTGCCTCGTCAATTAGTCTCCCAAGATATAGTGTAATGACTCACTAAAATGATACATTTTGAAAACTTGATCATTTTGGGAAAGTCTGCTTATCTCAGTTCACTGGAGATTCTGTGTTCTACTCAGGCTTTGTGGAGTTGCTCAAACTTTAATTAAATCAGTTGGCCAGTCAAGTAAATGTATTCTGTCATGCCGTGCTGTCCTGTTTCCATTACGTCCTGGCTGTAAAGCCTAAAATTATATTTGTTGAGTGTGATGTACATCATGGTCTTTAAACAAGTAATAGTGCTTGAGTAGAGTTGATATATATATTAGAACTGTCAAACGAGTAATCGTTATTAATCGCATATAAAAGTTTTTGTTTGCATATGTGCATTCGGTGTATATTTATTCTGTACATATAAATGCACACTGTATATACTGTATATATTTTTAAAATATTTGCATATATTTACATGTATAGATTTCTATTTGTATAATTTATGTTATAAATAAATGTAATATTTCAACAACCTTTTTCAAAATAACCTTTGGAAACTGCAAATGTATTAATTTTGTCAGCACTTCATTCCTCATGCTGTACAAGTTTGTAGAGTGAAATTTGGTCAGCAAGCCTAAATGACTAAAAAAGGAAAAAAAGTGGCTATTCAAGCTTCAGTCTCTGGAGTAGGGTTTAGAATAAATCTACTTCAATTCAGGATAGTCCTTCTGCACCAAAATGCCTTTAATCCCTCAATAGCTCCTTCAGTAAGCTCCTTGGTCTTATTTAGCCTTAATGACTTGTTCTACTCACTTCTGTTGTTAGCACTAAAACTTTTGCAGGTTTACACCAGATTTTGAAGTTGCTCCACGACGCCGGAATAGTACAATTAACGTAGCAATTTAGGAAAAGCCTGATTGTGCAAGGTACTCTCTTCTTTAAGAAAATAACTTTAACTTTAAAAACGTATGAAAATTTTACATAACAAATAGTCCATGTGACAGACAGTGGGAGCAGTTTTCAAAAGAATTGTTAATTCCATGCCCAGAACAACTGCAAATGCTGGTTTTCCAACACATATGAACCCAAATATGTTTTTCCACATTTGAGTTTGTCAGCACTTGATTATAGGCCACAGCTGGAGAAGAGATGCAATGAATTCTCACCTGAATTCCTGTACCAGTAAATAGGCAACTTGCCACATTTGCATATAAAAAGGTGTGCTGATAAAAGAAGCACTTTAACTGGAGTTTCTATCCATTCAACATCCTTTCTCTGTCAGAGGTTTGATAGAAGACTACTTTTATCTCTATGGATCCCATTATAAGATAATTGTATTTATTTTCAGCAACAGCAAAAATGAGAGAAAGACATGGACATTTGTTCTCCTGTAGACCTCTTCTAAACTGCAGAATGTGCTCACGCACATAATTTGTTACTGCATTGATGTGCTTTCCAAGCAATCTAAAAAAAGACGGACATGAAATAGAATAACTGCTGTCAAAGGACTATACTTAAAAATGAAGAAAACAATTATTAATGAATGATAATTTTTGTAAAGATATGTAAATTGCATATAAACATTTTTACATTCACATCAAATATATGAAATGCATGAAAAATATTTGTAGAAATGGTTAATTTTAGTACGTTTTTATTTATTATGAGTATTAAACTTTCCCAAATTTTCCCAGACGATTAACAGTTCAATAGAGACCATGGATATGGATTCAGTCAGTAGAAAAGATATAATAAATAAAACTGTAAAAACATAATAAATTATAATAATTATAATAATTTTTAAAAGTTTTGTGTTTTAATATGTATGAAATAAAATGTATTCCTGTGAAGTCAAAGCTGCATTTCAGCAGCTATTGCTCCAGTCTTTTGTGTCCATCTTCAGGAAACATTCAAATATGCGATTTCTGATTTTTTGTTTTGATTTTCATTTATTTCTTTACGTTTTTTTGACTTAAGAAAATATAGTCACATTTTCATGCAATTTAATGCATCTTTGCTGAATAAAATTGCTAATTTAAGAAAAAGTGTTTCTGACCGCAAAGTTATGTGCTTTTAAGTATTATTAAACTAATAATTGTTTGTTTTGTTTTTTTAAGTGCCACTTCTAATCCTTTATATACACAATACAAATAAAGTACAGTCTAGAAAGCATTCTGAAAGCTGTAGCAGGGTGTCTTGTTAATTTTGATGTTAACAAAGGTATCTCTACAAGCATTTAACAGTAGATATCAAGCCCCTATGACCACGAGGGCATCTATGAGAAACAGTATTAACAGCTTATTAGCCCCGCTGTCCAAACATCTTTGGGATTTAATCAATGTCAATGTCAAATGATGCCTTGTCTTCCCCAGGGCAATAGAGTCAGGATGGGAACTGTGGGGCGACGTGCATTTTCCAAAGGAGAAGCATGGGCCTCTAATGAAATTAATCCTTAAATTATTCATCACCATCACAGAGCCTGACAAATGTCGAAGGATTGCGGTGATGACCTGAAGAAAAAATTGTCCTCTAACTAAGTGTGATGGTATTTTTCATCTCATTTGTTTGTAACCTCAAGATCTCTTTTTCAGTATAACCCATGAGTCCCATAATCCTAAACACCAATCATTTATTAGACACCGTCTTAAAAACCGTGGGTTCCAGGCACAAATGATTCAGGGGCGACATTATTGTTTGAAAAGTACATCTGTTTATGAGTCAAGCAGAGGGCACCATGTTTAAAACCCACCTTGATTTTTAGATCATCAGTATTGGTACATCTATCCATCTGACACAGGGAGAGTGTCTCCGGGGTGTCATTCATTTGGGTGGATGCTCAATCAATCAAGTCAACCATTGATCTTCCTGTCAAACGGTTTTATTCTCTCTGTAATAATCTGCTCACATTTGACAGAGACCTGTGTGGAATAGTAACGAGACAGACAGACAAGGCAAATGGTTTAAGAGGGGCTGCAGGCCACTGGTATATGAAGCTTCTGTGGGAGTGATGAGCTACATTAACGTAATAATTCATCTATTCTGGGCAAGAGTGGAAAATATGTTACAAAGCTGAACCTACTGACTCCTGTGTAAGCGGTTTCTTCCTTTTATATATATATATATATATATATATATATATATATATATATATATATATATATATATATATTTGCCAGGCAAGTTTACTTCTAATAAACAAAAAAAAAAAAAACACAAACAAAGCCAGAACATCTAACAAATAAGGGTTCTTTTATTCTTAACTGAGGCTTAAAGGAAACTCAGCATTAAGGTTTAATTCAGGAAATGCTTGACGAAAATCACAATCCAATCAAACAAAATATGACCTTCTTAGACAAAGTGACGAAAATAAAAATAAATTAACAGAGACAACCACCTAATTAACTTCAGTGGTCTCCAGAAACAAAATTACAACTTTCCTGAAGAAAAGAGGTTTTCACAGGAGCAAACAAGGTTACAAAAAAACAACAGCAGCGGCCTATGTGTGCTCTCCTGTTTAAACAAAGAAGAAAAAATGTAAAAAAAAGATCATAAACATGCATACCCCATCTGCACATCTACAGCTTCGTATAAGCATATTAATCAGAAAATAGACAAAACGATGCAGACTTTGGGGAAAATTAAATAAGCAACAATCACTCCGACTGATTCCCTGAAAAACACAGCAAAAGCTCACATGGTCATTTACACTTGATCTCACATATCATTGCTCTCCCCTCTAACACAGTATAAAGCATAAGAATTACTGCATGCTCGGTTAACATATAAAATAACGTACATTATTTAGCACTTTAACTCTTGTGACGTTTTAGGGTAACTCACGCTCGACCTCCATTAACGTGGTCTGAATTTCCCCTCCCACACCTGTCGAGCTCTCACGAGCAATGACGCAACTCTTGCGTGATCGTCAAAGTAAACCATGTACTCGCTGACGCCACACATTCACAAGTGGATATATCCTTTTAACAGTTTTATCAACTATTTTCTTTGTGTAACTCTTGTTTTCAACCCAGATCTCTTTCGGTCTGACGTGCACTTCTCTTTCTCTCTCTCGTTTTTTTCTTAAAGGGGACAGCGCACATAACCAAGTGACAGAAAACCAAAGGTGCATTTCCAGGGATGTAAAATAAAATAATATATCAAGTGAATCCTACCCGGTTTTATATATATATATATATATATATATATATATATATATATATATATATATATATATATATATATATATATATATATATATATATATATATATATATATATGCAGCTACTATGAATATACTTCTATATAATGAGCATTTCTTCAAAATGTCAGGGTGATACAACTGTCGTAATATCATACTATATGAAAAAAAATCAAGCATACTTCATTATATATATTGCTAGTCTTTTAAGACTAGACCTAATGGCCTTGATAGAGAGATGGATGAAACGAGAGGACATTCCTGCAATATTTGCCAATAATTTCTCATTTTACCATCATTTCCATCTGACTCGAAAAAGAGGAGGTACTGGTCTGCTTGTTTCTAATGATTGGAAATTTATTGCTTTACCATTCAGTCATTATTACCCATCCTTTCAAAACCCATTTCATAGATGTTTATTGACCCCCACGACCACAAAATTCTTAGATAAATAAGATGCACTATTCTCAAACTTTACTGAGGGTGGAACTCCCCTAGTTACACTTGGAGACTTCAACATCCACCTAGATAAACCTTAGACTGCAGACAACCACACTCTGCTTGACTCTTTTGATCTCAAATGATTGTTAACTACAGTTACAAATCAGGCAACCACCTTATTTACAAATGACACTGTTCCATTGATCATGTACTGGGTTTTCCACTGCACACCTTGGATCACTTCCTCCTCGCTCTTAACCTTAACATGGTTCCTGGCGCAATACATACCCTTTCACATGTCATCTTTAGACGTAACCTACGCTCACTCTCACCCTCCCCCTCCTGTATGCTATAGTTTCATATATGTTTTCTCCAGTCGTATGAGTCTTATCTCTCAGACAGGTCCTTTAAGGTATCTTGGAGAGGTGAGCTGTCCGAGTCACAACATCTAACTACTAGGGTTCCTCAAGGCTCAGTTCTTGGACCACTTCTCTTCTCTGTCTACATGACATCACTAAGCTTTGTCATTCAAAAACATGGTTTTTCATATCACTGCTATGCTGATGACATTCAACTCTACCTCTCATTCCATACTGATGATCTGAAGATAGCTGCTCGCATCTCAGTTTGTCTAACAGACATTTCTTGCCATCACCTTTAACTCAACCTTGCCGAGAAAGGACTGCTTGTGGTTCCAGCAAACCCATCATGTCATCACAATTTCACCATCCAGTTAGGTACATCAAGCATAACTCCTTCAAAAACAGCCAGAAACCTTGGAGTTTTGATTGATGATCAGCTGACTTTGTCAAACCACACTGATAAACTTGCTTTATACAACATCAAGAATCCCTTTCTTTCCGAAAATGCTTCATAACTCCTTCAAACACTTGTTTTGTCAGAGCTGGACTATTGTAATGTTCTCTTGGCAGCCAGCTCTATCAAACCTTTACAATTAAACCAAAACATTATTCATTTTTAATAAGAAAAAAATTATATTAAACCTGTTTATTTATTTGCACTGGCTACAAATAGCTGCTTGGATAAATTCCAAGTCATAGATGTTTGCCTACAAAACCATCTCTGGTTCTGCACCAAGTAAATTCATTACTTCAGACTCATGTGCTCTCTAGACTATCTAATCATCAGACCAAGGCACATCCGTAGAGGATGAAGGAGCCTGGTGGAGCTGGAGGATCGATGGGAGACAGTGGAGGCAAAGTAGCTAGAAGCTGAGATGGAGCCTCAGGGTCAACGGGCCTGGAGGCGGAGTTGAGGGACACTCTGACCACAGCCATGCTGGAGGTTGGCAGTCCTGTGTGGCTCACCCCATACTGACAGTGGGCTGAGGGCTATCAACGGGGCTGCCAGTTTAAATTTGAAAGTCATGGACACAATTATTTGTCTTTAGCCGTCTTGTTGGGTTTCTACATTATTAAAGCCACAACAGTTTCATGTTATATTCAATGTCAAAGTCATACAATTTTGCACATGGAAACATTCCAGAATTATAAAGTCCGTTCCGTTTTTTTTTTTTTTTTATCTTTGAAATGCATTTTAGAATAACCACCTGCAATTTTCTTTGTCTCACTCACAATATACTGCAAAGAATGAGTAGACAGCAGTCATGGGTTATGTGATTCTGAGCAATCTTAAATCCATTAAAGACACAGGAGGCCAAGAACACTACTTAATGGAAGGATAAAATAATACGATGCTAGTTGTGCTCTACATGTGTAACTAGAGACCAACATGACAAAACAAACTGTACATTTCATTTGCAGAACATGTTGTCACACTGTATAGAATGTATTATTATAATGTAACACACCATTACATTTCTATCTTTCTATCCATCTTTAGAATGTTTTTTGAACTGATATCAGACTCAAAAGAATGACAGACTGACATCCAGAAACAAATACAACCTAGCCTCAATGGAAATTCATTCCTCTTGCTAAATGTTTTGCAAAACTCAAAAACATTTGCAACTTTTTATTCCTTTTCACACAAAGTATGATTTGCAAGTCCACCGTTTTGATTAATAAAGCCTAATATTTGCATATTTACTTGAGGAATATTCTGTTGTAAATTCAAACTAATTTGAACATGCTGGGACATTTAAAAACTGACATATTCGAACATTATCATCACATATCAGTTTCATATGCATGAGTTTTCTAACTCGGTTGGCTTGGTAGCTCACATCTATCTAGCTCTCTCACAGCATTGCATCTATCTCTGTGCTCTGTGTGCATATGCTGAGTGAGTGGGCGGAGCATTGAGTGTGAAAGTTTGGCATGTGTGTCATGTATGAATTTTTTACCTTTTCTATCTATCTCTATCTTTTTTGTTTATTTCTCTGGGTGGTTTTAATTCACCTGTTTTGTGAAGTGTTTATTATACCAGGGTGTCTGCTCCCAGTTTTGTACTGGGAGCCTGGCTGCCCTCAGGTAGCAGCAGTTTTGATTCCTTGATGCAACATCATTGTTTGAAGATAGTCTCGCCTGTAAATGTACAAGAATGGAGCTTGGCCGTAGGAGAAGTGATTGGGCCAGAGAATTTTCTGTCCGTGTCCCACATGAAAAGTGATGTTGTGTTAGTGAAGACAGTTGAATTAGCGAACCAGACAAGTGGGATAGTGGTTAACAATATTTTTCCTCCTCTTTCCACTTCTTCGAAAAAAGTGACTCTTTCTTTTAAGGTCTTACTAGAATGCCCTCTCATTGTGGTAAGTTGGTTTCCCCAATTAAGATGTTTCTAATTAGGTGCAAGTCTTATAGAAACATGCTGTGGAAACATGTTGTTTAATTTAGGCGTTATGTCTTCATGATTTTACATGATAACCTGGATGAATTTAGACTTTCGAGTTTGGTACTTCCATTACTATAGTCCCTGAAACTAGTTTTGCACAAAAAAATCTTTACCTGCAGATGCTAGAAGGTTTTGAACAAATAATCCATCCTGACCAGACTTATTGTGTACCTGGTAGATGTACTTTTTATTGATTCTGATTCTGGCCAAAGTCCCAACTTAGATTTTGGCCTGGTGTCTTTTGACCAGGAAAAGGCTTTTGATCGAATTGAGCACAATTATTTATGGAATGTCTTAGAAGTTTTGTACAGTGATGCAGAGAGCATATTGAACGTTTTTTTAGAGGTTTTAGACAAGGATGAGCCTTGTCTGGTTAGTAGTCTGGATAGTTTAGCAATATAGCCTTTGTTAAATAAACTAAGAACAGATTTGTATGGATTGTATATTCCCTCATCAGTTGTCAGAGAGATTTTTTTGTTAAATTTGTTACAGAATTTTAAAGTGTGTTCTTCAACAAAAGTAAATTGGTCTAAAAGTAAAGCCATACTGGTCAGAAGATGCTTAAATGGAGAAACAAACCTTCTGGTTAGTTTAACCTGGATGAGGGAAGGTTTTAAATGTCTTGTTTAAATTGAGTTTTTTTTATTTTTAGAAAAAGATTAAAGTTCGTCTTGACAGATTTCTTAAAATGTCTTATAGGGGGCAGACACTGATTATTAATAACTTGTTAGTATTTTCTCTTAGTTAGTCTTATTTGCATTGATCATCCACCAGATTTTTCTTGAAAGTTCAGTTAATTTAAATAGTTTTTTTTTGAGACAAGCTGCACAGTGTTTTTGTCTTGTACTTGCCCAAGTAGGAAGGAAGTCATTGACTCATTTATTTGGAGAGCAGAACAGCAGCTTTTCGGCTTCTGTATGCACAGAGACCTCTGACCTCTGACCTCTGACAGTGGACTCAAACTGGAAATCTATTGGTTTTGCTATCCTGCAAAATTTTGAAAGCTTATGCCTGGACAAGCCTTGTCCAAGAACTTGTCCAAGTTACTTATTTTTTATCATAACCTTTTTAAAGTCTGGACTTTATTTATAATGCAAAGGCTATGCAATACAAGTTCCTTGCTTTGTGTGTTATAAGAACCTTTACGTTTTGGTTCTCTTTGGGCCCTTTCCTGTTCTTGGTGGAATTATTTTCTCTTCTGAAGTGACAACACTTATACATCTATTGCAACTGGCAGGATTAGCAGTAGCTGGACACTTGGGTATTCATTCAGCATGCATCGTGGCTAGACTTCTTGCATTGGATAAAAGTTGTGTGAAATCAATTAACCGGTGTGCTTTATATTATAGGGTGGATACTCCTTGGCATACCATACTCCAGATAAAGGAGGGCAGAATGAAGAAGTCTATATAGGTCACCATTAACTAAGAAAGTTAGCTTTTACTTTGGTTGTAAATCCTGATGTTAGTTATGATTGTCCATTTTGTTTTTAAAGAGAAATAGTTTTTGTGCATTTATGGATTGTGTCAGGCTAAAGCCTTTGTTTTACAATTTATTTGCTTGTTTTGGAGAAACCTTTTCTGCTGAAACTTTTATTTTTGGTTTTAAATATGTTCAGAGACACTGATATAAGTGTCACCTTTTGAACTTCTTGCTAAGACAAGCTAAAATGGCAATTTATAACTTTTTGCAACTTGTTTATTGTAGTGTTGATTGACTGATTGATTGATTGATTGATTGATATGTTTTATAATCTGTAATAAAGAGTCTTTGAAATGTAAAAATCTCTCTCTCTCTCTCTCTCTCTCTCTCTCTCTCTCTCTCTCTTGTGATTTTTAAAAGTTATCATTCTACAGGAAAATGAAAAAGAAAATTCAATATTACATCCATTAACTAATTTCCTTTAAATACGAATAGGCAGCAGTTCTTGATTGTTGTTTACTAGTCTCTGACCAGCCACCACTCAGAGAACCCAGTCCCTGCAGGAGGCCCTGTTCTGGAGAGCCTCCATGGGTAAACACAGATCTCAACAGGACAGGAAAGCACACATTGTGGAAGCGGGCAGAGCTGGCAGCCATACAAAGGTTGCATCCGCATGGACCCACCCAATGATTAGCAGGCAGTGGGAGGCTGGGATTTGCCGCTCCCCTCTTGGAAAGAAAGCGGGATGCTGGGGTGATTTATTTGTCTCATTAACACGTGAAGGACGGAGCTGAGATTCGCTGACCAATGTCTTAAAGAGAAAGAACCCCATATGGTTTATTCTAGCTCTGATCATTCAACTAGTAAAGCAAAGGCCTTCATTTTTCTCTCTCAATTAGGTTTCCTTAGAAACATAATTAAAATAATTACAGTAATTATGTTTCATTGTTAAGCAGTGTACATCACAATGAAAGCTGTAGCATATATACTGTATTGCTCATCGCTAATCTAAATTGATTTTAAAGTCACATAGGTTGCCCAAAAAAGTAAATTGTCATCATCAGAACACAAATAAAAAAATACAAATCTTCTATTGCAAATTGTGCAAACAGATCACTGATATGAATTTAAGAATCAGCCTTGCATGAAAATGAATCTTTTATACCAGTTTTTGAATAGATTCTTAAAATGTTAGAATAAAAAGAATGCTCATGAATTAGACATTTCTACTATTCACACTTCATACTAAGTACAGCAAATATACAGCATACAGACCATTTCATCAATTTTTGTAAACTTGGGATATTATTTATTTAAAATATATAATATTATTAATTACATAAAAATATATGTGTTAATATATTGGGCATTGCTACATCTCACAAGACAAATTTGTGAGATGTTCATTCAAACAGCAGTATTCAAAGAGTTATGAATACCTTATGAACCGATTCACTGAAAAGATCATTCCCAGAAGTGCAGTTTATTTATTAATGTAACATTGCTACTAAAATGTAAATTATTCAGATAGATAGAATTGGATCAGCTGATTGAAAAGATCCACATAAAAAAGTTTTACATTGTTATAGTGCAAATTGTTCATTAGTTGGGCATCTACTTCTCAGGACAAATAGTTAGGGTGAGGGCCAGTTCTCATTTCTTTATTAAATTAAAAGAGTTGCCAGATATTCTTCAAAAACCCACATTTTGTTCCACAATACAAAGTCAGTTCAGTTTAAAAATTGCTTTGTCCAAGACAAATTACAGAAATAATCAGTGAGATGATTGAAATCTTACTCAAATAAAGAGAGGTATTGACTACCTAAGATCAGTATATGTTGACAAAGGAATTGAAAAGAGCAAATGAGTGACATATGGTAATCCTTCAGAACCTGATGCATCACAGCTCTCACAGGAGATTCAAACAATAAAACCCCCTTTTTTCTTAAATCGCGACTTGTGTGCAGTGAAAGAGGAGGATGGGCTGTTCTGTCCCTGATGACTCTGTGGCCTGACCTTCTCTTTCTGCCTTTTGTCCACCTCTCTGACAGCATCCGCAATGATTTCTCCATTCCAACTCTGACAGGACAACACAATGAATCGGAGCCATTACAAAGGGACTTTTCCACTTCATTAAGCCAGGGTCCCAAAAGCTTGGAGGGCACAGAATAAGCAATTTATCTTGAGTTACAGCTGCTTAGAAGTAGCTGCATGATAAAATGTGAATGCCTTATTTTTTTTCTCGTTGTAAATACCCCTCTGGACATCCTCTGGTGTGGGCATGAAAAATCAATATTAACAAATGCATTTCTTCAATTATGGAAATTGGATCCTATTTAAGACAGTGCATGGCATGCTTACAGGCATTTGAACAAGATCAAACAACAATGGGTCAGTTATTCTTGTGCAGGCTGTGAGAGGAAATTGTGCTGATGATGACACGGAGACTGGGAATGAATTGTCGTGTCCGTGGACAATGACAGCGTAATAATGTCTCTCAGCAGGCTTGTGCTGATTGATTCATTATGACCCTCTGTGCAAGCCTATTTCAGGTGGTATGTCAGGTCAGCTTATCGATAGATTGAATTGAACTGCATCCAGGTTTTAAATGAGGGCTTCTAATGATTGGCTAAGAATCCAATGTATCAAATGAGCTCAAAGGGAAATGTATAATAATTGCAATTAATTATGATTAATTACAGTTATTTATATCAGCTGCCAGTAGTAAATGTAGAAGAATTAAATTGGCATCAACTGTATGTCCAGAGAACATTCAGCGTAAAGTCTAAGTAAGGATATTTCTGTGACCATAGAAAATAATTTCCTACAGTATTAATGCATTAGAGCATGTAGCAAGGATCAAAATCATAAAGGGACATTATTCACAAGTAGGACCAGAAACTTGCGCAATATGTGCGCAAAAGGGTCTGTAAACCTCTGCTTTATGTAAGATACTTACATTGCCTTGGTCATTGATAAGTGCCTGGATGCAGTCTCTGATAAAAGTCTTTACGGTTTCAAGGTTGTGGACTCATGTTTTGAATAACTACAGTGTAAATTGTTTGATCTTAGATGTAAATATTACGATCTAACATGCAATTTGGGAGTGTTTCCTCAATAGTCATTCGTTCATTTGAATTTCATTTACAAAATAACTGAAAAACATCTTATTGTGCATCTTATTTTATCTGCTTTAAGATTTTGGGGTTTGTAGAACGTTGCATTATAAGATGAGATGTGATCAAATGGCACATGCTCATAATAGGCATATGCCCTTCAAATTATGGTTTTGCACATTTAGGGGTATGGTTAGGCATAGTAAAATATGTTTTAATCACTATGAGATAGGTGTAAAAGGTCAACACGCTGCATTTAAACAAAACTGGCATTTTGATTGGTAAGGACAGTCATACTTCATATCATGATGACAGATGCAATACGACATAGTGTAGCTGTTTATATAAAGCATTACATAAGTATTACAGTTTTTAAAAAAAAGTTTATTAATATGGGTGTAAATATGGGATAGAGAAATTGAAGAATAGTTACATTTTGTGTTTAGATATAATTTTGATTTTGGCATTTTGATCATTCCATATCTCCACTTAGTACCATGAGATCTGGAAAGTTCAGGGAGTCTGCTTGAGAATAACCACAATAATGACAGTCGTACTACAGATGCAAAAAATATTTGCGATTGAATCTTTAGGTTTCAGCTATTAATCCTTCACGCTGCAAACCTAAACTGGCTGAAGTTAATGGAGCAAGAAGGGAGATGTGCAATGTGTGCACTTTTGATCCCTGATTCAAAAACACTTTGCTATCACAGTTAGGAAAGTTGGGAGTATTTTCGGCAAACCATAGTTGAAAAAAAATCTGAAACCAACCAAGATCCTTGTGGTGTGGCAGAAGTCGCCATGAATCTAAACCAAACCTCCCAACAAAAACAGACAACCATCTGTTCCATTTAGACATTTTTGTGAATCTCAGTGAAATTTCAGAGAGCAGCAGATCTCATATTCTAATGAAATGCTGGAGGCTCAGAAGTGGTTTCAGATCGATGGGATTGGGAGGGAAAACGCCCTAGTGGTTCGAGGGGTTTCCTTCAAAGGCCAGATAAAGCCCTAAAGAAAAATATAAGCATTCTTTCAAAAATTACAGAGTAGAAATATGGTAGAGGTCAGATAAAGGACTGAGGAACTTACTTTTTTTGTCTTAAAGTGACAGTTCACCTCAAAATTTTAATTCTGCTATCGTTTACATTGATGTTTGAAGAATATTCTGACTGCTTTTCATAATTAATGAAGGTGAATGAGTACTGGGGTTGTCAAGCTCCAATATGAGTAGTAACTTCTCCTACGGCCTTTAGAATCAATGACATTCATAGACTTGAGTAGAAAATTGTGTGTATTATATTACTAATGTGTACTGTTTACTGTAATACACAATAATGTTCATAGCAAGCCTTCAGATACACAATAAAAGACTGTGTCAAATGTTGTCTATATTGATTGAGAAAAAAGAGCTCAAACTCAATCGATGTCTTCTGACCTGTGGTAACCTTCAACATAGTTGAACAAAAGACAAAACAGTTTAGAAAAATATATTTTAGGATGCTTTTATGTAAGATGAAATATGTCAATAAACAATTCACTGGCAATTTCAGTAATGAGCCTAAAGTCAGATATACTTCCTATTCAACCCAGTTTCTGTATTCATTCCAGCACACTAAAATTTGATTCTTTGTTAAGACGAAATATAAGAGGATATGATGTTCTAGTTTAGCTGGATTAAGTGTTCTCAATCAGTGATAATGCATCATTAAAGATAAAGTGTTTACACATTTATCATAACTGAAAATACTGGCAATTTACAGAATATGATTTCAACTACAAGCACAGATGGCATTGTGCAGGTACGTAAATGTGCAGTAACTGTAAAGAACTTGTTTTATTGGTACCCTGATTGTTGTTTATCACAATATTAGAGTAACATATTGATGTTAAATGTAGATTCAGATATGCTATTACCAAAAAAGAAAAAAAAAATACAAAATGCAAATTTACCATCACCTAAGGACAAACACAATCAGAGCGCTGAATGGGTTTCTGGCAGTCTCGAGATTCTCACACATGCCAAGGTTTTCTAAGAACTGCTTTTGATGGAGAACCAGACCACAATCTGTATTCTATTGCACAGCCTCATTTCACAGGAATTGTAGCGATTTGGACCTCTGCTGCAATATAAGGTGATTTCATAGGAGAGGATAAGAAAAAATAGCTGGTTCTCGATGAAGCAGGGTGGGTCTATTGATTTTTTTTTTCTCTCTCAGAGATGTGGGGTAAAAGACATTTGTCTCAGTGTACAGGTATATGTGATAATTTTACCTACAAGATGTCCAGCAATGGTACAGCTACTGTTAGAGACATAGACAAGCCCTTTCTTTTGCTTCTTTCTTTGAAACCGCAGACAATCCAACTGTTGAGTATTTTAGTCTACAGTGAGCAATATAAAGGGCAAACTACTGTAAAATTAGCTATACCTTAATATTTAATAGAAAAAAACCCACTTATTTTTATCTAAAATAATCAGAATTTTAAACAGAGAATTAATTGTTTTTTTGTTGTAAGAAGTATAGAGAAACCCATTAAGAACGCTATGCACTTGTTTTAGGAAATAAACAGCAACATTTTCTAAAGTTAGCTATTAAAGAAAGACCATAAGTCATAACAAACCATCTTGCCCCAATATACTGGAGTAAGAAAAAAAAGGAAAGCATAAGGAGTTGGGTCATGACTGCTGCATATAAAGCCATGGAATTCTCTCTCATCAGTAACATTTCAACAACACATAACCATATATATAATATATATATATATATATATATATATATATATATATATTATCACACACGTCACTTCTCCAGAGTACTGATTACCCACACCTGCAGCCACTTAGTCCAGTGGCTCTCCCGCTCATCTCCTCCGTACCTGTCCGGTTCGTCCAGCACGCCCTGCGGTGAGTGTTACGACTTTAATTCCATCCGTTTCCAACATTCCACACTCCAACGCTAATCTCATCTCCCATGATCAACTTTTCCCAGTTAATATGCTGGTGGATTCTGGAGCCGCCCGGGAATTTCATTTCTTCTTGTAGTCTGACTCTGCTTTGTATTCCCCGTCACCAACACTCCACCACCTACCAAATAACCACCATCCAAGCAAAGCCCCTGGGCAAGGGTATAGTCCGCCACTGTACACCACCTCTCTCCCTAAAAATCGCTTTTCTTCACACTGAATCCCTGTCACTACTCGTGCTGAAGGACTCTACTATGGACGTGGTGTTAGGGCGTCAGTGGCTCGCATAACACCAGCCTGGGGAACGGGTGAGGTATTAACCTCCATAGAAAGTCCTGATACCCAACCTGTTGCTCCTATTCCACCCGAATACCACTCCCACTCTGATGTTTTCAGTAAAACCGCAGCCACTCACCTACCACTGCACCATCCGTGGGACTGCACCATCGACCTGCTGCCTGATGCCAAGTTACCCAAGGCTCGAGTTTATCCCCTGTCAGTCCTGGAGAGACAGGCCATGGAGAAGTATGTGAGTGAAGCCTTACAACAGGGGTTTATCTGACCGTCCACCTCACCAGCCGCCTCCGCAAAGGGGGATGAGTGGAAAATGGCCTTCATCACCCTGACTGGGCACTACTAATATCGGGTAAAGCCATATGGTCTTTCAAACGCACCTTCCATCTTACAAAATTTTATGAATGAGATCTTCAGAGACATGCTAAACCAATTCGTAATCATATATATGATATATAAACACCCTTTCGAGGTGATCACAGGTCATAAGAACCTTCAGTACCTCAGAGAAACCAAACGTTTGAATCCTCGCCAAGCCCGATGGGCCCTGCTCTTCACATACTTCAGGTTCAAGATCACTTACTGGCCAGGACATAAAAATCTGAAAGGAGACACACTCTCACAGCTTCAACAACCTGACCCCGAACCTGAGGAACTCAACATGGCCCAGGATGTCAGCTGATATGTCAGGGGGTGTTCAGTCTGCGCCATCACATCCACACCACGTCACCTGCCGAGAGTAAACTCTTACCCCTAGCAATTCCACAACGACCCCGGTCCCATCTTGGAGTGGACTTCGTAACTGACCTCCCTCCTTCTAATGGTTACACCTCCATCCTAGTCGTTGTTGACAGATTCTCAAAGGCCTGTAAACTAATCCCTCTGCCAGGTTTACCTACCGCTATGCAGACGGCCGAGGCACTGTTCTATAATGTTTATCGACACAACTGGAGCCAGTTTCTACCCTGGGCCGAATACGCCCAGAATTCTCTCCGTCAACGGACTTACCAGTCTAACTCCTTTCCAATGCATTCTAGGCTACTAACCCCATCTGTTTCCCTGGACCAGTGAACAAGCGGACGTCGCAGCAGTAGATTACTGGTTCCGTGAGAGTGAGAGGGTATGGGACTCAGCTCATGGGGGTGGGGTGGGGATTGTTACACTGCCACTACCCTCATCAACCGATCCCACCACCTGTTCACAATCCCGATCTCCAGACTACTGATTACCCACACCTGCAGCCCTTCAGTCCTATCCCTTTATATACCTGTGCACCAGGTAGTCAGTGGCTGATATCAAGGATACTCTCTACAAGCTCTGATCCTAGCTCTACCTGTTTGTCTGCCCACGGGATCTGTCTGCCTGAACAACGAACTTTCTGTTGACTACGATCCTCAACTAAGGAAAGTTATAAATCAACTTTGTACTTTATAGAAGATTTTCAGTTTCCTTTATTCGGCTTAATGCCGCTGAATGTTTTGTGTCATTAAACTGACTTTGTTCAATTGTATTCAGAGAACATCTCGTTTGAGATATATATATATATATATATATATATATATATATATATATATATATATATATATATATATATATATATATATATGTATATATATATATATATATATATGTATATGTATATATATATATATATATATATATATGTATAAATGAAAAAACGCTTTTAAAAAATTATAATATAGGCTTCATAATTTAAACAATTATGATTGAGGGTAGCCTACAAAAATATTTATCTGCTGTTATGGTGTTTAGATGACTCTGAAGATTAAAATGTCACCATCATGGGCACACTTCAATCTTGTTGGAACTAGTAATTTCATTTTTGCCAGCTGTTTTATGAATAGTATACATTTGAACACAGTGCTCATCTTACATACTGGGGTGTTCTTTAAGCTATTCTTTAGAGTGAGTGATTAAAAGAATCACTAATAATATTCAAAAAGATATTCACAGATGTCTGCTGCGGTCACATTAGGTACATTGTGTGTGCTAAAATAGGGTCAATCTGTCAAAAACATAGAAATGTAGGAAGCAAGGCTCATTGAAACATCACTTTCAAACCAAACATGATCAACTTGAACATGAGAAAAAGGTGAATTTCTCTGCTCTTATGTAAAACTCCATATTATGCGGGTTCCTGTTGGATTTTATTTGCAGCATTTTTTACAAAGCAACAGTACATGTGACTACACCTTGATAATGTACCCTACAGAAACAATCACAATATATCAATTAAATATAAATGAGTCATTTTTGTTGAATTGAGTCATTATATTCTATTCAGTGGGTTTATTTAAAGCTCTGTACTATATTTTAACGCTCTTGTGGGACAAAACCTTGGCAACATACACAAAGTCATTTCCATTTCCATAATTGAAGTTGTGTCTCAATTCTCAGAATAACATTTTTTTGTGTGTGTGGATCGATTCCAAATAATATTTCTTGTGAGTGATTTTTCTAAATATAAACACATCACTTGGCCTTGCGACAGAATTGTCTTTATGTTTGAGCTTTTGTTGTTAGCTCTATCAGATCATCAATTTTAATTTGTAATATGCCCCTGAGAGAATTGAATTTTGTTCCTGAGCCAAATTACTATCAGTTGAGGGCAAGAAACTCACCCATCGAGGCTTATTACTCATGCCGAGGGGGAGATAACAGAAGGGTTTCACTTTCAAAAAAACTAGTGCGGTTTCCACTAGTAATTTACTCATTTTTGACTCTCATCGGTACCATTCACAGGGTCAAGAGCTGCTAAAAGCTATGTAGACTAAGCCCAAAGGAAAGCTTTTCCACTGACAGATGCTCAAACACGAGCTGAGATTTATTTTTTTTCCTTAACATCAAACAGGCGACAGATGTTCGCATATTAATTGAGTCAAGAAACCTTTCGCTGCTTCGTGAAGCTTGAAAATTGTGCGGCGCATGCCTGGATCACTGGAAAACCTTCACAGACGGGGAAACATCTTTAGTGTGACCACAACCTAAGATATTTTTCCAAAAGAAAAAGTTCAGTAATGTGAGATAACATTTGTGTAGCTGTTCCAGGTGGCCAGAACCTGGGACCTTGTAGTTATTCCATTAAAGAAATAGTCATAAAAAAAGCACTAGGCTGTTACTAAACGAGATTGGCATCGCCACCAAGGATTTAAGTTTTAAAAAGGTTGTGAAAAGCATTAGAAGTGATGACATTTTGCTAATGAAGGAAGCGAGCATTTGAATTCATGCACTTTGAGGAGGAGACAATTAGCACTTAACAAAAAGGTGTTAGCGAGCTTTATTCTGCCTTCAAGGCCACATAGGCAAAATAATTCAGCCTATGGCACTGCACAGTATCTTAGAATCCATCGCTAGGACAATTGAACGTGAAATAAGTGTATGTGTTCATGTGAATGCTCATGTACCAAGAATATATATATCCCAAGAGAACATGCAAGGTCAGTCCTCTGGAAGAGTGCACTCACTTCTGGGAAAATGCACTCGCTTTAACTTATTTGATCACCGGTGGGCCTACATTTTCCATTTGAGACAAATGAAGCTGTTTTCTTGTCGCTTCTATTGAGTGATATGTCACCAGCATCTTCTGAGATATAAAAAGCCAGTTTCTTCCGTTATGCAAAGAAAATACATTTCCTTTTGTATTCAATCAAAGAAAAAAAATCTCTATAAAATTTTTAAAATATACATAATGTGACCCTGAACCACAAAATCAGTCATAAGTAGCGCAGATATATTTGTTGCAATAGTAAACAATACATTATATGGGTCAAATTTTTCTTTAATTAATTCAGCTTTCTATTAAAAAAATATAATAATAACCCTTATGACTGATTTTGTGGATCAGGGTCACATATACTTCTAATATTTGGAATTGCTACATTTGAAAAATATCTAAAAACATATGTGCTTATATTTTGTGATGTCTGTCATTTTCTATTCAATTTTACACTTCATATCTTATTAGTAATAAATATATATGAGCATATGTGCATTGTTCATTGTACTATATATAGCCATATTTTCATATAAGAAATCTATCCAAACAATAGAAAGAAATGTATGTAAACCCAGGGCGTTAAGTTGTAAAGAAAATAAATTAAATGCACTGCAGCTTTTTGTTCTCTGTATTTTTATATGTACATTTATATATAACCGTACATATGCATTTAAATATTGTTATATATTGATAAACATAGGCACTGGTTTATCATATGGAAATGTATTAATTAATGCTTTATATTTTCCAGTATATTCCTTTTTTTTGTAAAGGCTTGCTGCTGCCACACTGTGATTTAATTATGGGCTGTTCTCTGTGTATTTAATTATTGGACATTCATGATAAATAAATAAATGCTCATGCAAAATTACATCGTTCACTGTAGGCGGCATCACAACGCCTGCAGCTCGGCTGATTTATTGTACTCTAATTTTCATTCCAAAAACACAACAAGTCTGAAAATAGGCACAACAACAGTGTGCACGGCCTTGCTTAATATGTCATGCTTGTTTGAATGGAAATGTGATGGGTTGGTTTTTAAATATGCGTTTCTTTCTGCCGGGCTGCATTTGAAGTTGACACAGGGCTCTGATTGCCTACGGAGCGCCTACTCGCTCGCTGTGAATCATTTGCATTAAGTCGTTTCCACTTCATGACTTTCATTCTTATCCTATATGTGACCCCAAACGCAGTGCAGCCATCAGGGAGTGTAATCACTTGCAGCAGACGAGCGAGGGCTGTAGAGTTCTCGAAAAGCATTTCAACAGCCTGTTTGTGATTGTCTTCTGCAAAATCAAGCGCTCTTAAAAGTAAACATTTTCACTCACAGGCCATTATTATCACACACACTGCATAGAAACATTTTCAAAGTAAAAAAAAAAGGCAAGAATCATTTTTGCCATGGATTAAAGATTTGACCCATTTGAATTTATTATCAAGAAGTACTTCTTATAGTACTTTACAGCATTATTATCATAAAGTTTTTGTTTCACTTAAAGCTTATATATATATATATATATATACGTAGAAATATAATATATAAGTACAAATTTATGTGAACCTGGACCAGTTAAAAGTAACACAGGTAAATTTGCATCAATAGGCAACAATACATTATACGTGTCATTATATGTGACCTTCAGATTCAGATTTTCAAATAGTTGTATCTCAGCAATACTGTATATTGTCCAATCCTAACCAACCATGCATTATTTAGATTTCAGATGATGATATATATATATATATATATATATATATATTTATTATTTATTATTTAATGTGGTTTCCAATAAATACATAAACTGGAAAACAAAGGCCTACACTGGATTTGTTTATACCTGCAAGTACTGCGACGTAAACTAACTTATATGGCATTGATGGTTTAAAACATGTCCTCTGAAATAGATTAATGGGTTTTTTTAACAAAAATACGTGGGAATCATAGGTCAGCCAAGAAGCCGGAACTCTGCATTTCATGAAAAAGAACATGAGTCAGTTAATTACATTAGAATTTTAAAACTAGAAATAGTTTTGTTACAAAACCCATTGATCTGCTTCAGAGGACACGAGATAACCCCCTGAAGGCGTATAGGTTAGTTTTACATTGCGGTACTTGTGGATATATCCGATTTACAGAGTTTTAAAATAACAATCGCTATTCACAGGCATGCAGAACCTGATTTTGCTGAGTTTTCCTGGATCAACATCTTTGGAATTGATTGGCTAATCAGATTTGAAGAACCAGTTTATAGTTTTTTGTGAAGCTCAAGCTTACAATCAGTGTTTGGTGCTTGCACATTAGTGTCATTCATCTATCATTTCCTCCGATTTTAGGCATTACTCATGGGTAAGGTTAGGTTTAGGTCAAAAATATGGTCAAAATGTAATTTTTGGATTAAAAGGATGTTCCAGGGTCAACTAAATATGTAGACCCAGAATATAGAACTCAGTAATATCAGAATGTGCCCACAAGCATTACCAAACCTGAAAGAGCCAGGATATTTTTTTTTAACTCTGTGTTCGTCTGAAAGAAGAAAGTCATATACAGGGATGGTTTCATTATGTTCCACACGCTAAACAACATATTTTGTCATAAAGATGGTATTTTCCACTCTTAAATCATCGCGAGCTTGTGTTTTAGAGTTATCTGTTTTTTCAAATGAACTCTTCAATTTTTCATTATTATCTATATTGAAAACAGCCGTGTTGCTTAATATTTTTGTGGATACACTTTATTCTACTAACGTGTCAATTAATTCTATTAACAAGTCAGTAGAATTCTACATGCCAATTAACTCAAGAATTTGCATCTACATGTCAATTAACTCTTATTAGAGTAGACATATTGATAAAACACTTTAATTTTATGTGTGTGTATTGTGGCAGTTTTATGTAAAACAATACTAAACATTATTACCTGAAGTGCAGCAACCCATTTTAGAATTAATATTGTTTACTTGCGTAGTTTGGTAATTAACTAGATGCCAGCAGGTATCTTTCTTTACTGCAACTAAGACATCATTGCTCTAAATGAATGGAAGCGTATTGACAAGCACCTGCTGTTTCCAAGACTCTTAAATATTGCCTACTCTCAACAGATGACGGCACAGAAAAAGAAAAAGAATAATATTTGCTCCTCATGCAGCTGCTGTGGGCTATTAGCTTTGGCTGTTCACGGACACACGAAAGAGACAAATATGGGGAAGAAATGTACACATTATATTCTGTTTTTCTCTAAACAGCTGATGTGCAATGTAAACTGGCTGCTGGATGATTCGATAAGCTCATTCTCACCATACCATGAAAAGCACCAAGCAGACCGCGTCCACAGATGAAGAATGAGGCTGCGTGAATTCAGTGAGCAGCAGAAAATAGAGTAAGCAAGAAAAGGAAGGGGCGAATAATAAAGATGCCAAGAGAAATGAGCCAGCGTCCCCAGTGCCAGCTGTCCAGTCTATCTCGTTTGCTTGAGAGAGCTAATTTCCTTGCTGCGCTGTGGAGGTGGCAGCGTGGATGTAATTGCCGATTAAGTGTCCGGGCACGTCCAAGCAGCACTTTCACACTCCTGTCCCTCCAGTCTGAGGAAAAGTGGGCGTGTTTTGGACCCTTTGGAGGGCTGTGAGACCGACACGGTAGAGAGGAAAGGTTACTGTACTTCGGTGGTCAGGGAGGAGCCGGCCCTGGAAAAAAAACCTTTTCAGGGGTGTTAAAACCAAAAGCGTGAGAAAGGGCCGCTCAGGGCCGAGGAGCATTGTCTATGCGTAGATGAAAAGGCCCGCCGGAGAATGAGTCTTCTTTTTTGGGTTCCCACGGCCTTGGAAAACCTCGAAATTTTAGAGAATTCCAAAAATGCGATTGGCCTGGAAAACTCAGCGAGATGTATAAAATCAATGAAAGGTCACAGAAGTCAGTCTCGGGTATTCTAGTACGGAGTACGGAAATATTTCTTCAGCAAGAAATTCATTTTTGTGAATGCAGTCTTTTTAAAATGATTTTAAAGCGATTGGAAATGTCATGGGAATTAATAAAATCATTTTACCCTGGAAATGTCAAGTAGTTTTGTTTAGTCACCATAAATGTGTCTACTTTTAAAGTATCTAAAATTCGTTGATGGAAATTTCTTTTTGTGAAGGATGAGTAATAAATGATAAAAAAAAATGACTGGAAAAGTAATGGAAATAAATAAAATCCAATTTCATAGAGAAGTCTGTTGAATGCATTTGTTTTTCCTATTAAAATGATTTTTGAAACCTTTTCAGTTCCTCAATCTTCAAAGGACATGCAACAGACTGTTTCTCAGGTTTTAAGCAGGTCTAAAATTGAAAAGAACTATTTGTGAGTGTGATATAAAAATTCCATATAACATATACAGCAAAAGTTTAGAATGTATGGAAAGATCATAAAATGTTCACGAATCACAAATGTAAAAATTACAAATGAATTTTTGAGAATTCTTAAAATCTTAAAAATCTTAAAAATGTTACAATCCGTAGAAACAAAACAATATATATATATATATATATATATATATATGTGACGAATGGCGTCGAGGATCGATCAGCGTTGCCCTGGGAACAAACACGGAACACCTACACCAGCCACTCAACGACGGATTCGCCACACCTGGAGCTCATCAGCGCGGGCCAGATAAGCCCGGCCAGGCGGCGGCTTCAGTGAGCCACGAGACTCGGAAACGCAAGCTAACCTGTTGTCTCTTTCTTTGTCTCCCAGAAGCTACAACGTGGACGGGCCTGCCTGAGCTACTTCCCTACTACCTCACAGTGGACTCCCTCACGCGTTACTAAGCACGGGAAACACAGAGACGACTCACCGCTGCACTCACCGGATTCACCGCTACACCACCCCGGACTCACCGCCGCACTCCTCGCACGGACTCACCGCTCACCTTCTGTGTATTGTCTAATAAATACACCCTCCGGGTTTTCACTGCACCTGTTTCTCTTGTGCTTCCTCTGCCTCGCCACAAGTGGTGGAGAATGCGGGCAGTTTTAAGCGCAAGAGAACGGAGGAAACAAAGAGAAAAAGGAAGAGCGCTATCGCCGCCTCTATTAAAGGTTCCCCACAACATCAACTTCTCTCTTTGTTTTCCCCCAGGCAGCGCTCGCTTCCCGGCGAAGATGGAGGAATTCCTCCAACGCCTCTCAGAGGTTTCCATTCGCCAGCAACAGATCGTCGAGCATTTGGCTACCCGCCAGAACGAGACCGAGCAGGAGCTCGCTGCTCTCCGCGCCGCCACTCAACCACGCCCGTCGTGCCTGATCCCCGGATGCAAGCCACACAGCTGCTACCAAAAATGGCCGCCAGCGATGACCCTGAAATATATCTCGAGATGTTCGAGGCGTCGCAACCACGGAAGGATGGGACCGGAGGGATTGGGCACGCGGCGTTGGCCCCGCTGCTGTCAGGAGAGCCCCAGCGCGCCTATTTCAGCATGCCGGCCGACCTGGCGAATGTATACGGCACGACCTAAAGAGGGAAATCTTGGGCAGGGTCGGTCTATCACCGGTCTGCGCAGCCCAAGCCTTCAAGAGTGGGTCTTCCAGTCTCGCCAGCCGGCAAGGACCCAGGCCGCCGAACTTACTCGGCTAGCGCAACACTGGCTCCTGGATGGGACACCAACCCCGCCATCATTGTGGAAAGGGTGGTGATAGACCGGCTCCTGCGGGCTCTCCCGGAATTATCGCCAGGCGGTCGGTATGAGAAACCCCAAGAACGTCATGGAGTTGGTTGAGGCGGTCGAGCTGGCGGAAGCCGCGCGCGCAGCGTCGAGAGGCCGAGGAGCGCGCCATCTTTTCCCGGAGGGTGTCCCAGGAGCGACGCGCGCCGGAGGGCACCAGCGACCGATGGAGAGGGCGGCGGTCCCGACCGTGAGAGATGAGCCGATGCCAACCGAAGAGGCTTCCAACTCCTCTAGGCGTGGCTGGCAGGCTGCAGTCTCCACGGGGAGCTTCCCGCGCGCACCGGAAATCCCCATCGGCCTGAATGGACGGAAGTTCAGAGCCCTCCTTGACTCTGGCAGTACCATCAGCCTGGTTCAGTCCCGCCTCCTACCCAGCGCACGGAACCGCGGAAACGGCTGCCACTGACCTGCGTCCACGGGGACACCAGGAAAGTCTCCACCGTCTCATCACCGTGGCGACGACAGGAGGAAGCTGGCCCCTGGAGGTGGGCCTCGTGCAGGACCTGCCGGTACCAATCATCCTCGGGCGGGACTGGCCGGGTTTCGAGGAGGCGCTACACACCGCGACACAGCCTGTCAGCCCTCCAAGCCCTCGCCGGAGAGGCGAGAGGGGAGAGGAAACCGCCGCCCTGCCGTTCTCCTAGCATCGGACAGCGGAAGAGATGGTGAGTCCCCTCCCGAATACTACTAATGTATTCTTTGAGGTGTTCCAACAGGTAGTCGGAGGGGCTCGTTCGGCCGGGCTCAGCGGGAGGATGACCGGCTCAAGAATTGCTGGAACCAGGTACATTTCATGGATGGAGAAGAGACGCGGCCCGGCCCCATCCTCTTCCCCATTTTATTGTGGAGAACGGCCTACTCTATTGTGTCGCCCAGCGGAGGGGGAGGAGAAACGGCTCCTGGTGGTGCCCGAGGAAAGTGGACACCATCTTGGAGCTCGCCCACGCCCACCCGCTGGCCGGACACCTCGGGGCCGCCAACACTATCAAGAGGATCCGGGACCGTTTCCACTGGCCGGGGCTCGACGGAGATGTGAAACTGTTCTGCCAGGCCTGCCCGAGTGCCAGAAGACCTCGCCCGGCCACCTCCCCTAGTCCACTTATCCCGCTGCCCATATCGAGGTGCCCTTCGAGCGCATCCGGGATGGATCTGGTGGGCCCGCTGCCGAGGTCTGCCCGCGACCGCAAGCACATCCTGGTGATCGTGGACTACGCCACCCGTACCCGAAGCCATCCCACTCCGCCAAAGCCACCGCCAAGGCGACGCCCAGGAGCTCTTCACCCTGTCCACCAGAGTGGGGATACCGGGGAGATACTGACCGACCAAGGCACCCGTTCATGTCCCGAGTGATGGCGACCTCTGCCGGCTGCTACGGATCCAGCAGCTGCGCACCTCAGTGTACCACCCCCAGACGGACGGACTTGTGGAGCGGTTCAACCAGACACTGAAGCAGATGTTGAGAAGGGTTGTCTCCGAGGACAAACGGGACTGGGACCAGATGCTCCCCTACGTCCTCTTCGGGGTGCGAGAGGTGCCCCAGGCCTCCACCGGCTTCACCCCATTCGAGTTGCTGTTCGGCCGACAGCCGCGAGGCCTGCTGGGCGTGGCAAAAAGAGGCCTGGGAGCAGCAGCAGCAGCCGGATGCCCAGAGGTCGGTCGTGAGAACACGTCCAAGCCATGCGGGACCGAATTGAACGGGTGATGCCCTGCGTGCGGGAGCACATGACGCAGGCCCAGCAGCAACAACAACGACACTATAACCGCCTGCACAACCCGGGAATTCCAGGTCGGCGACCGGTCATGGTACTAGTCCCCACCAATGCTTGCAAATTCCTGGCCACCTGGCAGGGTCCATATACCATCCTGGAAAAGGTTGGCGGTTACTTACCGAGTCCGCCAACCAGACCGTCGACGCACCGAACAAATATACCACATTAACTTGTTAAAGAAGTGGGTGGGGACTAGGGAACACCTTTCCACACTCGCCATTCAGGAGGGCCCGGTCGTCGACACCAACGCCTTGCTCGCTCCCGCACAGAAGACGGAACTCCAACATTTGGTCGGTCAGTTCTCGGATGTGTTCTCGTCCACGCCCGGGCAGACTAACCTCCTCCAGCACGAGATCCGGACCCCTCCCGACGTCATCGTCCGGCAGCGGCCCTACCGGATCCCTGAGGCTGCGTCGGGCGAGCTATTGAGGAGGAGGTAAACCAAATGCTGAAGTTGGGGGTGATTGAACCATCGACGAGCCCGTGGTCCAGCCCCATCGTCCTGGTTCCAAAACCGGACGGCACCCTCCGCTTCTGCAATGACTACCGGCGACTCAACCAGGTCTCCGAGTTCGACGGATATCCCATGCCCCGTGTAGACGAACTGCTGGAACGTCTTGGAAGGGCCCGGTATATCTCCACCCTCGATCTCACCAAAGGATACTGGCAGGTTCCGCTGTCAGAGGAAGCCAAGCCAAAAACGGCTTTCTCCACCCCCGGCGGCCACTGGCAATACCGGTCCCTTCCCTTCGGTCTACACGGGGCACCAGCCACCTTCCAGAGACTAATGGACATCTTACTCCGACCCCACCAACAGTACGCCGCAGCCTATCTCGACGACCTTGTGATTCACTCGGAGACCTGGGAAGACCATCTGGAGCGCCTGCGGAGGGTGCTTCGGGATCTTCGACGGGCTGGACTCACCGCCAACCCCAAGAAATGTCACCTGGCGCTCTTGGAAGCGAAGTACCTGGGTTACCGAGTTGGGCGAGGACTGATCCGGCCACAGGAGAGTAAAGTCACCGCGGTCCAGGAGACCCCGAGGCCCACCAACAAAACCCAGGTACGCGCCTTCTTGGGGTTGGCAGGGTACTATCGTTGTTTCATCCCCGACTTCTCCTCCATAGCCGCCCCTCTGACAGACCTGACCAGGAAGGGGCAGCCTGAACGGGTTCTGTGGAACCCCGACGCGGAGGAAGCGTTCCAGAGGATTAAGGCCGCACTCACCTCAGACCCTGTCCTGAGAGCCCCGGACTTCGGCTGCCCCTTCCTGCTACAGACGGATGCTTCTGATGTGGGTCTGGGAGCCGTGCTGTCCCAGATCCAGGAGGGTGAGGAGCATCCGGTCTTATATATCAGTAGGAAGCTGACCCCGCCGAGAAGAACTACGCCAAGCGGTGGAGAAGGAGGCCCTAGCCGTCAAGTGGGCAGTCCTGGAACTGCGGTACTACCTCCTGGGCGGCGGTTCACCCTACTTACCGACCACGCACCCCTCCAGTGGATGGCCAGGGCCAAGGACACGAGCGCCAGGGTGACCCGCTGGTTCCTCGCGCTCCAGGACTTCCACTTTGACGTGCAACACCGCGCCGGACAGCCAACGCCAACGCCGGCGGCCTATCGCGGATGTGGTCGGCTTTGCAGGTCTGTCAGGGTCACTCCCACCCACCCCAAATTTCCCGTTATTACGCTCTGCTTTATCCACCAGGACCAGGACAGCGCTTGGGGAGTGTGACGGCGTCCCGAGGATCGATCAGCGTTGCCTGGGGAACAAACACGGAACACCTACACCAGCCACTCCAACGACGGATTCGCCACACCTGGAGCTCATCAGCCGCGGGCCAGATAAGCCCGGCCAGGCGGCGGCTTCAGTGAGCCACGAGACTCGGAAACGCAAGCTAACCTGTTGTCTCTTTCTTTGTCTCCCAGAAGCTACAACGTGGCGGGCCTGCCTGAGCTACTTCCCCTACTACCTCACAGTGGACTCCTCACGTTACTAAGCACGGGAAACACAGAGACGACTCACCGCTGCACTCACCGGATTCACCGCTACACCACCCCGGACTCACCGCCGCACTCCTCGCACGGACTCACCGCTCACCTTCTGTGTATTGTCTAATAAATACACCCTCCGGGAGTTTTCACTGCACCTGTTTCTCTTGTGCTTCCTCTGCCTCGCCAATAATATATATATATATATATATATATATATATATATATATATATATATATATATGCGTCTTCACTTAGAAATGACTGTTTCTGAACATAATGTTATAATGTAAAATGACAAATAAAGTCATTGCCACTGAGAATGAAGACACTCTTAAAAGTTATGAATATTTCCATAATCAGTGTAACATTTTCTTCATCTATTTTTTTATTAATTGGTATTCAATTGGTTTAAAGCATTTAGCAGTTGAAAAAGTCATGGAAATGCCTCTGTGAGAAAGTGTGGAACAGAATTTGCCATCAAGAATTTAAAAGGGAGGAATAGTAAAGGAAAGGGGACAGGGGAGGGGACTGCTAAAATGGTGGGTCAAGTCTCCATTCCTGGCAATGCTGGCCAGCATCTCAATGAGTAAAGTAAAAAATTACAAGCAGTTACTTTGTTAATCTCAAACAGCTTGTCCCATCAGTTGCAACAAGTGTTTGTTTTTTTTCTCCCAGACCTTTCAAAACATATTATGCAGCAACTCTTAATGACAACATGGTGTGAATATCAATTTAGTGAGCAGCATTCCCAGAAAAATTACACTTGTCAGGAACATGGGGAATCCCTCTGAGCAAAGACTGTCATCATCCTGCAGCTGGGGTGTTAGGAGACGGCTGTTAAGAGCTTTTGTGTGGTTCCTCGCTTCAACTCCTACTCTTTGTATGCCATGCAGCTCCAGGACTTTCCATTAAGCTGGGTCTCTGGGTTCAAAATTTAGAAAGGATAAGGCAACACAGTGAAAGAGAAACTAAGTTTCGATGGCACTGAATCAACTGAAGAAACGAAGAGACGCGTTTTTGCGCTGCCAAATGATTAATTGCAAATAATTGCATCCAATATAAAAGTTATTTGGTAACATACGACAGAATATGCATAATAAGTGTATGATTTAAAAATTTGTAAAATGTCAGGTCTAAAAATGTTTCTGCTAAAGGTCAGATCTGCTAAAAATATCCATATAGATTATTTTTAACTATTAATTTACTTAGAATTTACAAAAACCATAGTAATATATATATAGTAAATAATCCAATGATTTACTAAACAATTCTTTATAATGTCATATGTAATAATTTTTCTTAAGCATGCAGAATACACTTATATGTGAGATATAGATTTCAATATATTTTATTAAAGGGTACCTCATAATCATATTTTTTAGGAATTTAGAAAACCTCTGCTTAGTGTGATGGCCCCAGTATTTGATAATATACACTGGTAATCCTCATTTCAACTGTGATTGAAATTAAAACTAATTCCATACCTAATTTCCATAGTTTTAATATGTGTTCCATTTCATTTTATCCTCATGAGAATAAGTGTAGCACCCCCTCTCTTTCTGGAGTAGAAATTCCTAAGGGACTGCTCTTGGTTCATAAACAAAATGCCTTGTGATGTTGGATTAAGGCCTCCCTCTCTCTGATTATACCTCTTATATACTTTATTTCCTGAGTTCTATTTTGATAAGAGTTAAATGTCCTACAACTACTACGGTACCCACAAAGAAACAAAAACAAAGAATGGTTTCACGAATAGAAAAAAGAGTAATTTAATGAAATAGAAATCTGAAACAGTGAAGAAAAATCAAGCAAGATACTTTATTAAGTAGAATAATTTCTAAATCCCAATTTTCCCCAAACCACGTATCTCCCTCCCTCTTTTAGCTTATGGGAGTGCAGACAAGTTACCTTTCCTAAACTGGGTAAATAAATCAAACGTAATTTCAATACAATTTAAAGAGCAAGAATGTTAACAAAACTAACAGCAACAACATTGGGCCCATGAAATCACACACACCTAAATTCGACGTTAACCCATATTGTGGGCTAGCTGTATCTCAACAATTAATACAAAAAGACACTGTTACAAACAATTGAACAAAAGGCCAATTTTTCCCATCTCATCTCTCGCAAGTTCGTTCTACTCACCACTCTCTTTTCTCTTCCCATTCTTATTATCCAATCAGATTTCTCTCACCTATATTGGGGCGGGTTTAAGCTACGGGGTATCAATCACAAAATACAAACAGGTTTGATTGTATGCTCCACGTGTTTTCCCTTTATGCGTTCCTAACTAATTTTTACGCTACATAACGTAATGACATGTAGAAAGATAACTTTAAAAAGAAAAGGAAAGAGTTCACATTACAAATACAAATAAAAACAAACTGAATAAAATACATATATATATATATATATATATATATATATATATATATATATATATATATATATATATATATATACGTATTATTGGCAAATATGATATTTATCCACAGCTTTTATGTGCGTTCAGAATTTTCATTTATCCTCTAGACAAAACCTGTAATATTAAGAAAGATGCACAGTGTTGTCTGACTGCTGTGACCGAACATATATGACTGTGCAAATTTCTTCAGAGGAAAATCCACGAAGCAGCTGCTCTGTATTTAGGATGCTCCGCCCACTGAAACAGCAAGCAACTGGAGGTACAGCATTTAATAAAGCTATAAAGAATGCTGTGTATTATGGCTTGGCAGGCAGACCAACTAAATCTTCCTCAAATATATTCAAATGGCTCCCGTCTCTCCTCCCTGACAATATCATTATGTGCAGTCATTGTATTTTATGATTGGAATAACAACTCTCTGGATAGGAAAAATATAACAATGGACGGCGAAGCCAATTACCATAGCCTGGCACCTAGTTTTGTCCCCTAATTTATTGTAGGAGTGTAAGGTCCCCGTGTGTAAGGCGATATTTGATTTATTAAACATCTCTCCAGTCACATTATAAAGCGCAGCACTTTCATTTTTCATGTATATGTATTCCCTTTTTCTGCTCTCCTCTTTCATCCAAGCTGAGCGTTCACGCTTAATGCCGCATTACCGCAGTAATGGAATAAAAAAATGACTTAATCTTACTTTCACATACACAGGGAGCTTGTTGTACTGTGTAACCACTCACAGCTTGTTTCCTGTAGCTTTTTGAACATCTCGGAGCACAGGCACCACCTCACAGTTGTAATGCTGAAGGTCAAATCATACAGGTCAAGTCTAGTCACCTTTATTTATATAGAGCTTTTAACAATACAGGTTGTGCTGTTGACCTTA
The DNA here is from genome assembly GCF_018831695.1 of Puntigrus tetrazona. Classification (NCBI taxonomy): domain Eukaryota; kingdom Metazoa; phylum Chordata; class Actinopteri; order Cypriniformes; family Cyprinidae; genus Puntigrus; species Puntigrus tetrazona. The sequence goes on from NC_056700.1 coordinate 7,819,225, forward strand.
TTCTGCAAAAATCTAGCCAATACCTAGGTTTCACAACTACCTCACTAACTATTAATAAGCAGCAAATTAGGAGTTTATTGAGGTGTTTCTTATTCGAATTCGTTACCCAGCATTCTTACATCTTAGAAACATCGCCAAGATACAGAACATGCTACCTGTTTCTGATGCAGCAAAGCTAGCATCAAAGACATTAGCAACTTTTACTCTCTGCTTCACTACATTTCTCAATAAGCATCTGTACTCTTTACTCTACTACTATATTTAAAATGAGTGTTTAAGTTGCACATTACAATTTCGCATGGAACCTAGCTTTCATGCGCGACGTTATTTATGCTACAAAAGATGTGATATCGCCAACTACAGGGCACTGAAAGTGCTATATCTTAGGCTTTTAACCTTAACCCAAACTTGTCAAGGTTACTTTATGTGAATGTGAGTTCCTTAGCCAGTAGTTGTGAATCACAGATGTTTCATATATGACATGAGGACATGACTGCAGCTGGTAATGAGGCCAGAGATTAGAAAATCCTTAATTATAAGGTTAAGGGTACCCTTAGCGAAACATGGGTTGCAAGAAAAAAATGTAAGGGTTTACTTAAGGCTGTCACTTAATATTTCCCTTTACTGCTAAAGTTTTCCCTTAAGCGTTGCTACAAAGTCAAGAAATCAAAACAGCTCTCTTAAGTTAAAAAGGAATGACTTTTTAGGACTTTTTGAGCACAAATGTAATACTTAAGACATTTTAAGACCTGCACAAATAAAAGATCGTATGAGCGTTGTAGTACAATGGCTATGGTAACATATTAAACTGTAAAATGACTGCATAAAGCATGACTTACGGGTTTTCACAAAAAAAAAAAAAAAAAAAAAAGTTTTATATATATATTTTTAAGAAAATGGACGAGACGTATCAATTATTAATTCATATTAATTTAAACAGTTATTATAACAATTTAAAGGTAATATATGTCTGAATTGTTTAGATTTTTGTAATGTATTATCTTCTTGTCCATCTACCTGTTTACATTTACAACTTTGTGTTTGAAGCCTCAGAACATGTGGTAAATCTTTTGTGTTTTAGTTTGTTAGGTTTGTAATATTTTGTAATGTTCTGTTTATTGTCATGTGCATTTATTGTGAAATGTGGTTACTATAGCAACCGCGGGACCCATTGCCATACGTTTCAAGGGACCGCCCTGAAACACTTAGGTAAGGGTAATAGTTAAGATGTTTGTTGCAACGCTCTAAAAGAATTCCCTTACCTCAGGGATTTCTTCCCCTCAAGGATACCCTTAAGTCAAATTAAGGGTAATTATGTTTTTGTGTTCAGTTTTATTTTGGTTTTGGAATATAAGTGTAATTGCTCTCCTCACAAATTGTATTTTCTGTGCCTGGACTTTTATGTCACTTCCCTTCTCTTTGTGAATCGTTGAATGCAATGGTTGACTGTTTGCCCGTCATTCTGTTTTTTTGTTGTTGTTTTTTTTTTGGCTTATTGTTTGTTCTAGTTTTTCCATTAAATATCTGCAAATAGATTCTTGCTTCTGCCTTGTTTTCACGAGTTTCCCCACATTTTTTACTGACATGTTTCTCTGACTAGTGCATCTTTGAGTGTATATTTAGTATAAGTAAATATTTAAGTACTGTTAAAATCAGATACTTTAATACTCTTTTACTCGTTTTGGAATTGGTCACTTGTAATTGTGTAATTTTTTCAGTGTAAGATATCTGTACTTTTACTCAAGTATGGTTTTACAGGTACTCTTCGCACCTCTGTTCTGCATCTTTAATAAAGAAGTTACAGTTAGTCCAAAATGTAGCTGCAAGAGTCCTTACCAGGTGAAATGTAGTCCTTACCAGGTGAAAAAAACATTATCAAATTATTTTACAGTCTCTACACTGTTACTCTACCTATTACGTTCAGTTAAAAAAGTACTTAAAAGGCTGATTTTGATCCTGCATACGTCTGCTTATTGGTTCCTGCCATGGGATGGATATTTCAAAATTTGCCTTACATTAATAGGAGTGTGATCGCAAAATATAGTCTTTGCTGATAACCATTTATGTTCGAATACGTGCTATTGTCTAACTGCATGCATGATACTACATTTTTGAACTGTATTCATATCGGACATTACCTTGACATAGTCACCAGTGACAAACTACTCCTAAATGTAATGTATAATTAATACAGTTAATAGTTAATTTGCAGCAATGCTTATAAAAAGTGCTGTGGAAAAGAGTGTAGGTTGAACTGAACTGGAATTTTCACACAGTTTAGTCTCCATGTGAGGGAAAAGGCTAAAAATGGCAAACAACGATTTCAAATGTATTAACTAGAGTGATCAAGAGACACTGTTTTGGCTGAAAAGTTGCTTTATGTTTTCTAAAGACATCATATCTAGTACAGCTTAATGTTTTCACATAATCACTCTAGTTTGTCAATGCAATTAGAATTTTTAACAGCTTGCAGATGTTTTTTTTTCAACTTAGCTTAACAGTAACTGTAACTTTTAAGTAGAAAAGCAAATGTCAAGACTTAAATGCTGCCACAGACGGATGATAGATAACGATAGATACATTAACCCAGACATCATTGCAACTATCCGCTCCCCTAACAGGAGTCACTTCTGCTGTAGAGGTCAAAGGTGAGCAACTATCCCTGTCTTATATTTCACACTTTGCTGACACTTTTACTGACTCTGTAGAGATCATAATAGCTTCTGAAGAATTTGACCCATGTTTTTCACTAGAGTTAGAGGCAGTGATGTCTTCCATTAATCAGCCTTGCTTCCTCCATAAGACATCATCTAAATTATCACACAATGGAGCTTTGACAACTGCACTCAGTGGAATGCAGTAATAATTGAGTGCATAACAACAATGTATTGAAATGACAATAATTCAAGCTGACACCTTCACAATGACTCGTACTGAGCAAAGCATGTATAACTCTGCCTATAGTTATTCACAAGCTCCTCAAGAGTAAAAATGTTAAGATTGAGCCATGTTTATTTCAATATTGTGCTAAGAATACGTATTGCAAAGTATCCTCCGCTAAGAATTTTTAATGCGGTCTATTGTGGCTGTCATCAGCCAGTCTACGATAAGTAGTCCAATATTTTTGCCAAAGCAAATTACATTATGTATGCATGGCTTTGCAGCTGCCACCCTGAAACCTTTATGTATGTACTTTCAAAAAATCTGCCTTGGACTACTATATAATTACAGGACCAAACCATTCTATTTGACAGTCAATTTAAGACGTTTGAAATTCTTGCAAACTGGCCACATCCTCAACCATCCTTTACTTTGGCAGGCTGTTTTATAGGCTCACCGCTGTATGAAGCAGTGACAGGGAGGGAGTGAGGCCCAACAGCGAGCTATTTTATGAATAGGGCTTTGATCTGAATCATATTGCAGAGATTTTGGATTAAGCTGTGAACAATAGGGTCTTTCATGAACTGAGATGCACATATTGTGTGAACAGACAGCCAATCACCCCACCAATTACATCTTAGATAGAAAAACAAGCCTGTGGTTTTCATCTGTGGCACAGGGCACATTGTCATATTACGGTCAAATGAAGAGATGATAAATCATAATACATTTTCTACTCATCTCCATCATTCTATGGTGTCCCGATTCGGTCAGATTCCAGTAAGGAATATAAAGGCCTCAGGCAGCTACAGCATCAAGAGTGAGGCCAGCATGTTGAAGTATGTCGTTTAGGTTCGGAAGCAGACCATTAAAAGTCATCCTTTTGGGGAGATTAAATAATTCCAACTTGCTCCGGTGTGCTATTTCTGTCTAACACAACACACTTTAGGTGTCAAGACCTCTCTTAATGAGAGGGCAGGGAATTTGTGTTATTCATGGTAGAGAGAAGTATAATTAGACTTGATAAATTAGCGCAACATTAAGTTCAATGTTTCATTAGAATGCATCCGATTACACGGGAGAAAAGCAATTGATTTTTGAACGTGACTTTAATCATTTTCCCTGCCGGTTTTTCTCTGTAATATCCCTCAGATAGATCGCAGGCCTCAATCTCATCCAGTTCCACTGTCATAAAGCCAGAATGCAGTCAATATGTCGTTTGAAAGTATACTGTGCACCACAAAAGTTTTTTGGGGGCTTGACATAGGAGCGATTTTGTGTTAGCTTTTTGCTAGCATTGGTGCCTTGCATATTAAATGGACATTTTTTCAAACTACCTGTTATGGCATGGCTTAATTCCTTATATAAAATATGATACCATAACATTTAAGACGTTTCCATTTTTTACGATAAGTATAAAGCAAGCAGATGTAAAGGCCTGACTCAAGGCTTAGTGCAAATATACTGTAACAGTTGATTGCTTTTAAACTATTTTCATTGGTGGAGCCAAAAAAGAAAAAGAAAAATAAAGAAGTCTAATTTAGCCAAATAACCAAATTAACCAAATAGCAGCTTTCCATGTAGCTTTTTTTTTTATTTTTAGATTCTAGAGCAGCAGCATTCATGTTCAAGCGATAATGCTTAAATAATCGGGTGACATTGATATATTTTTGAGTGTTACATAAGTGTCCAAATATTTTAGGGCCACTGTATATCTACAGGCACTGTTTGGTACAAGTCCTGCTTTCAGTTGAGACTCACTTTCATCCTAGGATTTGCATAAAAAGGGATGAATGCAGCTTGCAGATTTGGAAACCCTTCTGTCATTTATTCAGTTCCTGCCATGTTAGCATGCAATGATGTTGGACAGCCACGCCGTTTCATTTTTTTGTGCTTGACACCAGAGGTGCGGCGCTGTGAATAGCCTCTGGTAAAGGCAGTATGTCCCCATTATCATTATTCTCCATGTGCTGTGTTCAGGTAAAATCTTAAGCCCTTCACTCAGCAATCAAGCAGGTGTGCTTCAAGCAGCAATTGCTCTCTGCTGATATTGGGCATTATCTAACCGAGCCTGAGGGCTGCTACAAACATCTTGCATATTTAAGTAAGCTTTTTTTTTTTTTTTTTTTTTGCCGAGTTCAGAATTGCGCTTTGCTGTTAAAACTTCAGAGCAGAGAAATCTATTGAATGCTAGTGTGTCCTACAATTCTGTTTTCTAATTAGGGACGCTGAGGCCAAACATTTGCTAAATGTGGCATACAATGTTGTGCTGTACAAATAAGGGACACAATTTGTTCACAAGTAACTTGAAGGTCACAAATAAAGATTTTGTCCTAGGTATAGTATTTTATTACAAAACCCCTAGGCTAAAAGTCTCCTTCATTAAAGTCCACAAAAGGATGGAAATATGAGCTTCAGTGAGTGGATATAATGTATCTTTTCCATTTTCTCTCACCGTCTTCTCATTATACAAAGCAGCGAGATCTATTTGTGGGCTCATTAATTGCACTCATTCACACCCGACTACTCTTACATCAGTAACTGAACACTCATTTTTTTTATAAATTGTTTGAGAACTAAGACTTACATTATATCTAGTCACACTGACTTTAACTTTTAGGGCCTTTAACTTTTGATATCAGACACCAGCCAGAGGACATCATAATGGTGCCTGAAACTGAAGAGTCAGTCAATGACCCAAAATCCAGTGTTTTGTCTATGAAACAGGGTTCAGACAGGCTTCACAAAGTCATGTCTAATGATCTACTGCAAATTCAAGAACATTGTTGAGATAGCTAAACAAGTATTAAGTCAGTATGGTTATTTCCTGATTTTTTCATGAATTATATACATGAACTGGCAAGTTTCAGTTTAGATTGAGTAAACATGCAATTTAGTCATATTTCTAAGTTTAAAAATGTACAAATCGCTTCACACACACATATATATATATATATATATATATATATATATATATATATATATATATATATATATATATATATATATATATTAAAAAATTAAGTCTTATACGAGAAATACCATACCCTTCCAAGGGCTCTGCCTAAAAGGATGCTCACTTCTGTTTGGAATTCACCCATTGGCTCTCGTCCTGCATTCATCACCGATTGCAAAACACAGTGGTTAGGTATATTCAATGATGTGCGCTGCCTCTTTACGAGTTTAAGGAGAGAGGATTGGTTTATATATATATATATATATATATATTTTCCGTGATTAACAGCATAAATTCTGCTCTGCACACTTATACAAACCTACTGTTTTCCACCAGAGAGGAATGTGGCTGCAAAACATTTGGGTTACTTTTGGGTTTAGAGGTAGGAGTGGGATTAACATCAAAATAGGGCCCCCTACCTTAAGTCCCTTTGAAGGAGCAAAAAGATTTAGATTACAGCGTGCAAATAAAATTTTTTTTTTGTAATCATGCATTTTATAGTTCTATTGTCAGTTACAGAACGTCAGAGAAAATGCCTTTGTCATTGATATAACAATTAAAAACAACAAAAATAATCAAATGAATGCCGCAATTTCAATATTCGTGATGGATCAGTTTTTAGGTGTAGTCAATACGCCAATTTTGTATGTTAAAATGCTGAAATAAGTTAGTATTTGTACGTTTAGATGCTAAAAATACGTCAGTTTTGTAAGTTTTAGTGATATAATTTTTGCGTAAAATGCATACGAATTATCATGAGATCACATTAGAATCACATATACATAAGAAGCAATCAATTACCCAAGCAACAGAGTTAAAGGCTCAACCTTTTTCCAATTCAATACCATAACAATATCTCAAGTACCTACCACTGAGCCCTAAAAGAATAGAGAGCCAAATATATAAAGAGTTTATTTGCAAAAACAGATAACTGCTTTATAGTTTTTTTTACTAGTCAAATTAACCCAACTGCAGTTTGACTGAGATTAATTGGAATGCACAATAAAAAAACATTATTTTTGAAAACTGTTAAAAAACTGTTATGTTTTTGCAAATAAACTCTTTGTATGCGGTTGTCCCTGTAATGAATGTTCTGTCAGCTGCTTTAATGAGTGCACAGCTCATATGACAAGTAAGTAAATTAGACAAAAAATATTTGTTAAAATTGGCTGCGTCCTTGATGCTACCCCAGTTTTGCTCATCATCCTGAGGATTGGTCTTTTAGGCCTAGATCATATTTTTATCCTTATTATCCTGATAACGTTTTGAATGGCCTGTAGTCAGTCTAAGGAACGCAGTGCCCATGCAAGGCATCCAGGCATCCTTTGGGCTTTTGTATCTCTTCTTGACAATGCTCTGACTATTACACCAGGCTGAGATTCATTTCTTGTCTGCTCTGATTGAGATATATAACACAGCCGCGTGGCCTCGACTGAAGCCTGACATGTTGCAGGGTCTCAGGTGTCAGCGGCCATTTCCCACTGAAGGTCCCCAGAACAAGATTAAATCCATTTATCTGTTTCCAGATTGCACTAAACCCATTTCCGCTGTCATTTACTCACCGCATGTCATCCTTCAGTGCTCTGTTTTGTTGTGTGAACAAGCATGATTATCTCACCTCTGCATCAGAATGCGCCTGATGTTTAATATACTGGAGCAGTTTGATGATATACTGCAGGTCTCCGTGAGATCACGGCACAGAGGATGAGGGCTGTTACTTGAAGAAAATCGATAAATTAACAAATAGAGTATCTGCTTAGCGCACTAGCTTTTTATTCGTGCTATTTTATATTTGTGTTCACTGTAGTATATTGGACTTCTTGATGCTACTGCCATCTGTTAACATAAACATTTTTTCTCATAATGCTTATATACAAATTCAGTTTAGAAAATAAAGCATAAATACCAACAGATGCAACAGTTGCAACAGTAAAATCGAATCAGTTTAATTACTTTTCCACGTAGCTCATTTTAATTTGAAGCTATTTTTTCTTCAGAAATTCGAGCAGAAGTTCCCAGTGACGCGTTGCTTTCACTACTTTGATTTCATAGTTATTATAATTCATGAAGTTATTAAATCATTACTTTAATATTCAAATTCCTTTTTTAATTATCATCAAAACCTGGACCGCAAAACCAGCCAGGTTTGGTTTTTTATTGAGGTTTATGCATCATATGAAAGCTGAATAAATAGAGTAGCTTTCTACTGATGTATGGTTTGTGTTTATGACATTTAAAAATGCAAATAGATGAAAAATAGTAAATAGATGTCCAAATGAAGTTCAAATGACTAATTAAGTTTTAATATATTTATGGTAGGAAATGCACAATGTCTTTTTGGCTATTGCTACAAATATACACAAGTTTTGTGGTCCAGGATCACATTTTAGTATCCTATACTTGCTTCAATAACTTTGTGATTCTACCATTTGTGTTTGTATTCTGTTATTGTTATTTCTTTTTTACTAGGTGTGCTGTTTGGTAGCAATCTTTCCTTTGGAAAACTATGTTTCTAGCATCAACTGAGCCTGTTTTCGATTAAAGTTTTTTTTTTTGTTTGTTTCTCCATTCGGTCATGGATGGGGTTTTAGTTCCTTGCCACTGTCCTCTTTGGCTTGCTTAGTTAGGGACACTTAATTTCTAGCGATTCTAGCAATTATCGCTGACTTGATTATACAGACCATCTCTGATTTTAATAAAACATTAAGTGTTTAATCTTGTCATTATATATCACTATCACTTTATTCACTATTTAATATTGTTCAGTGTTTTGACACAGTCTGTATTGTTAAAATATGTAAATAAAAGTAATTGATTGATTTACTTTAGATGTTCTTTATGGTTTTAGTTTTCCATTGAGCAAAAGTCTTTTACTGTAACATAATATAATGCTATTATGGAATCCTTTCATTTAAGCATATGCATCTATGAAGTTCATATGTTTTGTAATTAATTTGTTTCATTGACTGGAATTCTGTCATTTATTAACAGTAACGACAAAATGAATGGTTTAATATAGATCGATTAACAATCTTTAATACAGATTGTTTATTTAATATAGATTATTAACAATCTTTTACAAAAAGAATGGTGATAATTTAATAAAAAAATTTTTAATGATTTGGCTCAATTGCAATAATTTCACATTTATAGTATATATTTTTTAATCATTTCAAATATTCAAATAAACGTTTTCAAATATCAAAACAAATGCATTTGAAACTGCAGATTAAATGCTTTTTATGTTTTGAATAAAGTATATTAAAAACATCTGAATGCTACTTCAGATACAAAAAAACAGTCGATATTACTTTAAACATGTTGAAAAAAATGTATTTCTATCACTGCTGTCAACTGACCACGCAGGATAACAAAACATGTCGGAGTCAGCTCACACCCAGTAATATGTCATCTGATAATCGTTATTGATCAAATTATCTATACGGCACACACTTAGGATAGATATTTAGTTCTTTGTTGCTTAGTGACACGTAATTCACTGATCATCATAAAAATGTGCTTTTAACTTAAAATTAGGATTTATAAAATATTATTTGTTTTTACACAAGGTTTAATTGCGTGGGTTCGTATATTACATAACAATTACAGCCATTATAGCATTCTCCTGCATTTTAACTGTATCGTTTTCTTTCTTTGAGATAATTAGCAGAGAATGGCAATAGGCGGAACCTGATTGAACCAGGTGCAACATTTTTTTTTATTAAAGATCCAGTTTATAGTTTTGTGAAGTTTAGACTTACAATAAGTGTTTGGGGATTTTAGCGATTACTCACGTGTCAAGATTAGGTTAGGTGTAGGAATATTTTTGGATTAAAATGTTGTTCCAGGGTCAACAAAATATGTCGCATTAGATAAAGAAATTCACAGTTTGAATCCACGATGCTGTTTACGTTTGTTTAGTCATTTCAGCCTTACAGCTTGGTCCCAGAACACTCAGGTGAGGCTGCCGTGCGCAGCTTTTCATTCCCAAGAGTCATCTGAAGGTTTCTGGAATGATAGAGCATTAGCTGCTGAAATGGCAATTAATGTTTCAGCTAAAACATACTGTCAACAAATGTTCTTTCTCTAAAACGGAATTTGATAAAGCGAGCCAAGGAGCCGTGGAGACAAAGATGAAAAACGCCTCAGAAGAGAATTGTGTCAACATTTGCCATCCTGTGCCACCGGCTCAGAGAAACGGATTGCACTTCACAGCCGTAAGCAAACTGGGTCAAGGCAAGCGATGGGGACAAGGACTCACAGGATGCCGTAAACAGAGCCGATGACCTCACACCTCCTCCCGCCCACGCCATTGTTCTGTGCTGCCGCAGCCTCCTCGTGCCCCGCGTAATGAGGACATTTTTTCTCATTGAGGCTTAATGACATTCTGACAGTGTGCCCGTCGCTCAGAGACCCTGGATTCAGCCAGGCAATTTTACAGTGTATTCGCCGTTTTTTCTGCTTCTGTAAGGGGAGTCTATTCACCGTCCTGAATGAGTCAGGTAAATCCAATTCCAAAAGCAATGGGATCTCAGATCAAGAGGAAATTACGGGCTGGGAGAAGTGATGGTGGAATGGATCGAGACCCCCTTAGAATTGGGCCCCGGCCACCACAATGCAGGACACGACTTTTACCGATTCTATTAAATGCGTTTTTATAATTGATTCTCAGTGGCACAAAAGCAGGGCATTGAAAAGGCTGTCATTTGTGTCTCTTTGTGTTGTACACTGATGAGGTCATTCCCTTGAGCATGCGGTGTTGACTTCAGAGTCAAACCTCAAGGACACTGATAGGAGAGAAGGGATCACACACAAAAAGTTAAAGATGCTAAAGTAACTGTAGTCAGCGATATAAATTTCCAGTCTGCTCGGTGTGGAAAATTCACAGCACATTCTTCAGCAATTTCACCATTCCAGATTCATTTGGTTGTCCGTCAGAATCAAATCACACAGGTATCTAGTTTGCATATCTTTCTGATTCAGCGTGTTCATCGTTGCCTTGCAACACCTGTGATGATATTAAATATTTCCACAACTTGTGGGCTGAAAATGTTCAATTCCACAACCCATGTGTTTTGTCCCTATTGTCAATAAACAAAGCCCACTGATTCTGACTCGCAATGTGATCCAACCAGCTGCAAGCGCTTCTGAATCTTTTTCCACTTTCAAAGTGGCTGAAGCTTTGACCATGCTCCTGTGCTCTAGTGAATTCCTGAGTAATGTTTCTTATTATAGGCTGGACAGAAAGAAAGTTAGACATTTTCACCTCTGTAACTATAGGAGCTTAGATGAGGGTTTTTCCCTTAAATTCTTTGCAGATGCCTGGCTTGTGTCTTTCTTTGTGGTTTCTTTGACGGCATCACTCTAATTTAGCATAAGGAACAGGACAGAAGAAAACTGAAAGGACACTAAAAGGAATGTTTCATGAACATTGTGTGAATTAAACAGTGTCCACTAACATAAACTGGTCTTAAAGAGATAGTTCACCCTTAAATGAAAATTCTGTCATTAATTACTCACCCTAATGTCATAGCAAACCTGTAACTCTTTGAGCATGAATTAAGATATTTGTAATGAAATCTGTGCGCTTTCTAACCCTGTATAGACAGCAAGGGACCTGACATGCTCAAGACCCAGAAAGGTAAGAAGGACATTGTTAAAATAGTTCATGTGACATCAGTGGTTCAACTTTTAATTTTATAATGCTATGAGAATACTTTTGAGAATACTTTTTTTTACTGTAAACATAAGATTTGCATAGTAGTCATTTCACACACACTTTGAACAGAAGTGCGCCATTTGCTCCTTTAATAGAGCATATATGCTTCTTTCAAGCTGAAGTCATTGTGGAATACCTTTTATGTCCACTTACGAACAGGGCACTTACTGTCAAATGAACATGATCACTGCGCTGACTGAATTGGAATGCTAACAAAAATGTTTTCAAAAATGTCAATCATTTCTTTCGCAAAAAGTGAGCAACAACCATTTCATTAAGGAGCCACATGAGGCCGTTTTCAAAAATGTCCAAGGATTGAGTCCAAGTCTTAGGTTTACATATATTGTTTGTGTCAAGCTGACTTTTAATTCTGCTCTGAACCTTTTTTACTTCATGCCACACTGAGTTTCACAGAAAAAAATCAATGCTGTATATACTGTAATTGTCCTTGCGATTCTGGTTCTTTCCTCATATGTTTGTTTAATGCAATATCGTATTGTGGCATTCATGGGATGTCATCGGTACAATCTTAGCATTTTTGTTTTTTTAATGAGTTATTTTGTGCAACATTGTGTATTAGTTTGAATAGACTTGAGCACTCTCTAAAAGGCTATTGAATAGACTCTCAACAGCTATTATCTGCCATTTAGACCTGCTGGCCACTTAATGTTATAGTCTATTATGGAGTATGATGTGGGCATTGCAGCAGTGGAGATATAGTGCAGAGCAGAATAAGTGTTTAGAAGGGTGCAGGGCAGCAAATATTATTGTCACAGAAGAAAGATCATCTTTCAGACCCGTATGCGGAGTCAGGGTGCACCAGCTGCCACATCAGCATCATTCAGGGCCTTTTCTGACCACTGTGTTTTCCTGCTAATCAGAGATGAAGGATTCTGCTGCTCAAAAACAGTGTGTAGAGGGAGGCTGAGGCCTTATAGAATATTGCATTAGGGTGAAAAGTGGCCACAAAGGGGCTTCTAAATGCTGTCAATATCTACAGCGTAAGAAATCACAACAGCGTATTGCATACCCTGTGTTGTTTTTTAAACCGCTTAAAGCAATAGCTCAACCAAAAATTCTAAAAATGTACTCACCCTTAGGTCATCCAATACGTAGATTCATTAGTTTCTTTTTCAGAACAAATTGGGAGAAATGTAGCATTACATCATTTGCTCACCAATGGATCCTCTACAGTGAATGGGTGCCGTCAGAACGAGAGTCCAAACAGCTGATAAAAGTGTCACAATAGCTCTAAAGTATTCCAAACCAGTCAATCAATTAATGTATGTGTGTAAAAAAAAACACATCCATATAGCACTTAATTAAAATGCATATTCTTTTTTTCTCAAAAATAGTAGTCAAAATCAGTACAATAGTGTTAATAGTGTCCATTTCTGCATTAATGTATCTTTAGAACTTGGCTGTTTTTGTATGCCTTTTGTAAAAATGTAGCAGTAAATGTAGTTTTTAACACTTATATGGTACTTGACTCCTTTTATGCTAAATTATAAGTCATTTTTAAGGCAGTAAGTTTCTATAAGAGTAAATCAGGAGCCATCATACCTTTAAATAAAACACTGCTCAATAAAAGCACACTGCTAGAAAGAAATATTAGTCCAGGTATTTAAAGTTTTTAGTGTTGTCTTATAAAGGGTCCTGATATATGAAATATAAAATCACCTTAGCATAATACATGTACTATAACTCCACACACGCAGAAGTAATTATTTCTATAATACGAACATGTACAAAACCTGTACTTCTCTCCACGCAAAGTGAGAAAATATTATGTTCGTGTCCAGTCTTGCAGTCATTTGCTAAAGTACTTCAAGAGATTTTTAATCAGAGGAATTCATGTGAAAAACCAAAGCAAGGAATGCAGAAGAAAGCATCATGAAACGCTTTAATTTGAATAGTAATGGCCCGGTCTAGGCAGAAGGCCAGCAAATCAAGTGGTTTAAAGGCGTGACAAACCAATTGTGCCATTTCACCAAGTCTCATTTTTAAATAGCGGTTAGGCAGATTGAGGTCAGCTGTTAAAGACTCTCGGTTACGAGAGTGAGTCATGTAAAAAAAAAAAAAAAAAAAAAAAAAAATGGAGGTCAGAAATGATCATGTTGTTGCACAGACGAATAAGCAACAACGAGAACTAACATACTTTTTAAACAATCTTCTTTTGGGCTTCAGAGATGATAAAAAAGTATATAGTAAAGTTAAGTTTAAAATAAAATGACAGTACATAAATGATGCAAAATGATTCCTGATGCATAAGATGTTAAAACAGGTACCTAATCTATTTTAGCTCAATTTTGAGGCAACATTTAGTGAAAAAAGTAAAAAGAAAGAATTCCAGAATGAATTTTAACAAGAAAAGTAGGCAACGCTTTAGAATAAGGTTCCATAATTAATGAATAACTACACAAGAACACTTGAGTAACGCAATATTAGCACTCTAGTAACTACTACTAGCTAACAAGAAACTCTGATTAATGAATTAGTAAGTCACAGTACTTGGTTGAATGTGATAGTTCACTATTAGCTAATCAGCAACTATTATTTTTCATACCTGCCCAAGAACTACTAATAATTACATCATACAGGTTCATAATTAATATGAATAATACATAATGTATAAGTAATTATAAAGTGTGTTACCAAATACTGATTGATTATTTGGATCAGTATTCTAAAGTGAAGATTATGATAACTCACTAGTATTGACTGGAAATGATTGTAAGTTTTGGGGTTTTGTAAAGTACTGAATAGCAGTTATTAAGGTGTTACTACATCCTTCTAAAGGAATTACTGTTTTTTGGATCAATATTCTAAAGTGGAGATCGTGATTACTCTCTAGTAATTACTGAAGTCATTTTAAACTTTTGAAGTTTTTATAATGATTAGTAATGAACTTTGCTAGATTTAAATCATTACCAGTGGGTTACCATGATCTTCACTTCAGAATGCGGATCCAAATAACTAGTAGTTTCTTCAGAAGGATGCAGTAACACTTGAGTCATTGCTACCCAAAATCTCAAAAGCTTACAATGACGTCAGCTGATATTAAGGAAGTTATGATGATGTTCACTTGAGAATACTGATCCAAGTAATTAGTAGTTCCTTTAGAAGGATTCGGTAATACTTGAGTCATTACTAGTGGGTTACCATTATCTTAATTTTGGAATTATTTATTATGCATAATTAACATTAAATATGAACCTGTACGCAGTAGTTCTTAGGAGTTCGCCAGGATATAAAAAAAAAAAACTCAACTGAGTGCTGTTACTTACTAAATTGTTAATCAGAGCTTCTTGTTAGATGATTGTAGTTATTACAATGTTAATAATGCATTAGTCATTTGTTCCTGTATAGTTATTCATTATCGATGGAACAGTGTTCTAAAGTGTTACCGAACAGTAAAATAATCTAAGATGATTTGAGAAATGCACAGATGTTTAGGGTTAGTTGCTTAGTTTGTATGTTAGTTATGTTATATATATATATATATATATATATATATATATATATATATATATATATATATATATATGAAACTTGAACATGAACGTTTGTAAATCAGGTCTCTTGCATAGAGAACTATTTATGTAGCGTACCTATCTAGAACTTTTTCAATCAGCAAGTTACAAGACTCCATAAGGGCTTAGATGCTTCTTTAATTTTGAAAGAGATTCAGGTCACTTTGTTTTGAAACTGAGTGAATATCTTCTAACAGCGTGACTCAAAGACACTGAAATACTATGTCGCATGCCTTTACACCCCTGGCTTTCATTAAAGCTCAGACAAGTGATTTTTTTTTTTACTTTCAAAGCCAATTATACAAATGGCCAGGGCTGCTTTTTTTCCTCCGTGCTGAATTGAGTTTGCTTCATTACCTTTACCACAGTCAGAGTGAGCAGGTGTGGGTGCAGCAGAGGTGAACTTTGAGTCCATTCAGACATCAATAATCAGTCTGTGCGAGCGCTTCATAGCTTCAGTGATCTTATTAAGCGTGCAAGTCAGGGTTATTATAGTGAAGTAAACCTAAATTTAAAGCCATAAAGAAAAAAGTCACAACATAAAAATATGTTCTGTTACTTGAAATAAGCATTACTAAAACAATAACAAGAAACATTGCACAAAAGGAAAACCCCCACATATCTAAAAACAAAGGCCAAAAATAAATCTGATGAATAAATAATAAAACATTTTCATTTTTAACTGCTAACTTAAAGTAAAAATAAAAATAGTACAATTTTCAAAAACACAAATCTAAATGATTAAAAATAATAAATATACCACAAAGATAGTGGATAAAGTGAAGATCCAAACATATTGCTTTCATTTGTGGTTTTCCTACAGACTGCAGCCAATATAAGGTAAGTGTGAAAAGAATAAAAGGTATGAATGATTTTAATGATGGATTTATTGTAATTTTCTTGCAAATTTCCATTTTCGTACTTCTGGGCAAAGAATTAACTTCTCTTTTGGGGCTAAATATATCATCTGGCTGTTTGGAATAGAAAAATGAAAAATGACAGGATAAAAATAGAATCTTGTGAGACTCCCACATCTGCGTTAAAGGGATCAAGCGAAACCATTCCAGACATCAATTTCATATCCTGCTTTTCCTGCAGGAGATCCACTGGGGCACGTGGGCATTTGGTGAGAATGGATTTCTGCTCTGCAGCGGGACTCCCCAGGAGGCGACGTGAAGCCTTCATATTCTCGTTTCTCTGGCTGTGTATTGATGGATGTTTGTCACTTTCACCTGCCTTTGATGTGCAGTTTTGGGGCTAGTTTTGAGTAGATTGGAAAGGCAGACTCAAGGGGATAAGTGTGTGAGTGAGTGTGTGTGTACGTGCTTGCCTGTCACACTCAATAGCTGGTCATCCTCTGACAATGTGGCAGTTCCTGCCAAGGACTAGGTGTTTTTCTCACCAGAGCAGTGTGCTTAAAAAAATGATTTACATTTGGCATGATGCGTGGATTAAAGAGCGGTTCTTAGTGCCCCTTCGATTACGATATATTTGTTTCGAAGCAACATTGTGTATTTCAGTGTTTCCTCATTTTGTCCTTTATTCAATATTTAGAATTAACGAAAGACGAATCTAGTGTTATTTTTAGCAGAATTATTGATAAACTGTTTGAACGAAGGCTACATTTATTTAATAAAATATACAGTAAATCTGTGATATTGGGAAAGCATACTGTATATTACAATTTAAAATAACTATTCCTTTAATAACAAAGAATTCATTTAAAGCAGCCGCTCAGTGTCCTCAGTGTAACACGATCCTTCAGAAATCATTATACTACTGTTTACGTTGATTTGTTGCTCAGATAACATTTTCTTATTTCATTCATGCAATGTTGAAGACAATTGTGCCGCTTAATATTTCTGTGGAAACCATGTTACATTTTCTCTTCAGGATTATTTGAAGAATAAGAATGAAGTTGAACTTCATACGTTGGACTTCAACAAATTTATAATTATTACTCCTTTTTGTGGTTGAAGGTCACATTAAACCATCTTGGAAACTACTGTGCCTTTATCATTTATTTTTGTCATGTCCTTTATGTACAGATTTTATTATTTAACCCTTTTCTTTGGTCCAGAGTAATAATATTAAAATATAAAAATTCTCCATAAATTCTCCATAATTCTCCACAAACTTAACTGTGAGTTAGTTATTCATTATTACTGTTAAACAAATAAGAAACTAAACAGTATTTGTTTTTCTGTTATTAGTAAGGCCAAGATAGCCTAGGAGCGACTTATATTTTTTTATCTTACATCGGCATCCAGCATATACACATTTATGTAATTCCAAAAAGGTAACGGATACATACAAAACATTCACTTTCCAAATATTAGCCACAAACCATCAAACACCCTGTTCTCTGATGGCACTGGTATCAGCCATCAAAAAAAAATGTTGACAATTACTCATATGGACATCTGGGTTTTTAATATGACCTGTGTATGAGCGTTGCCAGTCAAAAACTAGTCAGAAAGACAAAGAAAGATAGGAAGAAAACAGCACTATCAAACACTGTCTCTCTTCTTATTAGAATCAAAAAAATGAAGTGTGTCATCTGCTGATTGCATTTTTCAACTCTATTCTGACAGACATCAGTCAGAAAGCAATCGTTCCCTTCATTACGACAAGATTCTCATCATAACATCTCCCTCTTTCTCATGCAGGAGACCTTATTTACAGATGACAGGCAGCTCATTTACGACTAGCTGCCTTTGAGCCCGTCACAATGGCCTTGGGGGCGAAAAGAAACAGATAAGCCTGTTTTGACTAATACTCCTCATTCCGTCTCTAATGACCCCTGCATATTTTTGCTTTATGGTTTTTTTCAGATGTTGGGTTTGGGCATGGCAATTTTTTTATATTTACAAACCGTATTTCAGCACACCGTGTACCATTACACCTAATACTCTCCGCAGTCTTATTCACGTGAACTTCCCCTCGCTGTGTATTAAATCTGTATTCATCAGAATGTACTGTGCAGCCCACAGCCAGCCTAGCGTCGATAATGTCGTGGATATGCGTTTTTCTCAGTGGGACTGAAATATTCGGAGAATGGCACTGCTGTTTCGCTGATATATCTCGCTATTGTCTACCTGCTTAGCCTTGAGACTATATTCATTTCCTTGCTACTCATGCCATGAGACATTTGTCTTTTTCTTGTCCTTCTGTTGGAGATTTATTCCATTAATAATTCATTACAGTCCGTGGACTTCACAAGACCTTCTCCAGGACGCTGCCGTCTGAGTCTTTAGTCAGGTTGAGAGGGGCGAACACGGTGCCCTCTTTGAAATCACAGATTATGTGACCTGTCTGCTTGTGGAGTGGTGACATGGCAGGGGTTTTATGTCTAGTAGTTAAACAGCAAATAAAAGCCCTATAATTCAACTTGTGAAGAGTGATTCATATATAGAAAGAGGCTGCATAAGTTCTCAGCGGAAGTGAAATGGTTTTGCATGTGTTTCATTAGGCTAATTAAAGAAACGTCACTTGGAATGAACAATGCTCCAGTAATTATCCATAAGTCACCAATAATTCCAGAGATATGATTGTGTGCAGGACAAAATAGCAAGTGTAACCCCTTTTCGTTTAAGGTTAGGGCAAAATCAATGCTAGTAATTAATATGAACATGTTAATTACACTGTGTATCAAGGCTTAGGAAATACTACTCTTTATTTATATAATTGCAAAGACTACCTTGTTGAAAAATCCTGCATGTGCTAGTTAGGTATGTTTTAAAGCTTGGCTGGTTTGAGCTGGTTTAAGCCGGTCCTAAGAGAAGTTGCTTGAGACTGATCAGAACGTTACCACATGACCAACTAAGGACCAGTTTAAACTAGTATAAACCAGCAGCCATACTTTTAAACATACCTAACCAGCACATGGAGTTTATATAGTTATATATATATATATATATATATATATATAAATCATGTGTTCCGTTAACATTGTCTTATCGTATACAGACTGTTTGAACTCTCGTTTTGATGAGCCAGATAAAGCAACTTTTTGTCCAAATTTGTTCAGATGAAGAAGTAAACACATCTACATGATGGATGGGCTGAGAGTGTGTCAATGTTCAACACATTTTTCCAACATTTTTGGGTGAATTATTTTTTTAAACATGTTTTTTTTTCGTTGGAGTATCTCTGTGAGCACATTTGAATTTGTGAATTACTTACTATTCCTCTATAAATAACATAACTACAGCCTTCACCACAATCAGTTCAAATCAAATTTCCTCCACAGTCTGTCCTGGGTGATCTTTGTCACAGCAGCTACATTTAACACCTCAGCAAAAGAAGATTTAGAAGATTAGATTTCTTTAAATAGAATTTGTGTTTTGCTTTTCATTTTTCTGAAATGAAACCAACAAGGGACTCTGAGGTTCTTGGTTGTTCTCAGTGTACATTATTTTACACCCGATTAAACACAGACACAGCTATTGGTTGAATTATGCAGTAAGCAATGATGCACATTTATGAGGGCAAGACCTTTGTACCCCTGACTTTTGTCAAAGGGGAAAAACAAACTCGTTGAATTCTCGTTTGTCCATTGTGTGAAACATATTACCATTGAAGGACACTGCAGAAAAGGGATAATTTCCATTCGATCCAATGAAAGTCTGCAACCGGGCCGCTTCATAAAGGGCCCATCCACAAGAAAATATACATCCCATGGCCATTTCTTGGAAGCAATTCTAATTGTAGCTATTAACAATCACATAATGGTTCATTTTGACACCTCAGGGAATTTCAGAAGAATTTCAGTGGAAATATCCATGACAATATTTATATTTTTTGCTCATTTGTTTTTATTAACACACAATGGGGGCCCTTTAAGTCAACAAGGTTGATAGAGACACATCTATAGTCTTGGGGTGGGGGGTGGATAAAGATCAAGAACAGAGCAGTTCATGAGGGAACTCTTTTTTTCTTTTTAATGCCTTCAATAAAACCCCTCCAGGGATGATTTTAATTAGTGGGTCTTTCTAATCTCTGCATTTAACACCATAACACCAGAGCTTTACTAGCCAAATCCAGCTGACCATTGATGCTACCTGCAGGTGGATTACAGATTTCACCACCAGCAGAACACAACAGGCACAAGTTACAAAGTTTACAGCATGTTACAGGAGCAGAATCTAGCACATTTCAAACTCAGCTGAGAAAATCTTTGGGACCTGTATAAACCAGGATCCAGGATTCAGGCTGACAATATCATCAGAGACCCCTCACACCCTGCTCGCATCTCTCAGCTGCTGCCTTTCTATAGAAGAGCTGCAGAACCATCAAAACTAAAACTTCCTGACACAAAAATAGCTTTTGCAACACTGGTCCATTGCTTTGGTACTAAAAAAATGATGTACTAAAACATGTATTGATTAACTGACTTTTCAATTACTGCACTCTTCACCATTACTGTGTATATGTAACATATACTGTACTGTTTATTTAATATACATATCCGTCTATACACACATCCTTCAAGTTCTATGTACAGTATGATGTTTTATATGCTCAATTCATGCACAGATTTAATTCTTTTTTGTATATAATTTGTAAATATATATTTGTTGGTTTTGATGGTATTTTGGGTTTGTTGTTTAAATTATCATTGGGAGCTCTGTAACAGTGAACGATTACTTTCACTAAACTTAAAATTCTGAATCAATACAGGGCTGGAGGATGACATTCAGGATGAGTTGGCTACTCACGACTGTGGTCGCATGATTTTAATGACCTTATCATTATGTCATTGCAGATTGAGTGTCACCTTCACTGACGCCATCAAACCTTCTATCCTGGTAGGTGGAGGAGTTATCTCCTGTTTCTCATACAGACTCCTCCAACAGTACTTCTACTCAGCCTATGCAGCACCTCACTCCCCAACAGAAGCAGCAATACCTCGCCTAGGTCTTTTCCCGTGACAAGCAAGCGTGGTCATTTTGCTGCATGCAATTCTTTAAAACCTAAGGCTAGCCAGTAAAGAGGTGGATGCTAGTGAGATCTACCCCTTTGTTGGATTCCACATCTTATTGTACTGTCCTTCCTGTTTCTATTTAGTTTGGTGACTTTTCTAACTCCTGTTTGGCCCTGATTGTTTCAGGAGCCAAGGGTAACTTTTGGATAGCCCCATAACCTCTCAGAAGGGAATCTCTTCCTAGCCTATTCCTGCTAATTTCCTGAATAGCTGTGTCCCTGCATCGATAATTGAGGTCTGAACGTTACTATAAAGATCAGGTTCCCCTTTACTCTTTTCTGCCTTTGGACTTTTGCAGGAAGCCAAGCTTGATATCTGGAATTCTTATCACCTGATTCACATTCATGAGGGGATGAGGAGTCCGGAGGTCCTTGACCACCATCTGATTCTGACAGTTGACACACCTTTGTCCGGATAAATATGCAGACCAAAGCAGCAGCCAGTCATCACCAGACTCCTGCCACCAGTTATGTCTGTGATCAAAGGATATTGTTCTCCAAGGACCTCAGGGTAGCCTCACACAAGTTGGCAACCATTGGCTAATATCGAATCACCAAGGTTCTTAGTCCAGCAGTGGTGTTGCTCAAGTTTTCTCCATCTATTCCTGTTTTGTAATCACGCCCCTACCTAAAGGTCACTTTTTTCTCTTTCCAGTGTTGAAAGAGTAATTTCCAGTGTTGGACAAGTACATAAAGAAATCCCTCAAAGCAGGCCTCATCCAACCCTCTTTATCTCCTGCAGGTGCTGGGTTATTCTTTGTGAAGAAAAAAACAGGGCTACCTATGTCCCTACATTGATTATCAAGGCCTGAGAATCACTATAAAGAACAGGCACACCTTGACTTTTATCAGTCTTTGAGCTTTGCAGGAGTCAAGGTCTTTAGCAAGCTTGACCTCCGGAATGCCTATCACCTGATTCACATTCGTGAGGGGATGAGGAGTCTGAATGTCATTGGCCACTATCTGATTCTGTTGGCTGTCCATGGTCAAGGATGTCAGGCAGTTTGTGGCTGTCTGTTTGGTGTGCGCTCAGAATAAGACCTCTAAAACACCTCCCATTGGTCTGCTCCCTATCAGTTTTTTGTTGCTTCTTCCAAGTTGTTTCGTTTCTCGTCTCACCTTCCCTAGCCATCTGCATTCCTTCAGAGGTTTTATGCCCCACTCGGATGCTGGCTTTCTCACTTCTTCCTTACCTCTCCGCTCCGATTTTTGTTCTTTTCAAGGAATTTCCTGTTCCTGTTTTTAATAAATAAACTTGTTTTTCTACTAAAGCCTGAATCTGTGTGTTCTTGACACTAGTTGCTCATTAGTATGTCTGTTTATTGGTACATATTCTGCATGACCATGTTCTATATCCCTAATACTACCCATTACCTAAACAAAACAACTACCATGGAAACCTCCTGGAAACCCTGTATAATTCAACCAATTTGACAATGAACTCATAGTGTTTCCAGATAAATGTGCCATATGCATCAGGCATCAACAGTCCGTGCGCATGACATCTGAGGCTGAGACTACCTTACTCTTAACAACTATCTTACTATTAATTAGTAAGCAGCTAATTAGGAGTTCATTAAGGCAAAAGTAATAGTTAATGGTTTGTTCATGGCGAGAACTGAACCCTAAAATAAAGATTTTTGGTTATTTTGACTATGGATAAGATCCTAAAGTTGCAAAGAGTAAAAGCCAAGAGATTTTCTTTATAAAAGTTGTCTACACACCCCTAAAACGACTCATTTGAAGATGCCCCTACTTTCCTAACCTCATAGATATGATTCATTTTCAAAACTCCGCCAAAATGTTTAAGCAATGTTTAAGAAATGTTCTCACTATAGTGTTGCTGTGGGCACCAGTGGAGACACTGTATTGTTGTGTAAGTGAAACATTTGTGTTTCCAAAAGAGTTTTCTTATTAAAAGAACCTGCTACTTACTATTCAAATGTGGGTTTGAGCAGTGAAGTGTATTGCTTGTTGCTTGCCATTTTTCGATCAGGAATGCAGACATGGTGTTATGTTTACGAAGCATGATGCAACTCAGTGCATAAAAAAAGACAATACTAAGTCTAATTATATAGTAATTAAATAGCATAATTAGTAATTATGCCCCCACTGTATGTAACAAATGGCTAATTTGTAATGTTTTTGTGTCATAGTGCCAGGATACAGTATCACATTATGGTAAGAGGTAACTTTTCTGTCAGGCACTTGCTGTAGTTGGCCAATGTGTTTGTTTGTTTGTTTGTTTTTACTTATTGCTATTACAGAAGTGGAGTAACAGAAGACTTGCGAGTATGAAGGTAAATAAACAGCCCAAAGGCTAGTTTGACATGGAATGGTTGGTCATTAACTTGAATCTTTCACTTTTACAGGATCACTGGAGCTGAAGACTGAACACTGAGCTGAATGGAGCACACACCACTGGATACAAGGATGAACTGGAAGAAAACAGAAATAACTGGAACTGAAGAAGGAAAAAAAACAGATAAGTTTCAAGGTAACTCAATAGCGTGTTAGCATGAGTCCACTTCGTTAGGAACGAGACAGGACACTGAGGGGTCTGTGGTGTGTGCTTAAATGCAAGAGCTTGATGAGGCGATAATTACGTACAGGTGTGGCTGATTAGAATTCGGGTGATTGTGAGTGTTGAGCTTGGCTGTGGTTGGTCAGTGAGAGAGCCTGGCTGATTCATTTTTATTGTATTAGCTGTTTTTTAAGTTATTTTTTGAACATAGTCAAAATAGCCAAAATAACAATTTGAGAATTGTTAAAAACTGTTGTCTGTTTTTGCAGAGGAACTATTATATGTGATATTATGTAATTATTCAACCTACCTATTTTTACATTCATATATATATATATATATATATATATATATATATATATATATATATATATATATATATATATATATATATATATATATATATATATATATATATATATAGATATAGATATAGATATGAGTTTGTGTGTGTGTGTGATAGCATATATTTTGCATGATTATGCCTCCTCTGCCTATTCCGTATGGAAATTGTCCAGAATATCTGCCCTCTCAACAGGATATTAAGTCGGTGCTGAGCTTTATTGCCCTTAACCAAGAGACCTAAGGGAATGGTCTTCTCAGTCCACTGCGATTTCTGTCTTCACTGCGTTGTCAGGCCATGCTTCAAGGTCATTATGACAGCTTCACAAGACCTGAATGCTAATGTTGCACTATAAAGGAGCATTACAATGCCAATCAGTCCACACAAAGCAGCCCATGCCTCAGGTAGCAGGCTGTAAAGTAGGGAAGCAAGCTATGGCTGAGTATATTAGAGCTTGTCTGATGTTTGGGTTCACCTCAGGTAGAGATGACCTTTCTTGTTCCCGAACAGCAGGGCAAGAGACAGAGCTGAGTCAAACGTAATGACAACATGCCACCAGATCCAGCTCTCCTGTGCCCTGTTCCAGCCCTCCACTAGGAGAGAGAAAACACCACTGGCATTAAACACAGTCAGCAGTAATGACAGCCCACAGCACATGCCCAAACACCATCCAGTAAGATAGAAGGAGAGGTGGAGAAAAGACAGGGCAGCTGGCAGGTATAAACTGCAGAGCTGGAGATGAAATGCAGGTTTTGTGATTGAAATGTACAGCTTTTTGTGCTTTGTAGGTATCTGCTAGGCGAAAGAATATGTAAGTGGGATAAAAAGCAAGGAGAGGAGAAAGAAGATTGAGTTCAGCCTCAGACAGCAATTCCACATAAAAGAATATCACACCCACACAGACCTGTTTTCTGTTTCTTAGTGCTTTATGGGTCGGAAAAAGCTCAAGTTTAATTGATTTAGATTTTAATGGACAGAAATAAATCCAGTCAAAGTTCAATAGTTAAACTGGTAGAAAAGCTTTCAATAATAACAGCACTCTTAGACTCTAGATTGGTACAGACTGAATTTCATTGAAGTGTTAAAAGTATTTCTAGCGTTTATAGAAAGTGTAAAGTGACTCTCATCTGAAAAGCTGGCAAAGAAGTAGGTGTGTGTTTGCAATGTGATTCAGTATGAAGATTTGTATAACAAGACTTTTTATTTACAAAGATTACAAATAAAGGTTTTTTAACATTTATAATTAATAATAATTGAGTACCAATATCCAAAACAAATGATAAATATAAATGTAAATTACATATAAAATAGAAAAATGTTATTTTAAAAATGATTAAAAAAAACAGAGAATGGTGAGAGAATTATTTCAAAGAAGTACAAAGAAATCTGAATTCAATAATCCTGTGTTATAAATTAATAAATGCAATAATCCTATGTTATAAATGAATAAATAAATAAAACTGACCTCAAATGTCTAAAAGATAGCATATATAATTTTTTATACAACTTACACAAAAGATAAATGATAGGGTCATGCAAATATGCTGCACATTTTGAATGACCCAGTAAGTTCATGGCATGATGTCAAAGCTTGAAAATACCCAGTCTCGCCTTTTGTCATTGTATTTTCCTTCATGGTATACCTCAGGCAAGATAAAACCTGATTTGTTTGTTTCCTGCAGTGTGCTAGTCAAAAGGTGGCAGGGTCTCAGCAGACGTTGTCCTATATACTGTGTTGTGTTACATTTCAAGGACATCTCTGAACAGGGTTTGTAAAACACGTTTTACATGGAGCTGGAACATGAAAACTGCCATCCTCAGCTGAAAGAGAGGGAGCTATCATTAGTCCTACTGCATTTCAATGAGCCTCTTCAACTCTCAACCCTATTCAGAGACATCTGAGATCAGAAGTGACAAATCCTACCTATTAGTTCTTTACCTCAGCCTACTTTTTAGACCAAATCCAAAACATCAGTTCTTCAGGGTGACATTTAGTGTACTAAGGGTTGCTTGCATGCTAGAACAATAACATTAAGTTACTAAAATCAGAGGTTTTTATATGTACTCTTAAACACTGACCAATTTTATTTGCATGCAAATATACATTAAAAAATGTATGGAAAAGAAACCAAAAATGTTGCTTAGTCATCCTGCAGTCCACATATTTTTTGTCCAAGCAAGGGTTTTTTTCTTCTAGAATGAGAATGTTCTCTCCCTAATGCTGCTTTTAGATGATAATGGAATTATAGTAAATACAAATCTCTGAGTCAGAAACTGCACATGAACAGCTTCTCAAGTTGTACTTGGTAGATCATTTAAAACATGGCAGAGAGAACTATTAGAGACTTTTAAAGAACTATTAAAGTCTTTTCAAGACTTTGAAGACTCCTTTTCGAACATTTTGTTGACACTAGGTAATGTTGCAACTACATGTCAAAAATTTTTATTAGAATATTAGTAGACTGTCTGCTTCATATCTGCTCTTCAATTAACTCTTTATTGTGATGGTCTACCTACTGTAAGAATCTGTGCAAATACATTTCAGCTTATTCTAACCTACCAGTCTATTAATACTCTACTAACACTCTAATGAGAGTTAGTAGAAATGTAAGTGCAATGTTAGTTACAGTCACGAAAAAAAGTGCTAAAGAGACCATCAAAATAAAGTGAAATCATTGTTTTATCAGCTTTCCCAAGAACATCTAAATTGCTATCTCTTGCCATTACCGTCATGATTATATATACATATAAATAATGTATGTTGTATGTATTTTGCAGAGCCAAAACAACATTTACTTGACAAAAATTACAGAATCATCAGCAAGCTGGCTATGTAGATAGCTTTATTTCCCCAAGGCAACAATAAACCCCGTGTCCTCCATGATTCCTATTCTTTCCAACAACAAACTACTTCTTCACACAGAATTTGTAATAATCACTTCAGAAGTGGGAAGTCGGATATTTCTGAAAGCACAACTATTTATGTTGGATGGGTCAGCAAAGAAAAGAAAAGCGTGCTCAAAAATTTTAAGTGCACCCAAGTCAAATAAAGACTTTTTTTTTGGAGTAGTCTGGCATACAAGACGAGAGAAAAGTCTGTCGATTCACAAAAACTAATAAAAGTTGAAGAAGGTAAGTTATGCAGGTTTGAAATGACATGAAGGTGAAAAAATTATTACAGATTCTTCTCTCTTTTTTGTCTGAACTATCCTTGTGAATACAAATAATGCTACTATGTGTTTCAAATCTGCAATGACCTATACGTTTCAGTGATGGTCTAAAGTAGCAAACGTTTCTTAGACAATGCACATGACATGACCTGGGATATGTTTCATAGATTCCAAAGTCTTTTGTTTATCTCACTGACTCTTCCTGACCCCTGGGATTTGAACCGCATAATAAGGCCATCGCGCGCCCAGCATGTCTCACCGCTGTATAGGAGTTCTCTCCGCTCACATGGGGGGTAAGAGTGCTTTTGTACAGGAGCAGGGGCTCTGCAAAAGTGTTTACTAACCCTCGGTATTGATCTGTTGTATGAAAACAGTACAAAGGTATGATCGATTAGCAGGCGCTGAACTTGTTTGACTCTGCGCTGCAGGTAGTCTGAGAGAAAAAGAAGGGAAGGGCGGATCAGTCGAAACCTTGGCACTAATGTCCCAGGCTCTGTGGGTTTGTGGCATCGCCGTTGCCAAGGAATTTGGTGAGGGGAATCAGTGGAACCATCTTCCAACGATCATATCACACTGGACTGATAAACTGCTTCATAATTTCATCTAAATGTTCACGCCATCGTTTTTATTGAACATCGGCTCAATTTACTACAGCCCGTCTTTCTAAATCAATGGCCATTGATTAAAAAAATTGATTTTTTTTTTGGAGGGAATGTGAAAGTCGAATGTCCGTACATGTTAATAATACAAAAGGAGAACAAGTGCAGGCTGAAAGCGCTAAACAGCTTGCGCGACCTGCCACAATTTTACTGCCAATTTAAGTGAATTTCATCATTAAAAACAACTTAGTGGAGTTTCGCCTGCTGTCCTTGCTGTTGCTCTATTTTTCTACTATATATTCCCCACAGCGCCATATACCCACATATGTCGTGAAGTTTACCATATTAAGATTCTACAGAGACACTGTCATTCTGCCTCAAGAGGGAAGAAAACATTGTCAGGAAGCTACTGGCTATAATGAGTGGCAGGGTTACCTACCACGGTGAAATCTTAATGAGGATGGCGCTTTTGCTGTTGCATTCTCACTGCAGAAATAGAGGAGAGGTCCACACGCTGCATTATAGAGCCATTATCGTTTCATTTAATGTACAGCTGAATGCTAGGCCACAGGAAATAACAAATAACACATGTTGTCTGACTACAAATGAAATCATTAACGGAGGAAAAAAGGACTCTCGACAGATTACGTTGACACGCAGTACTTCCTAGTGAATGAGATTGTTATGGATGAAACAGGAGCTAGTGTGTTCGTGTTTATGTAACAAGATGGATAAAATTGCCTTAGGAAAGGGGCTTTTTGCAGATACTTAACACTAATTAAAAAATTCACGCTCTTTCAAATTATTGTTCAAAGAGAAGTTGGGACTTAATTCATGACACTTAATATAATCTAATCACTGTTGACATGCTCCATTAGCTGATGAGCATACTGTGGCACTAACAGTGAAGGACAAAACATTTGAAATAAATTCAGCTTAAATAGAAGTACTTAGGTAGATGCCAGTGGCTTCACTAAAAAAAAAAATACTTGTGAATGTGTTAATGAGTTAAAATATTTACAAGGACTCCTGCTAATATGCTTTTAATAATTTTTGTATCATACTAGCAATCACTTTGAAATGTGAGAATTCAAAGTACACGTGTAAAGTAAACAAGATTAAGAGACTGTTATCTTTGACAAACCTAAAATGATCAGTATATAAGGCGTTGCAAGGGAAAATCCGACTCACAGACAAGATGTTAATGAAATATGAACAGGTATGATGATGATGATGATGATGATGATGATGGTGATATAATTTGATAGAAAACAGGAGTGGTGTTAGGAGGATGACCAGATTAGATTACACACCTTATGGTTATATTTTATATAGCCAAAAGAGACAGAGACACATGGACAGATGATACACTGGAGATAACAGGAGACTTAGAGAGAAAAGTGGAGAAATTCTAAAGATCTGTGGACTAAAGCTAAAATTCACAGAAGGGATCATAGGAGAAATAAGGATTCATAAGGTGACTGTGACAGGTACTGATTTTGTTTCCCACTTTGAGGACAGACAATGAGTGAGGATGAGGTGTGTGCTTACTTGCAGGGTGTTCATTGCAAGTACCTGTCGGTGTCTGTTACAGGAATTAACATTTAGTATTCCCCAAAAAATATTTAATTTCTTTAAAACTGCTCTTATATCTCAGGACTTTTTGAGATGTCAAAGAGATAAGGTCCATTTACACCAATGATGATAACAATAATGAAAACTATAATTATAGTTTTAAAATTTGTCTAATGCTGCATACCATTTATACTTGTGTATTGGAAACTGGGACTATCACGACACCTCTGTCTTTAGCAGGCAATATGGCTGCTCAGTGTATCAACAGATCTGATTTTGCATGTGAACTATGTAAGTTAGAATGGTTTCTAAAATCACATTTATATCATTTTGACTTCATTATTTTGTTTTAAGGATATAAAAAATTGTGTTTATAAACCTTGATTTACATTCTATAACATTATTTTTGGGTGGGTATTTGTGAACTTTTGGACTGGAAATCGTGCATCCTATCTGGCAACACTGTTCTGATTCCTCCGAGGTCAGGCCAGGGAGTAACATCTCCAAGTCATTATATATATATATATAGGCTATAGCTGATCTGCCACAGATATATTTGCACCTCTACAATTGCTCATGGAAGCAATTAATTCCTACAAAAAAAATTACATTGAAGCTTGTGTCAATTACCTGGAGTTATGCAAAAAGCAATGTAGAGAAACACGAGATACAAGTTTTCCAAAGCCATAAAAAAAAGAATCAAAGAGATAGTAGCTGTCTGTTACCGAAGTGAACAGAGCAACGAGGTAAGAGGAGTAAGAATAATATTTATTTGACACAGCAGAGGAGTAAATTCTGGAATCCTCCAGGTTCAGTGCAGGGGGGTTCCTCTGTCAGGCCAGGCTCTGTGGACATAGTAACAGGGTCATGAAAAGGTTTGAGGAGTGACACGTGAAAGGTTGGATAAATTCCGTACTGTGGTGGTAACTAAAGTTTGAAGGTGACTGGAGTAAACTGTTCCAGAATGGAAAAGGGACCAATGAATCTGGGACCAAGCTTACAGCAGGGCTGGTGCAGGCGAATGTCCCTTGTGGACAACCAAACATTTTGTCCAGGCTGGTAGTTAGGTGTCTCACTTCTCAGACATTTTTCTCAGATTTCTCAGACTTCTCAGATTTGCTTGATCTTTCTGCCTGTGCACAGGTGATGATGAGTATCATCCCAGACCCTCTCGCTCTCTCAGAAGTAGTGGTCGACAGCGGGTACATCCAGCGGTTCCCCAGACCAAGTGAATAGGAGAGGAGAGGAGCACTAATAAAGGTTTCTGAGAAATCATTGTAGTTCCTTGACTGAGGTGGGTTCTGGACAGGAAGTGATGGCTTGGACTTTCTCCTTGTCCATTTTCACACCTTGGTGATCTATAATGTATCCTAAGAATGGAACAGATGTCGGTATTTTAGGATTTCATTGATGTAAACTATGACAAACTTATTGAGAAACTCCCGGAGAACCTTGTGCATAAAATGTTGTAATATGGAGAGGGCATTGACTACAGTTGAATAAATAGAATAAATTCCTCTAATCCCACTGTGTCATCATATGCAGCCAGTTGCAAAGAGACAACGTTCCAATCCTTTGCCGATATGTTGTCATCAACGACTTCCATCCACTTGCTGCTGTGAGCATACAAAATTTAAGTGAGTATTCTTGGATTGAAGCACTCTCATCTGTACGGCCAAAACCTCCTTAAAGTGAGAGATGAAGGTCTGGATGGAGTGCGTTGCTGGACCAGCTTGATTCCAGAGCGTCTCGGCCACTGTAGAGCAATGCCTGACATTCAATTTGTTCAAGAATCAAGCAAGTGATTTTATTTATGTAATTATATTTTGTTTGGCTGCTGGAGTTTGGAGTTTTTACAGTCTCACAAACCAAAGTGATGTTCATGTGGTCATGTTTTTTCCTTGATTATGTTTTGACATACCTTAATGTAGTGATCTGAAAAAGTAAATAATTGGGTTCTTTATTGTTTAAATCACATAAGTGAAGAATATGAGGAAAGATGTTTTTAATTAGTGTTATTTTAAACAGAAACGTAAATAAAAAGTCTTTAAATCAGTGTAAGAATCTAAACTACAGTGACCATCAAAAAAATAAAGTTTCAAAACATATCCATGGCCCCCATAAAGTATTGCGGCATGAATAAACTATGAATTGTCTGTGTAACTTCTTTTATTTTGAATTTACTGTTTGTCACCATCGCTGAGATTCATACATTCATTCTTGATGTCTGTGTGTGCCTAGAAATGATTTATTTTTTTTAATTTGTAAGAAATATTTTCAAAGAGATCTTTCGCTGGGAAATCATAAAGCTGTTGTAATCAATAATAATAATAAAAAACTAAATGAATGTTTCTGTTCAAACAATGATTATGTTAAAAGCTTTATACACCAGGCGCAATGAGACCCAACTAAAGCAAAACACTAATCAGAATAATGGTGACATGAAATTTTTATTTTCATCTTTGGTGATTCTGCTTGTTAACATCAGGTATCTTCAGTAATGGTCAATCGTCACTTAAACTTAGCCACCTTATTAAGACTGTCTTAAGAACTAGTTTTACCAACTAGCAGTTGCAATACCAATCTACCTTTTCAAAACTGAATAAAAAAGGTATGACCAGCCTTGAAGAAAAAAAAAAATAGATGACTAACTTTTTAAGACTAGTCTAAACGGTTTATGTATGCAGCTCCAGGGGTGTCCAAACCTGGTCATGTATGGCCACTTTCCTGCAACGTGTACCACACACCTGCTTGGAAGTTTCTAGTATGCCTAGCAAGACATTGTTTAACTGGTTCAGGTGTGTTTAATAGGGGTTGAAACTTAACTGTATAGTGGCTTTCCAGGAGCAGGTCAGAAACCTGAAGCAGTAGAGAAAACATGTTATTTAAAATAAGTCAAATGTACATTGGCTAGCTGTTATATCTCTTTAAGGTAAAAAAAAACTATTCAGATAAAGTGATCTCACTTGTGATTTAAATTAGTTAGAAGCAGTGAAGTGAAAACAGTTTTAATGCTAAAAGCATCATCTGAAAATGTCAGCAACATTGAGGTTTTCTCCTGCAAAAAATAAAGTTTACATAAAATGTTGTTTTATGTTATGTAGGTAAACTATTATTCAAACCTTTTAGTTGTCATGGAGCCTTTGACAATAACCAATAAAGTCATATTATATCTAATCCTTCCTATTCACAGAACATTCTATTAAGATGTGCATATTAAAACCATTAAGTAATAATGTGCAATCTCTCTGCCAGAAATCATATTTTTCTTTTAATAACTTCAAAGATATCTCTTACAAGTGATGTGCCCTTGACAATCTAAAGCTCAGTTTATTCATCTATCATTAACTCTCCATCTGTTTTAAAATCAAATTATCTTGCTTACTAGGGTATCTCCCATGAATTACTGTTGCCATGGACACAAACATCAGTTGTGATATTTATTTCACATTATATGCATTTGGAGACTCTCCATTTACTGTAAAAGGTGTATTCATTTGTATTCCAGCATTATGCTCTATTTATCATCAGCTCCGTCAGAAAGCCAAAAATATCACACCTCATTACTCAAAGAACAGCAACTCTCAACCACCTCACATTTTAGGAAGTCTGAATGGGGAGTATGGCAGTAGGTAGTGCAAGTCCCCGAAGATGTGAGGTGTCTCGTGTCATGTGACCCCTAGCAGGATACTTTATTGAACCTGCCTGTGCCCTGTGCATGCCTCCAAGCGGCCCTGGCAGGTACCTAGCAACATCAATTACAAAAGTTGCGCCTATGGCCTCTGCCATGTATTGCCATCACCGTGGGGTAATTGGTCCGGCACTGCTTCCAATTCTGTACAAGTCGAGCCTATTTTTCCAGTCAGTCAGCCTTGCTCTATGTTTAACAAGCTATTATACCCGCCAGCTCCGCCGCTGAGCCCGGGGACATTGCATGTACGTGGGAGGCGAGGTACACTGAATCAAATGGAACCGAATCATGATCCTTGTTAAGATAGCGAAAAGATTCAGCTGTCAGTTTTACAGCTTACATGAGGTTACAAGTCATGACAAACTGAAGTCTTGCAGACGTGTCATTGTGAATTTCCTGACTGATTCCTAACTTTTTTGTTATTATTATTATTGTTTTTTTGGTTGTGTTTTTGCTCCCCTGTTATTTCACATGCTGTGATAAATTAAACTGATTTCATCACCTGGGCTTTGCCCTCCCTTCCCTCTCTAACCTATATTCGCAGCACGGCAAGGTTTTTTGAAGCTGCTGAAATTTCACTGAGCCCAACTGGATCATGGGGGCACAGAGTTGAGAATTGGGAATGAGACCATTTTCTAGCATTTTAACACAATATGCTGAAAAAAAGTCTATGTTTGTTTGCTGTGTTTAGCTGGTTTAAGATGGTCGAGCTGCTTTCACAGTCTGGTTATTCTGGTCTAACCACCCAGGTTACACTCATTTAACTTAGCCTTTTTCACTTTAAGAATTTATGATGGTAAGTTCTGTTGGGTAGCACCTTGTTTGAAAAAATTAAAAATGCAATATTTCTCGTAAATTAATTGATACATTTCAGGCAATTGCATAAAAAAACTCAAGGTAATATGTTAGTCATAATTAAAGTAAAAAGTAATTCACTCTCAAGTTGTGTTTTTGTCTCAAATGTGTCATATTTTCTTATACGGCTAGAAATTGCATTGCGATCATAAGATATGAAGTCACATTGCATCATATAAATTCACAATTACCCTTTAATTTCTGTGCTCTGAGAGGGGAAATAGCTTTCCATAGGAGAAACAACTGTCTCTACCTTTCACGTCACAGCCTTGTTATCTCACATATAACCCCTTGAACGTGTTCATAACTGTTCATGAAGAATTGCATGTAAGAGGCTCTCAAGAGAAGCCCAGGAGTAGTAAATAAGGCAGGCTTCTGATAAACATGTCTTCTTTCAGCAGTATGAGGTCCTTATATCATTTATTCCATAGCAGAATTTGGACAGATATAGGAATGTGGTGCTCATTAGTGGAAGTTCTCACACTGAGCCATAATTAATGGAATTTTCAGTTTGCACATTCACGTATGTGATGGAACGAAGACCACCTACTGATGTTGCTGACATTACCAATAACTTGCATGGCAACACATCATGATGAGGATGGTAACAGTATGGCTATAGACATGTTTTGATGTGTGTGAAAGAGTGTGTTGAAAAATACAGTATGTATTGCTTGAGTGGAAAAGTGAGGTTGACCTCATGGTAATTTATAAGTTAAGTGATGTTTGTTGCAATAACCCAAAATGCCCCACACACAGATGTCATTCCACGTTTTATAACTTCTGTTATGGAAATGAACCTACTAGCATATGGTCTTTTAAAGATAAATATTTCCCATAAGTCAAAGGCAAAAACAGATCTATTCTAGCATATGTTTCAGATGGGTTGCTGATTCCAGGAGCTAAACGCTTGACCTTGCCAGCTGGTTAAGGGACGACAGACTCAGAGGTCCCCAGTGAGAAACATTTAGATGAATCAGAGGATTCACACTCAAGATCAAATGACCACAAAAAGAGCAATGGTGAAAGAGCAGAAGCTCTGACTCACAGGAACGACTCATGCCAGGTCAAAACTGATCTTCAAAAACTACTTAACCTCACATAAAGCAATGTGTTTTGTATTTACTACATTGGAACTGCAGAATACTATCAGTTGCTCCTCGCAAAGGATGAAATCTGGAATGAAATGTACAAGCAGAATTTGACACAGCTCATGCAACATTACTTTTCATTGCATTGTTGTTCAAAGTATTTCTGTCAAATTTTGTTTATATAGGAATCATGTATATCTGCACATAAGTAAATGAAAGATTTTTTGCTGACTACAATATGTAGAAAACATCATGATAACAGCAGAATGGATGGGCCATTCTAAAAAGTTACTGAGGTAACAAGAAGCCAGTATTGAGTGACTTTACATTTTAGACACAATATGGCTTGTTACTTTATTGGTTTTGTGAAAATAATTCCAAACAAACTCACAGCTGAACAACTGCAACAGAAACAATAGTAGCATTTCATTCCTGAATGATTCCATTTTTGAACAAAATGAATGGTTCAGTTACTCATTTAAAACTCATACTGCGTTCCATTCGGAAACAACCTAAGCCCTTTAAAGGGCTTACCCTCCGGAATGAAAGCTTTGAAGGGATAAAGGTTCTTGGAGACCTGATATCTGTTCATTGGGATGCACTTCTGCGCCATCTTGCCAACCCTAATTTGGAGATGACATCGTCACACATTAAACCTGTAGAAAGAATTATGGCAGGGGAGAGTCCATCAGTTGTGAAATCCTTCATTTAGAAGATGTATCCCATTTGGAATACAGCAATTATCCTCTAAATTAATCAACAAATCGGTTAAATTAAAGATTTGAGATTCACTTCAAACAAGAGAATCCTGAGTACTTCAACATATTGCAAAGACAGTGTGTTTACAATTTTATAAATTACGCAATCAACTGTTTTGTTTTGATTTGCTACCTAATCATTTAATGCTTTCTTGAAATCTCAAAATGTTACCACATGAGCTTCTTCAATATCAACAATGATGAATAATACTGTCTTCAGAAGTATTTTGGAACAAGCTGAAATTTAAAAAGTCATTCACTGAAATTCTGCCTTTAAATTTAATTTGGCAACTGTGTTCACAATCCGCTCTCAATAAATGGAAAAGAAAAGCTTTAATATTAAGCTTTTTAATCTACATTTGTGTTCCAGAGAAGAAAGTCATACAGGTTTGGAAAGGCATGAGGATGAATAAGTGATTATTATCAGGATCATTTATTATAGATAATATTTAGTGCTATAGCATAGCAGGAGATTGAGAGACGTGGCTGAAGCTGGCTGGTCCAGTGAGATGAACTGGCTTCCAACCCACCTGGCAGGCCAAAGTGTCACTGGGGCATTACCGAAGTCCAGGAGGAGAGAGAGGGAAACTTTTCATTTTAATTAGTTCCTGCTGCTGTCTAGAAACAGGCGTGGAGGTCAGTTGTAATTGGTTTGTTTTTATATTGAGATGTTCAGGCCAGAATGATTGGATGTGGGTGATTTTTGGAAGCTGCCCTCTTTCTCAACCCCACATCTCTCTCTCCCTCCTTCTGTTGCCTGTCTCAGTCTGGCTTTACCACAGACACTGGAAAAAGCTGTGGATCCTGGCGAGCTCTGGGGCTTGGCATGGGGAGAAAAGCCATTGCATGGCCCATTCCACCTAGAGATTTGCCAAGCACATAGTCGGTCTTTCTCTCACACAGACGCAGGGCAGAAAGGATGTCTGTGACAATATGTGGAGGAATTTATATCACGCAGAACGATTAAACCTGAGGGCTTGTAAAGTATGTGTGGGTGCCAGGCAAGCAGTTTCTCAAAGTGTCCAACTAATAGTAATAGACGGCCAACAATAACGGAAGTGAAGAGGCAAGAGTGTGATTACTGATTGCTAGGCCTGCATAGGTTATCTGCTTGCAGAATAAAAAAAAGGTTTAAAGTTTGAAAGGTTTGAATGCCTGTTATTTATGTAATTTTATTCTATACATTTGTTCAATTTGTGTTTATTGCTTAAAGTGCTAATGTTGTTTTTTTGGAATCTCCTGCAATAGGTTTACATGCGTGCTTTTTTCACAAAATACGTGTTTAATATCATCTCATTTTCCAGCATTCTCAAATGATTTGTTTGAAGCAGTTCTAAGATTCAGTCTCTCTAAACTAGTGTTGCCAAGTCTGTCTTTTTCCCTCGGAATTGGACTACTTTTACACTCTTTCCATGGTATATTATTATGCTTTAGCGTGTAGCCTTCACGGAAAAGGTATTCAAATTACTAACAATTCATTTAGGCTGTATAGAGTCCATTCTTTATTTTGGGAGACAGTAAGTTTATTTTTCGTGCACTTTGCAGGTTGTTTACATTTGCATACAGCTGCATTGCACACTGCATGAAAGGCAATATTAGAAATAGCATTAACATCTGCCTAATTTTCTATTTTTCAGAACACTTTGTTAACACTTTAGTTTAGGAACCAGTTCTTATGATTAACTATTTGCTTATTAGCATGCATGTTACATATTGGCTGTTTATTCTGCATGATCATATTTTAGGATCGTTGATACTACCCCATACCTTCCACACATAAACGTGAATAGAATATTTAAAAGATTAGCATTTGTTCCATATATATACTTCAAGAAAGTAGCAGGCTACACTTGTTGCATTGCAGTTTATTTACCTGGGTAGCCAATGAGGACAACTCAATAGAAAGATCTGACATTATTTGGCTGTAATATTGCATTACATTTGATACAGACTACAACTTCACATTCACAGCTCGGGTAAGACGTGATGTCTTTTGCCGTTGTGCTCAAGATTCAGCAGAGGGGAGTGCCCCAGATAGCATCAACAAAGAATCAATATCTCTTTGTTATCTGATAAAGCATCATGTATGTTTTCACATTCCTCATTGTGACTGCTCAAGAGCCTGAGTCGATGTACTGTATGTCATTTGGACAAACACAGTTACCCTTGATCATTTTGTCTGTCTAATACCAAGCTGTCAGTAGAATTTTGAATACACTTAGCTTAGCTGTGTTAGTATTTTTATACATTTCATAATCCATCCTTGCCTGTATTACATGTTTTCTGTGTGAAACTGAAGAATCTTGCAGTGATCATTGCCTCTAAATTTTGTCTGACCTCAAATCCAAACCAGTATGAAATGCATTGCATAGGTCAAGTAGAGTCAGAATGGTTCCTCTTTATTGCACTGATATTAGCCAAATATTTCCAACGTGTGCAGTACGTGCTTCAGTCTACAGCTTTTTAAAAGCCTACTGTGTCATATTTGATAAGCTAATTAAGCTAATCTAAATTATCAACATGATCAAAACTTAATTTAGTACATGCATTATTTTTTCTGAGTGATGATGGAGTCTAATTATCTGATTTTTAGCAAATTAAAGGCCTTTTAGTATAATTCTAAAACCTCCCCCTAAAACCGCACATTAGTTTTTTGAAAATCATGTTAAAATGTTTGCTTAAAGCATCAAGATTTTGAGGAACGTACATTGCGAAAACACTGAAATTTGAACCTGATCAGAATGTTTTAATGCGGACAACAGTTTCGAGAGATCAACACTATGTGAGGTCGAATTTATTTTTCAAAGTGTGAATATTTTGGATGAAAATTTTGGATTTACGCAATGACCTTAAGTTTTAGCTTTTGACTAGTCAATTACTACATTACAAAAATAGTATGTACATTAGTAACAGAACTGTAAAATAAATTGCTACCCATTTATTGTAAGTAATCTGCTGTACTGTTATAAACGTCCCCCATTGATTTGCATTACGATCAAATACCGTTTGGCCAGCAACTGCACAAAATTACCTATTTTGGTTTGGGAGTCCTTGCGCATGTGTTCCATATTCTATATCACACTGCTGTACACAAGCCATAAAAGCTGAATGTATCGAATAATATCCACCAATAATAATAAAAAAATGGATTTGAAACGCCTTCAAAAAGTGCATAGAAATTCTCCACAGGGTTCTGCTAGAGTGGCAGACTGAAGAACATTGAATAGTGCCTCGAGTATCTTTTCATTTTATAGTGCAATACATAGGAGGAAAGGTGATGGGGTAAAGAAGACAAGAGTGTGGAATGGATAAAAACCTGCAGTGTTTTTATTATTGGGGTAGAGTTGAAGGGACTCAGGAGGGCTGTTTGTGGTGGAACAGTGGAAGAGGAGGTGGGCATCGAGTTGTGTCAAAGTTGAGAGACAAAGTACCAGTGATGTTACCCACTTTCTAAAGTAGTATTAAAGTGAATTATGATGGCAGAGGAGGACAAGAAAAATGTACACTGTGCGGGTGGAGATGTCAGTGCAGGTTTTGGAATAGAAGATCGGATGTCAGAGGAAAATTCGGAGAGGATGACTTGGTATATATTACGGTTGTCAGTAGATTTAGCGCTATCCCACTTTTCTATTTACGACTTCATGCTTGAAACGAGTCGTACATCTGCCAAAGCATTGGATGCAGATGGAGGTGAGGAGGAAACATTTGGTGCAGAGAGAGAGAGGGGGAAAAAGAGCAAAAAACGAAACGGTTGAATGAGCATTACACATTCTTCCCTAAACTTCTAAAACACTTGCAAATCCCTGAGCTCAAATGATTGCACATTCTCTCTCTTCCGCCACAGTATTACTTTACATAAATTACTCCGGCAATAACTATAGAGTTCAGCGTGTTCTTCTGTTTTGCTTTCTACACTCCAGCGCGTAAGAGGTGTTGGGGAGCTTTTCTCCACTATGTTATAGAAGTGACTGTTACATTACAGGAGATCATAAATCATGCACAGCTTGATGTAGGAGACTGTTTTGTTATTTCAGTACACTTAGAGATATTCTTTTCCAGCAGAATAGAGGGCATAATTAGCTGAGTTGCAAAGTCGTGTGCATGTGAACTATTAGCGTCCTTTCCATTCAATTGCTTTTAAAAGTATGTGAACCCTTGAATTGGTCATAAAATTGGATTCGATCTTTTCATTTTCAACCAACGCTGTCTGCTTAGACAATTTATATAGAAACAATGGTGATTTCTTTTATTGAAAACGCAGTGTATTTATTCACAGTACAGTGTGGAAAAAGTATGTGAACCCTTAGAACCGATTGACACTCTTTGGGTCGCAATAAATCTCCGTCAAACATATATACCCATCCTCTTTACAAAACTTTTCTGTTTAAGCCATTCTTTTGTTGATGTACTCCTGTTCTTGCTGTTGCGTCATCTTCTACATCTACGTCTGATGCGTTTCAGTTCGTAAACAGATGGTCTTACGTTATCCTGCAAAAAGGCATAATAAACTTGGGAAAAATTTTTTCCTTTAGTTATACACTGTAGAAAGCTGTCCAATTCCCCAGACAGGATTAAGGCTGAATCGTGAAGATCCTTTTACATTATGAAAGAGATCGGATTATGGCTGTGTGGTTTAATTACATTTATTTCACTTTATTTATAAATATTAAAATAAATAGTCTTTAAATCAAACTAACTGCTTATCGTTTGTGCTCATTAATGTCTTGCTTCTTTGTACCGTCTGTGCAAGGTCAATTTTCATGCTTAATACTTAATTTTTTTGCACACAGATGTGTACCTGACTAAATATAATACATCGCTTTAGTCCAACCCATTAGTCATTCAAATACAATCTAAAGCGACTGAGAAATCTTGAGGTAATATTGTTTGAAGAAGCATTTTTGCCTTTACAAACAGAGAGTATAATTAGATTTACATGACAGTCACAGTAGAATATTGAGGATCAAAATGAGGATTTTTATGCTATGTTATGGCTGTTCAGACAGAAATGTTAGCGTTTACTCTCTGCCCTCGTTTCACTGCACACACATTATATTCTCGCATCTGCATAGAGTGACAAAATGTGCCCATTCAAATAAGATGCAATGGACTGCATCTCAAACAGTTCTTCTTTCCGCCTTCAGGTTGTCAAATGACAATGTCCCAGATGGCTTAGAACTAGCAGACCAAAACTAGTCTAGCAAGAACTAATTTCATCATCCACTTGTTTTAGAATAGTGTCAGGCTACAGGCCATGTTTATGTCTTTGCACTTCTTGCTGAATTATCATGCTGACTGTAGTCTGATGTAATTCTGAACTTTGCAGGGTTTTGTTTCATAACCGTGATGCAAAAAAGTTCACAAGTTTACAATGTTAATACAATCCTAGTGTGAAATAAGCGTAAACGGTGTTCTTGCTGTCCATGATGGACTCGAGCACAAGACTTTGCAAACGCCCGCAAACTGCTTTATATTCAGAATATTTACATAAAAATATGATTTAGATACTATTCAGCTTCTTTAAAATTATATCAGCAATGTCTGCATAAAAACAGAGTTAGAGCGGTAGAATAATAGTGGAGGAATTATCAGCCACTGTTTATAGACTCTTGCACAGTGTTTGGCGAGACTGGATGAACATACTTCACGTTTTCATTTAGAACCAAATCTAAT
Organism: Puntigrus tetrazona; assembly: GCF_018831695.1. Classification (NCBI taxonomy): domain Eukaryota; kingdom Metazoa; phylum Chordata; class Actinopteri; order Cypriniformes; family Cyprinidae; genus Puntigrus; species Puntigrus tetrazona. The sequence continues at coordinate 7,860,577 of NC_056700.1, forward strand.
ATAAATTATGTGTGTGTGTGTGTGTATACTAGTTTATGCTACATTGTCCCCACAAGGATAGTAAAACCTGAAATTTTAACATTGTGGATACTGGCCTGCAATAAATGATGTTTGTCTGAAAGTGTAACGATGCAAACTGATTTTCTGTAAGGGTAAGTTTAGGTTAGGTGTAAAAATATTGTTTGGTCAGTCTAAAAGTAATAGATGTCAATGTAAAGTCTCCACCATTCACAGACGATGTGTGTGTGTGTGTGTGTGTGTGTGTGTGTGTGTGTTCGTGCTGTAGTGCACAGTAAAAATTGTCAAAAAATCGAACATCAATTTTTGCTTCAGAACTTTCTTTTCACCATTTTTACTCAGAAATCATGAGTAAATTTCACAATCATGCGGATGACTGCATCAACTTGATGATTCATCATTTTAGTCAGTGTACATATTGTCTGACATTTACGCGCAGTAATGTTGCACATGGAGGAAACACCTTAATAACCCTCAGAAGTAAATCTAATTGCTTACAATAGTTACTCTATTATCTTAATAATAAATAAAAACATTAAAACATGTAGACAGTATTACATGACATCAGCATTCAAATTAGGTGCATTCTTAACAAAGCTATTATGAAATAAGCTTGATATATCACAAACTGCAGATACACAAAGCTAGGCAAAATACATAAAGCCGGGCAAATGCAAGCTTCTTAGAATTGCATTTACAATGAAACCTCAAAGGAAAGGTAATCCTATCGGGTATATAGATTTTTGTAAGTATGTGACTGACTGGAGTAGTCTCGAGTCTTTGTTTGAACTTTATTTTGATGTTTTACTTTGTTCCCACTATGCACAGGACATAAAGCACAATATACACCATCACAGGCTCTCGCACTTCAAAATAGAAGTCTCACTGATTACTTTCCAGCGGTACTGTAGCTCCCACTCTGTGATGTATCCTTTCTTCACAGCCATCTCACCTGAGAGTGCAATAGATCAGCCTGATCTCATGAATTTTTATCCGCGAACTGGATATCACTTCTCACCCACCACTCTACCCAGTCAACACAGTCTGTCGGACCTCTAAAAGAGTCTTTAGTGAAAGGCCAGCCAGAGTGTAAATCTCTACACCCTATTAATAATTCATCGCATTTTCAGAGATGTGTCATCGTATCAGCGCAAGTGAAGCCGAAATGTGAACGGCATGGGCGGGTTTGGTAGTTTTTTCGAACGTGTACCGCTAATGTGACGCCTATACCGACAAGGAGAGAGACCCGCATCACCTACCTTAGGCGCGAAGCGTTATTTGATTCTGTTTCTATTGTACTGGCCCTAAAGCGGCCTGAGAGGATCCAGGCAATATCTCTCAGGTTAATGGGGGGTGACTCTCAACGTGATGCTAGCGGAGAGAGGCTTGAAAGATGCAGTTTCATTCCTCTCTTATCGCTTCGTTCACCTCTCTGTGACTCATCTGATTTTACCAGACGGCCAGAGGGCTTTCAGAATGTATTTAAAACAAACACAGTTCATCGCTCAGCCTGCTACCCACCAGATGGGATCTTTAAAGCCGGGAAAGAAGCAAAGGATGGCTGGAGACGCTTGTTTTCCACTGTAGATGACACACTTCTTTCACGGGCAAAAGAAATTATTGTCACAACCAGTATTTTTTTTATCTTGTGCTCTAGTGAAAACAAGGCAAAGGTAGCTTTGTGAGTAAATCAATCAAATCAAATGTCTTTGGATCCTCTCCAGTGAATGGGTGCCGTCAAACAGCTGACAAAAACGTCATAATCCTCAAGTAATCCACTAGACTTCAGTTCGATAATTGTCGTCTTTTGAAAAGTAAAGAATTGTTTTAAACAAATATGTTGATAGATTTTAATGCGAAAGGACAATAAGAGATAGACTTTTTTTACTGGATGAAGCATTGTTATGGATTACGGATTTAAAGTGTTGGACTGGAGTTCTGTGGATTATTGTGATGTTTTTATCAGTTGTTTTATTCTGATTGTGTTCGCTCACTGCAGAGGCTCTGATAAAAAAAAAAACATAATGTTGTGCAATTATAAATGCAGCTTGTTTAATTGCTATGACGTGTTTAAAACGTTTTAATTTTAAGTAAAAAATAATTCTAATACTGGCATACCGATTATATTTTACGCAAACAAATGCTAATTTTACTTTCGTTTGCCAAGTAAGAAATTGTCGTTTTTTGTGTGTGTGTTTACATCTGTATTTTAATTTCATCAGTTCTTTTGTGGATATTTAATTAAGCTGATAACCTTCACATCGTGATGATGGGTGATGAAAACAGATTTGGCGGTCTTTGAGGTGTCTTAGTGGGTGGCTGGAGAATAGGACTTTCCTGTTTAACTGAGAAGCAAAGCTGGCTGCAATGACAGCCACCAGGAAGCTCTTTTTAATTGGATCGCACCAAGCCTCTTAAGGATGCTCCATGACTGAAGCACTATGCCAACCTACTTTCCTGAAAGCAAAATAAGCAGACCGCGGCCCTTTGATACACTCTTTCTTTGAGCAATACTGAAATTCATCCCACCACTTCAGATCTTCCAGGACAGTGTTTCCCAGCCTTTCTTTTTCTTTTTTTTTTTTTTTTGTTATGTAGCCTCACAGTCCCAGTAAGTACCTCTTTATTGTTTTTTTTTATTATACGCTTTTTGTTGTACTAGATATCATTTAATATGATCATTAATTTGATTGAAAAAAGCCTATTATAACACTAGTGACTGAGAAATTATATATTGTATTAGAGAAATTTTCTGGGATGAAATGGAGGAAAGAGTGTTAACGTGTAACTTTTATATCATATTAATTAAATAAACACATATTTAAAGCAAAGCAAAGAAAAAAAAAAACGCAAACTGTAACTGAAAAAAAATTCATCCTGATCTATAAAGGATGCTTTGATGCATAAGACTGGAGTAACAGCTACTGAAAAATCAGCTTTCCCGTAACAGGAATAAATTACATTTGACAAGACATTACATCAGAAAACTGTTTTAAATTGTAATAATATTTCAGAATAATTCTGTTATTTATAGTATTTTTGATCAAATAAAAGCAGCTTAAAGGTGAGCGTTTCTTTACAAAAAAAAGAAAGAAATAGAAAAAAAGTCAGCATAAATGGTTTTGAACTGTATATATGCATCACTTTTTTTTTAGCTTTTCTAGAGTAGCATCATTTAGTAGACTCCACTGAGCATCAGGTGTGAACACTTCTAAAAGCATAGAGAACCTCTGAAAGAAGGGTCATGTGAATCTTCATCTGGGTCACTTGGACCCGAAGCAGAACTTCTCACATATCCATATTCATGCTTTTCTTCCTATTGATGTCTGTACCTCAGCCGCAGAAAGCAGACTCAGTGCGGATGTAAATAAGTTACAGACGACACCCACTCCCAGCCACTCACTCTGTTTCCGCGGTTCCTGGAAGAACCTGGCGAGCGAAGGCAGTGTGTGTCAGCTGAGTGTTTGTGGGGGTGTGGACAGGCGAGCCCGGAGCCGTCATCCTCATCCTCGAGCTCCTGTAAGACAGCCATGCAAAACAACAACAAGAGATCAGCGGCTAATCCTCTTCCTTACGTCGCTCAGTACGGCTCCCGCCCTGTCGCATATTCAGATCAGCTCTCCCACCTTTCCTCAGCTTGTCCTCGGGGAGTGCGGCTGATAGGCCTGTCTTTATTTAGCTTCTTTACCCAGTGATGGCTCAGATCTGCCGACTCTAAGGTGAGCTCTCAGCACACAGGTTTTCCCACGAGAACGGGGGCAACTGACAACCTTCAGTCAGTGCGGTGAGCCTCCGCCTCGCTCATCATTTATGTAATGCTGGTTTTGGTGTGCTGGCGGCGCTTATGTAATGGCTCTGCTTCTTTCATTCAGCTGACCCTCCATTAACCTGCATGGGTTGTATTGTTTGAGGGAACGTGGTTATTTCCTGAAAATATAATTAAATTTATAGCATTGCTATTAATGTCAGCAGAGGCCTTTATTGGAGGCTAACACACTCTCAGTTTCACGAGCTTATCCTATTATGGGCCATAAATGCATCGGAGGTGCTACTTTGGGTCAATACAAGCAAGAGGATCAATGATACAATGCACAGTTAGTCAAAAATACTTATATGTGATGAGCATGTTTTTCATTAATGAATTCAAAAACAATATTATGCTACTATCGGGGGCATTAAATTAATTAATATTAAAGTGATACAACTGTTAATATATTGAGAAATAAAAGAAAATAAATAGGTAGTTTATTATTACTAATATGCAAAATATTATATATAATATTATATATAATATAATATAATATCAAAGAGCAGATCCTGTAGAGATCTAATGACTGTGTGCCAGTGTCTCTTAGAAAATAATTTATTAATCTGTGACAATTTAAGGTAAGGTCAAGTTGAAAAAAATCCGTACTGACCCAAAAAACTCTCCAAAAATATAATTATCTTAATAATGAAATAACAGTTTATGATTAATGATATTTGTTTAAAAAAATCCATCCATCCATCCATCCATCCATCCAACAAATCATTCATTCATTCATTCATTTATTCATTCTTTCAGTTTTAATAACTTGCCACGTGATTTAAAACAGCAGTTCACAACCAGTTAATCAATAAAATTCGCATTGACATAAATGATTTATGATTATATAAAATACGATTATATCAAATAAACTCAAGATGTAAACTGAAATGTATTTCTTAATAAAAAATGTTTAAGAAAAAAATGTGTTGCTTTTAATACCGTTCTTGAAACAAAAAATAAGTAAACATAAAAATAAGTAGCTTTGTTATAACTGAAGAGTAAACACTGGAAATGGCTTATTGTGGGGAGCAATTTTTAATACTGCGTTGGACAATGTGTCTGCTTTAGAGTCAAAAAGGTCGAGAAAGCACTGTTTAAAATGTTAACCCCTCGCAATAGCCTCGATACTTGTGATTCAGATCCACACACAGCTCATAACGCAGTCAGTCCAGATGTACAGTATGTGGAAGGAATGCTGGGAATGGTGCACTATTCCATGTGCAAGTTGATGTGCAAACTATAGTATCCAATACTGCCCAGTGGTATGAAATAGAGATGCAACATGCTTATAATCTGTGTTATTATGCCACCGATGCCCAAAGTGGAGGACTAGATGACTTGAAGCTGGTAACCCTACACTGGTGGGACACTGATGACAAATCTCTTCCTTTGGGGGCTTGGCAACCACAGCCCATAAATCAGCCAAAGGGTCACCTTGCCTGAGTTTCATTGTCCTGTCACACACTTTTCTATGTAAAACAAGAACGTAGCTGAAGTCATAATCATGTTTATACCATCTGCATTATTCTATTAATATGACATTCCGGTATCTTATTTATTTTAAGGATTTTCTGGAATTGTTGTTTATGGAGTGAAACTGATACGACTTTATCTACAAGAATATTTGACTCTGCAGCGAGTCGAAACGAAGCGTCATAAGAAGAATGTGCCACCAATTCTCAAAAGTAGGATAGAGAGGATTTCTCAAACTTAGGGCAGCAGGGGGAAAAACGGGTCATTATTGTTGGTTCCTAAGCAACCAGAAGCATGCTGGGATCTCAAACAATAGCCAGGCTCCATCCTCCGTTGGCATGTTACAACATTTGTCAAGAATAAATGCTGTAAATGAGGAGAAATCCAGAAAGAGTTGACTTCAGCTGACACTGTGATGCAAGGTTGATACGCCTCACATTTTACGTCGACGCGATAATTAAAGGCATTCGCGTAACTCAGTGTTAATCAAACATTCATTAATAACTGGGTCATTGTCGGCTGAGAGAATCGAACAGCCTTGAGATTTAATCCAAGGTTCATTAATTCTCCCATAAACATACCACAAGAGGACAGTTGGATTGAAAACTTTTTCACATTTATCATGGCGAACGTTATTTGGTTTTATGGGTTCATGTGTGACACATTGAAGAATGGCCCATTTAAGTGGTCACATGTAATCACAATCTACTCATTCATTTATCATAATTAAGTTGAAATCTGTGGGACTACATGCATAATTTTGGTTACTGGTCTGGAATTTATAACCTTCTTATTTTGGCACACCACATATTTCCATAAAAACATGAACTATCTTGAAAGGGAAAAGTCATGATTTTCCATTCCGCTGTGTATAACATCCACTTCTACATTAAGCACTACGACAGTAAATTAATATTTCAGGTTACATTAGCATGTACTTTAGTTTGCTGAATTTTTATATCACTTACTATTCATAAGATTTGTTTAATGAATTATGAAAAAAAAAACTCCTATACTCACCAGTGCTGTATTTATCTGATTAAAAGTTAAAATAAAAACAGCAATATTGCGAAATATTATTACAATTTAAAATAACCGCTTTTCTAAATGTTCAGTCTTCAGTTCCTTCACTGATCCTTCGGTAATCAATATGTTATGCTAATTTGGTGATCAAGAAAAATTTCCTATTATCATCAATGTTGAAAAACGCGCTGCTTAATATGTTTGTGGAAATCATGATATTGTTTTTTTTCCTTTAGTACTATTTTAATAAATAGAGAGATGATATCTCACCGACCTCAAATATATTGAATGGCAGTGTATATTTTTGCACAATGCTAGCTTGTTTAATTCACTTGAATGATTTTTGTTGAATAAAACCGGATAGACTTTTTTTAGGTTCAGGGTCATGGGCAAAATAAATGTTCGAATTAAGTGCCAATTTTAGTGTTGGGATGTAGAACAGTTTCTATAATGTAATGGAACTTTTGCTTCAGTAGACACTTTTATCTGGAGCAACATGCTTTGCACACAAGGTACACATTTTATCATTTCAAAGGTCTAAGGCTGGGGCCTTTTTTTTTGTAGCGTAGCACAGGATTTTAGGTCTGATAAAACAAGCAGTTTTACACAAACTACTTAAGAAAAGATACAAGTCGGAGACACGCATGAATCCAGGTGCTTAAAATAACTTGTTTTCTGACAAAACAAAAGCTGATGAATTAAAAACTATGTTTACTTAATTTGAATAGTGCTGAACTGACATACACAATTACACAAGGTCACTTTTTATATTATCTGCATCTCTCGCATCTTTAAGTCTGGCATTGCGATAATTACTGGCAACGCCTCCATTAACATTTCTGTTCTCGAGGAATAGAAAAAAATCGAAGTGCGTAAAGACATCGACTGGTTGATTTGGAAATGGACCATCTGCGGGCCTGTGATAAGTCTCCCATGTGTGGCGGGGCCAGGCTTCTGTTCTCTTCTTTCTGTCTTGCAGATTGCAGATCAATGCAGTCACACTGGAGACCCCCTGACTTCACCCACAAAGAGATTTGGTTACCCGTTTACTTGTCTGGGAAACAAGACCCCCAGCACACCAAGAAGACTCCTTTTCTTCTCTTGTCAGAGGGCCTCCATTCCATTTCCCAGCCTTTTGTTCTACATTTTTGCCTCACATATTTGGTCTGGAGGCCTGAAATGTTACAATAGTCCCTAAACAGTTTGGCAAGGAGGAGAAAAAGAAGCCGAAAGAGAAATAAGACATTTGCCTCTCAAATGGAGAGCGAGATGGGGTGTTAAGATTTTTCTATCAAGGATTCTTTGTTCCTCTAGCAACCATGGTTACATGGAAAGGTCAGAACTACGTGGCCGCTGCTTTGACTGCAGAGAAGAGCACACATTGTTTCACATATAGTGTTTGCACTAGACCGTCGTGAAGGCCAGTGTGGGTGTGAGATAGTAACCTCACTGATGTGCTTCTTAATATTTAGACCAATCATTAGCTGGACACGAATGCGCTTTCCAGCATCAAAACTTTTTAAAGGAGAAGTTCACCCAGAAATGAAAACTTGATATTTTACTCGCCCTCAGGCCATCCACAATGTAGATGATTTTGTTACTTTATCTGAACAGATTTGAAGAAATTGAGATTTGGAGCACATGAGAACATCTGAGGATCATCTGTAGTGAATGGGTGCCGTCAGACTGAGAATGCCCCATTATGATTTTTTTATTTTTTTAATTACCTTTAATGAGGTGTGTAACACTGCTTTAAGTGAATGAAAACCTCCTGCAAAGTTTTAAATCTGAAATTGCATGTACGTATATAATGTGTGTAATAGTTATAGTTATTGTCTCTCAAAAGAATGCTTCAACTCTGAATCATTGAAACAAGTAATTTTTTGTTGAGATTAAACATTAGCATATTGCCGGCCAACTTGTTGATCTTTTCCGTTGGTCTGAATAAAGACCCCAAAGAATAGGGTAAAAAAAAAGACATCATAATACACACAGTTGATTGATTGCATTAAATTTATTTTATTTTTTATTTTCCTGAACTTATCGGGCAGGGGGTACTATTTACACCATTTTTAGTAATAAAATGTCAGTCATATGATGCATAACCAAACCCAACTGTAAAAACCATCAAAATATAGATAGGAATAAAATTGTGAAGTTTGGTTATGTACAGTAAATTCTACCAAAGTAGAGATTCCTGCATGAGTGCATGAGTAACTCATTTTAAGAAATGTAATGTGTATTGTAATTGAAATCTACAGATGCTTTCAAATATTTTTTCAAACTAGTCTGCAACAACACTTTATGAAAAGTCCAAAATCTCAAAATAAAACAAAGTTCTTTACCTCACCCATTGTCTTGCCCTAAATCACATAAAACACACCTTCCCTGACTTGTATGTGCTAGACTTATCTATCTGCTTCCGTAGGAGCAATTTGGCCCAGTAGACAGTGGTGTGAGAGTAAGGGGGAGGGTTCCCCAAGGCACGGTCAAATCAGTAACACAGGATGTGATCCTTGCTTTACTCGCAGAGGGCATGGAGCAGGACACGAGGAGATGGAGGACATTAACTAAGCGTGAAATTAAAGCCATCGTACAGCAGTAAGGCAGGTCCCATCTCTTGGGGACCAGCCTTAGACTGCACTGGGGTAATAGAGCCTGCCCTATTACTGTAATGATCTGTGGAGAGAGGACGAGGGACATGGGATGGAGATCTGAAAAGGATACTAATCATATGCTCATACGGGTGAAAGCTGGACAAGCTCTGTAAGCCCTTAGTGGGCCGATGAGTATCATGGACAGGTGGAATCCGATTAGTGCTTGTGTCCGTGGTGGTTTTCATTTTTCTATACCTTTTCTTTGTCAGTATCAACAGTTAAGCGATATATATACTGTATATTTTTTGTGCTAGCCAGTAGCTGTGAATGTACCCTGTCAGCATTTTCATTATGAATAGTTTTAGCAATTGAAAGTTAAGGAATTTACGGTTAAAAATACGCATTAAAAAAACATTAAAAAACTGGAAATATTTATCATGTAGATTCAGACCTCTTTCACTTTATGTCATGGTTCAAGTCAAGTAAAATATCAGATAATTTAACGAGGAATAGTTGTATGCCATGTGGTGCAACTTTAAGAAATTTTAATTTTAGTTTTTATATATATATACACATATATATATATATATATATATATATATATATATATATATATATATATATATATATATATACAAAAAAAGATTTTATTTTATTAGATTTTATATATATAATTTCCAACCTATTTTTGGATCATTTTCAGCCAGCCATATAGTAATTTTTAAACAATAGTTGAGTTAAAACTACCCAGAAAGTTTAAACGTTTAACCTAACCGCTGGGTCAAAACTGCACAGTCACTGGGTATCTCTGTATTTCAGGCCACCCTTGCATTTCTGGTGCAGCAATACAAACAACAACCAATAATAATACTTAACTTGATTTGGCAAAATCAATTTTCACTTTATGTGTATCTAAGGCTTGCAGGCAAAGTTTAAATTTGACAAACAAGAAGCAATTATTGTCTGCTGGCCATCTCTGGAATGGTACTGACCTCAATTGCATTTCATTGCAGTGCTGGAAATTACAGACCTGACCACTTTACTTCACATTTTATTATACTTTGCGCTAAGCCTGTTTTGCATTTTCTGTCTTAAGATAATAAGTCATTTTAAGTATGATTGTAATCCCAACCAAACCAGCAAAATCCATTTGATTGGATAACTGGAAGTCAACAGGGTCCTGTGTTGTTTGTTTTTGGACCCCACTGACATTTATCCATTAGGAGTTTTGTAGTGTGTTGCACTTTTGTTGCAGTCCATCCAAAGTCGTTCTGAGGCAGTGTGAGAACTGAACAAATTTCCATGAGTTTTGTGTTTGCAGTTGTGTGTGTGGTGGGACAGTGAGCGTGGAGCTGTAATAAAGGCTTGCTAATGACCCTGGTGTAAGGTCCAGCACCAGAACATCACAACAACAGAGCTGCTGTCAGCTTCTCTTTGCAAATGCTCACTCTCCCTTAATGGAACATCTGAGTCAATAAAAACAATCATCACACTCATTGCCACTGAAAGCCAGGAAATCATTTTAGCTACTCAAAGAAAGCAAGCCCACGGTGCATAATCTATCGCTTCAGAAATGAGCACTTCTCTTTGCTATTCTGGTCAAGTATGTGTTGAGGTTTGGTGTTAGATGCCTAATGTTGTTTGTGGCTCTGTGGTTAAAAGATGTCCTGTAGAGTTTGAATGTGCTTTCATGATTTCTATCATTCACAGTGAAGATTTTCACCAAATTCTTTCCTCTCTAATGAACCTCGCGCACTCAATAAACCGCCAACGTGGGCTTTCGTTTTGCCAGTGAGGGTCAATAGCTGGACAGGGTGTCTCCGAGTGCCTTCTCTTTTTCAGGACGTTAATGGAGCTCAGCCAAGACCCACAGAGCAGTCCCAGGGGTCGTTCCCAGATATCCGCAATGATACCCAATCTGGCCCCATTAGCGCTCTCTCCACCCATCAAAACATGACTTCACAAATGCAGAATTAAAAATTAACCATCTCATATCCATTTGCTGATGGCTCCCACAAAAGAACACGAAAAAGCAGATTCCCTTAAGGCTTTCTAGAGAAGAAATGACTCCAGCAACCCTATATGTGGAGGAAAGTCTGACAGTGATAACAGGAACAGAACGGATGAAGTTACTTAAACAGAGCCCAATGGTACTGAACTAGGAGCTTGTGCAACAGCTGTCAAAAAAAAAAAAGATTTGAGTAACTACAGCCAAGGCGAACTTTGCGATGTTAGAATTAGAATTAGAATTACATACAGTAGTTTCTTTATACATACTATATTAAAAGGATAAAAAAGAAAACTAATTACTGACCCTCACGCTGTCTCAAACGCACACAGCCCACGTCATCCTCGGAACACAATTTTTTTTTCGTAAATGGTTAAATTAATTTTATTTTTCAAAAAGCATTTCTAATTACTTACAAGAATAAAATGTAATGTCAAAGTTTAAGAAAATTAATTTAGGGCCCTGTCAAATGTTTTTTTTTTTTCCAACCTTGTGTTTTATTCCAACATTTTGTGTTTTAGCATGTCTTTTATTTGAAAGCACAATATGATTTTTCTTTTCCCCAATTCTGAGTTGGGTATTTACACTTTTTAATGCACAAAACACAGTAAGAACATTATAAAAATTGTCTACATGACATCAGTATGAAATTACGAGAATGTGCTTTGTGCAGGTGCAAACTAAACTAAAACTAAAATGTTTAAATTAACAATGTTTATCTTCTGTTTTAGAAAGTAGACTGATACAGGTCAGAATGGGCTCAGATTTAATCAAAGATACCTTCATTTGTGTTCTAAAAGGTTTTACAGGTTTGGAATGACATGGGTGTGAATAAAAAAAGGTGAACTATCCCTTAAGAAAGATAGCACAACAAATCAAAATTACAGTTTTACCATATTTTAAATGATAAGCTTTTATATGCACTTTATTCGATTCCGTTTTATTCTATTAAAATCAGCCAATTAAAGATGATCCTCACCCACTCCGCTGTCATCTCTCACTTGATAATCTGACTGACTTTGTAGCGCTGCCATACTCTGGAAGTCTTACATTCTTCTTCTTTTGACATCTTCTCACATCAGTGCTGCTCATTTCACTACCGAACATTCTATAGCTTTGATTTTTCAATAACACACCATCAAAGTCACCATATTTTTCGATATTCTTCTTTCATCCCTGTAAAGTTCTCTAGCTAATATATTTAAATATATATTGCACTTAAGAATACTGTGTATCTATACTGTACACCTTATCTAGCACCTTAGTTTGATTTAACTTAATAGCACACCTTAACCAGCTGCATATATATATATATATATATATATATATATATATATATATATATATATATATATATATATATATAAATAACATTGCATTAAATGGTACAACAACCAATAAAACCTACAGAAAATACTATATTCTCTCAACACACTATAATATACAGCACTTGATTCAGATTGGTCAATCACAGCATGTGTTTTGTATATAGTACATTTTGTATATAACCAAATGTTCCAGTGGTATTATTGGGCTATGACAGTGTCTAAATGTGCAATATTGTACATGGCTTGAGAGCCACTGGGTTAAGGGGTGCACACAATCAAAATTATAAAGGTGCATCGTTTCAAATACAAGTTACATATAAACAATGAGACTGACTGAATCGGCAGACTGCATATTGACAACCTTCAAACAAAAGCTAAGGAGATCATTTGCAGCAGAAAGCCTAAAAACGTCAACCGTGAGTGCTGCTATGGCTATAGTAACACAGTTTCCATTCTTAAAATGTCCCAAACTATTAGATAAAAGGATCCTCCATCACACGGACAGCTTTCTCAGGGAGCAAATCCCACTAGATAGAATTGATTAATATTTCACATTTCAAAATCACCAACGGTACATCTTAATCCTGAGGTGTGGCAGCCCTTACCTGTCAAGAGGATTCTGCTTTCCATTTCATAGCAGCCTTTAAGTGATCTTACCGGTTCGGCTGCTGCCGGGGATTTCTGAGAGGATACCAAGCACCCATATCTGGACCAGAGTGCTAAATCACAAATGCGGCTTTGTTAATTTGATACCATTACGCTATTTATGATAGATCTGGTGAGGCATTTACGCGCAGCTGATGATGTATGATGATGCATGATGTCATCATATTGTGAGATAGGCTACCTGCGCCTGCATACGACACACCACACAAATCCCTCAGACGTGACCTTGGCTGTATTTTATGCATTTTTCACGTACGCTCAAGACAGTTTACTCTGCAAAATTTAGCAGCCAATAAATAAGCGTTTCTTACTGGGCATATTTTTGCACCTCGTCTTCAACAAACGAAGCCAACTATAATGACTTGTAATGGATTGAGCACGTAATGGATTCCTTTCAAAAGTGTCTGACTGGTTTAATGACAAATGCGAACTTGACAAACGAGAACTGAGGAAAAAGGTTGTTTCTACATCGTTAATATCTGAGAACACCAAAAAAACGACAAATGAATAAACTGCTGGACTAGTAGTTAAAGTGAATCATTCTTTTGAAAGGAAAATTATAAATTATTCTGGCCACCTGTAATTGTACTGAGATTCATTAAACATTCAATTAAAGTTATATTATTTACCAATTATTATTGTACTTCAGTTATATAATATTCAAATACTTTGCCCATGGATAATGTGAGCTTCAATATTATGAGTGTTTTCTCTATGTGTGTGACTAGGCTGATTGATATCGCGATAACATAACACGTTAAAATTATTACATACAATCTTTGATTATATGCGGTTTATTTAGGTTAAATCTAACTGAATATCTGGATTGGTTTCGGTTAAATCCCACCAAATAACCCGCGTCTCATAAAGCGAGCACTAATCTAAACGGGGACTGATCTAATCGATTCGTGAACGGCCGAACGGTCACGAATGTTTCCGAAAACGCGCGCTAACAACCTGTAAGCCAGCCAGAGCCAGGCAGCCAGGCAGGCAGGCAGGGAGGGAGACAGCGTGATTGAGGGGACTGTAGGCAGGCAGACCAGCAGAGAGTCTCCGAGCGCTCTGGAGCACAAGTCCGTGAGACACAAACTCTGGATTCTCAACAATAGAAGCTTTTCCACTCTGCCATAGTTACAGAAAGCAGTCTCAATAACGGGATTATAACGGCCGCGTGGCACATTAGTAAAGGAAGAGACGTTACTCTGTGGAATCAAAGAATTTTTCCAGTCGATTTTTAAAAGTGGATTTGTACGTGGCCAACTGCACCGGGCGAAACGAGCGGTTGCCGTGCACGGAAAGAAATGCAAACCGCGGCGGAACGGAGAGACGGTGAGTTCAACGCGTTTCCTTCTTCGTTCGGTCTCGCTCGTGACACCTAGCACTTTGAACGCGATTATTATTCGCATTAACGCGCGAGCTTCTCCGCCACGAGGTTCGGAGCGATCGCGAAATTGTAGTATTTCTCAGAGAAACTAACGGGCGAGTTGACGTCGGCTAAGCTAGTGTACTAGCTAACCGAGCGATTAAAAAAAAAACTTGCGGATCTTTACTTTAGGGTGCTTTACGAACAAGACCACCGCAGCCGGATCCCCCTCCCAGAATAGCAAGTTGTAAGCAAGAATGATTCTTCTTTTTTTTTTTTTTTTTTTTTTTGCTGTAATTCTCATTTTAGTGCCTCGTGGTCTAAGAGCAAGTGCAGGGCGCAATGTAGTTCTGTCATGCAAATGAACACAACTATTGATGACTTGAGAACTTCAGCTATTGACCACATGCATTCGGTAATACCCGGCGCATATTTTCTCGGATAAAAGACAAACACAGAAGAAGTGACGCGGGACATTGTTATGTCACTATAGGCTGGCCGTGAGCAAGCTCACTTCTCCAAAGATGCTTCATCTCATGCATAATATGTCATGTGTTAGCGTTTGTCAATGTTTTATTTACTTATTCCTACATTTGAACTGATCCAGCCTGGTGTGATGATGAAAAAAAAGCGTACAGGCATTAATTCAAAACACGTACATGGACAAGATTTAGTGCGTTTTTTTTTCTAGATGCCACCGTCTGTGGATGAGCGTGCATATTTTAAAGCGCACACTCCCACATAGATGCATTATACAAACATATTGGTGTTTTTTTTTGCAGTTTTAACCAAAATGTAGCCGTGGGCTCCCTTTATTTAAAGACGACGTCTGCCGAGTTTAGTATTTCTAATCGCGTTAAAATCAAGCGCCGCATAACGAGCTTGTACACGTTTCCAAATCTTAATATTTTACGAAACCGTACAAACTAACACTTGCATCCGCGCCGCTCTTTTAGAAAGTCTTGTTTGACCTGTTTTTCCAGATATTTTGGTGGGGCTTCACAGAAACGTGCCAGTGAGATTTCAAGCTCGTGCGTCTTAAAAGGCGAAAACCTAAATCCTGTGTTTACTCATGTTTATGTCGCTCGCGTCTTTTAGTGTATTTTATCCATAGTACCAAAAAAAAAGGATATTTTCTGCAGAACGGCAGCCTCGTACCTTTTCAGTTTCGTGGCATCTTGTCGTTCTGCCCAACAGCTTCTGTTGCAAAAGAAAGGAAGACATGCAGGTTTAAAACAACGCCAGTGAATAAATCATGACAGACTTTTAATTTGGGACAGAACCGTCCCTTTAACATCGCCCGTGCAGCAGAACAATGCCACTCTTGTTGTTCTATAGACATTACGCTTTATTCGTTACGCTGGTTTTGTTGCCCTTTCCCAGGTCCTTCCACACAGCAATTCTGTAGGTCAGGAGTTATTTTAAGAAGGGAGCCTATAATATACATGACCATACGTGAACACTGCAGGCAAGGCTTTCGACAGTCCAGAGTCCGTATCGATTAAAAACAAAACAAACAAGCATATATGAGGAACTTCAGAGCGCCCATGAAAGCATGTCAGCAATATCAAATGATCTGGAAGAGCTCAAGAGCAAGTTTCGTGCAATTGCATCAGAGGTCTGGAATAATTTGGCCAAAGACAACATCGTTTCTTGATCCCGTGCAGTCTTCTGGTACTGCTGTTCGTTTGGCCCGTTTAATTAGTTTAATATTCCGTCAGTTCTGGATTTGTTTGTAAAGACAAGGACGGCTCCTGAGGCGAAAGGCTGGCTGGAAAAAAAAAAAAATTGTGGTCCGTATTTTGACAGGCATTAAGATGAACTGACAATATCGCCTCTAGTAGAGCACGTGTGATTGGATCACAGGCACATTTATGTCATCGTGTTTGTTGTTTTGGCGAGTGACTAGCAATGCAGTAAATCATCGTGACCCGGTGAAGTAAAATCTAATGCAAAAAAGATTTTGTAGATTTTTTTGAAATGGATTTTGCGCATGCATTGACTCTAGGTCAGCGTGTTTTACGTTAATAATGTAAGAGTCGTGGCAGGTGTCAGTAAAGAGCATGAAACAATAGCAGATGCCATGTAACCAAGATGCACAGTAGTTTCTAATGGATCCTTGTGTTTTGTCAATATAATTTGGTGTCTTCCACCCACTTACCTATTTTTTTCTGGCAGAGGGAACTAATTGGCACATTCCAAATTCTCTGCCCTCTGTTGCCACATGCTGAAAAGCCACTCGGTGCAAACTTCCCCCTTGCTGACGCTGTCTTATGGTTTCCATATGCTCTGAATTTAGGTAATTTCAGGGCCTGGGCTCTAATGAGAGATTTTATTTCTGTAATGCATCGGTTGTGGTGTTGGGGATCAACATTTATAGGACACATATCTGGGAACTGGGAGCCTTTTGGACTTCTCAGTGGCGCATTGGGCTCTGGCATGGAAATGCGCTCTTTTATTTTAACAATGCAGCCTAGTCAACACTTTTAAGGAGTCATGTGGCACAATCGGTGTGGTCGAAATATTTTCAGTGCTGTAAAAGTTTGACCTTTTTAGAGAAGTTCTGTTCGCTCCAAGAAGGTCGTGAGCACCTAATTACAAGGCCAGGCTTTGAAAGACTACATTTCTTTGCTTCGTCCTTGAACACAGGCCTCGATCGCACAACCTGTAGTATATAGAAACGGCTTTAGACACCTTTTTATACGATTCAAAAAAGAAATATTATAAATATGCGCAAGTATATTAAATTATACAATATTATATACATTAATATTGTCTTTATTCAAAATGTATTTAAAATCCCAAACTGTCTCTCCATCTAGTGTTCAACAAATAAACATGTAGGCCTAGGCTATATATAACTTTTGCTTTTTGAATAAAAATCTAATTTTAGCAAGGTTTCAAAATGAATCACAAAGACTCGATCATGGATCCCTACAAACACAAGTTAACTATTCCTTTAAAGTCACCATCATTTGTTCACTTATTGCTTATCGCCTCTTAACTTGGCCTTTTGTGGAAGGGTTCAGTTGATCGCTTTCGTTTGGAGCCCTGTGACTCTGGAAGTCATCCATTGTGTTTTCTCTACCCAAGTTGCTGTCGTTTTAAAAATGACAGAGTTTTCATATTTCTCAGCCTCTTCAGTGTTTAGAGGCCTGTGAAGAAGTTAAGTGTCTGGAAGCTAATTCTGTAGTAATTTGGCTGCTGATTGAAAACAGGTTCTCCATTAGTGGGCCTGCTGGTGGCATTATAAACCATTTACACCACAGTTTTATGGGACATCTCCATTTAACGAAAAGTGGAAACAGACTTTGGCCTACAAACGGCCCAGACCCTTTATAAAGCGGTAGCTGAGGCTATTTTGAAGAGCCTCCCATGTTTTAAGTTCTGCTATTTGCTTAAGTTACAGCTTTGATGGTTTATGCTGAGAGGTAATTGACGGGCTCTGCTCTGATTTATTTTGGAAGTTGTAGTTTTGAAAGCCAGCTCTGTTACTGTTTTCATCTTGTTCACTATTCTTTTGACACTTGTTAATATTGGTGGATACAGTTTTTATGTGCGTTTGATATTTAGTCATATTTCATTGTTTGACACCAAAAATAAAACACGACCTCTTTTATGGCTCATGCTATGGCTGGACGTTATTAAAATATCAACCAATGGCATTTACCGTTGCCAGGTTCATAAAAATGTCGCAGCTTGCATGTTAATAAACAACGCAGCCGATTTGTGGTCAAAGATTTGCGAATGAGCATTTATTGACTGTTTGAATCTTTACTCCTGACTCAATCGGCCATATTTATAATGCATCGCTGTTTGTATTGATCACAGAATGTGTAGCAGCTGTTTTTGCACCGGTGCTAGGCCTTCTTCTAAATTGATGTGATGAGCACACACACAGTCTACGTGTATATGTGGCTTATGGGGAGTCTACATAATTAAAATGGTTTTTATACTGCGCATTCTGTGTTCTTTAACCTTTAACCCAATATCCATTTTTAATATTATAATGACACGGGCGCTTAAATTGTAGCGCTTAAAACTGGTCATTAATCGCTTTATTTTTAATTAGTTTAGACAAAATGTTGATTTATTGGCCTTAAAATAAAAACTGGTCAATGTATAATTTTCTAACACTTTATTATTTGTAGATATTACTCCTACCATTATATAAGATTCTGCTCATACCGCCCACCCTTGGCTCTTGTACTGCGCCGATGACGCCACAGGCCATGTCCAGTTTGTGGTTTCGCGTGTGACTTATTAGATTAGTGCCTTAGTCACCGGGCCCCGTCACCATTGTGGTGGCTCCATTAGGCAGAAGAACGTGTCCAAGGTACGATTACTGCCAGAGAGTTGTGTGAAGGTGACCTCCTCCAATCCAAACGCTCAGACACACGTACACAGTTTCCCTCGCTGTCTATGTCGATTCACTTCTTGCTACTCTTTTCTGTCACCGTGATTTTCAATAATCCAATAAACTCAGGCAGTCACTTGTCATATTGACATGCATGTGGTCCTGTGCGCTGTCACTCAGGAAGATGAATGTAGAGGGAGTTGCGAGTCGCAGTACTGATAGAGAGGATTCTTTAACGCTTATGCAGCATTAATGGCCTTGTGTGTTTAACAATTAAAAATTTGCCGTGGGCTCCTTTGAATATTGATAAGGGAGGCTCTTGTTTAGATTACTGTGACTTGCAGTTGTTGCGGTGTAGGTGGGTTGACTGTCAAACAGCGATTTGGATTGCAGTGCTTGTTTTTAAGCATCATTGCGGCATCAGAGTTAAGATATTCACAAAACCAATAGTAGTCTGTAGAACTCATTATATAACGGACAGTTCTGTCAAACACGACAGATGAGTGTAAGCGGTAGGAGACTGTCCTACTTGTATGAATAGGAGAAAACATGTCAGCTGTGATAATGAAAAGAGTTAAAAGGCTCTCCTGCCGATCATTTTGTTACTCGAGACTTTCATAGTTTCTAGTTCCTCTTTTGGCATGTTCCACAGAAACTAGGGACGTTGTTCACTTCTGAACTAAATTAGCTTCTACTTCAGAGTAAGGTCTAAAAGAGGTATAGGACGTAGTTTAATGGTAATTGGCCAAACGCTACAGTAAAAAAAAACACCGGATATCAGGCGTTTTTAAAAGCACTTTTGAAAATATTTACTCCACGCAAATGGAAAACGGCAAGGACAGCATTCAGCTACCTGTTATATTCAGCGCTATGCTCTTTTCCCAGCCTCGATCATACGTAACACCTGCAAGCCGTCACAGAAGGCTTTCGATTTTTACTCTTCTTCAGTGTTTATTTCCCATAATCACAAGCCACACAACAAAAATGGCCCCCGATCACAGTATCTTCCGTTCACCAGTTGTTGATGTTTGTAAATGCCGCAAATAAAGATGTTGCTGGCCGCTTTAAAGTTTCTGCTGCCGGTGCAAATGCAACCAGGAAACAGCCTGAGGTGGAAATTGGTTCCTAGGAAGCACAATGCTGGATGGTTCCTAGAACTCACGCAGTGCGAAAGCCCCTTTAGACTCTAAAGTTTGGTATTTGAATTCCCTCAAATACGGATTACAGTACTTCTGTGATCTCTGCTGTAATTACGACAAAGCTGTTTGCTTTCAAACTTTTTATTAATAGAAATTGTGAGTATTGACAAATTAATTAACCATGATTGAGTTTTAAGGACCGCGCCCAATTTGAAACTTGTCGCCTATATTTAGCCTTTGCATCTCACGGTCATATATTAAAATCAACTCTGTATGGCTGGCTTTCGTTTCTTTCTATTAAACTATACATGATGCTGTTCTGTTTAAAATTAAGTAGCTTAATTATATTTGGTTTAAAAATATTATGCATCTTTTTACAGGCTAGTTACTACGTTTCAGCGCAAAAAGTGTTCTGGTAGCTTCATAACAATACGCTTTGAACCACAGATGTCACATGGACTATTTTAATGGTCCTTACTACCTTTCTGGGCCTTGAACCTGTCAGTGGCGTTGCCGCCTATGCAGGATCAGGAATCAAAAATACCTTCATTTGTGTTCCGAAGATGAAAATGTGAAAGTCTTCTGTTGTATTCCAGGCCTAAGACTGCGTTTACACTGGCACAAAATTATTATTATAATTTGTTTGCTCATATCTGACAGTAATGGGAATTGTAAACACAAAAAATCTGCGCGAGATATGATTTTTATCACATCCAATCAAACTTTCAGCAGTAATTAACACTAAATATTTAAACAACAAACTGCATTAAATAAAGAACACAATATTACTTTCAATAACAGCATTTTTATTTAACAAACTGTTTAAATAAAATTAAACAAAGTGTAATGTAACAGAACAAGGTAATTAATGTTAGGCTGGCTAGACAGCTCACATTTCATTTAACACATTTTATAAATACAAAACAAAAAACAAAACTCAAAATGGAAAATCGAATGCCAACCCACCGAATGAATATTAATCGATTAATCGAATATTCTGGTCCAGCCCTACTAAAAACGCACATCTGATACCCCGCAGAATTCATAAACCATAGGCGACACATTTGCCCATAAAGACAGCGTTAATACCGGCTAATTTTATTGAGGCGGTATCTTTATATCTAAGAAATTGCACAACATTCTGGTTTTCAAAATAGCTTTGCCACTAAAACCTAAATTGTTTCTCACCAATAAGGAGATAATGTCGCTGTTTTTGTAATTAAACCAACAAGTTTCACTACAGGCTTCTCACTTGTGCGTCTTCTCTCTCTCTCTCTTCCACATTAATCCATGTAAATTCATACAATATTGCAATGCTACTTTTCTAAAAAATTCTACTGTGAGCTGAAGATAAACGAAACAACAAAAATGAATGAAACAAATGTGACAAATTGAACTTTTTTTAGTATTTTTTTCTCCTTTGCATGGGTTTGCTTGGTTAATCTAATGGTATTCGATATGTAGGGACAGTTTAGCGAATTGGGCATAATTGCAGTCCAGCTTCAAATCAAAAGGTCAGCACTGACCAGCTGCTCTGAAACAAATCTGTGTTTGTTTTATTTTAGCAAACATTGTGTTTTTTGCTCAGCAAAAATACCTCCGCTAGCACTTTCTCCTCGCACTGTATGGTCACCTCCGGAGTGAACAGTGGAATATTCTCAATTCATCCTGACTGAATGCGGAAAACAAGTCAGTTTTCTGTCAGCCATTATAGAAAGAAATCCTCCACAATGCATACAGCAATTGCTTCAGTTGAGTTGAAGGGAGCTAGCTATGTGCTGTCTTAAGCTGTTTTTAAAGGGTATGGACAGGGTTTGTAGTTTTTGATGGAAATGGCTTAGGTTTTCTTTGTGTGTGTGTGTGTGTGTGTGTGTCCCACTGAGTGCAGTCTCCAGACTGTATCATGAGGACAAGAGGAAGCAGCGTGCAGGAGAACGGGAAGATGCAGTTCTGGCGCTTCATCTTCCCACTGGTGTGCCAGATGGAGAAGACCGAGGGAGTCCTGGCATAGAGGGGGTGCTGGTGACTGCCCAACCATCACAGAAGGGCTCCCCCCTCTTTCCAACTGTGTCTGTCCTCTGGACAAAGACAAGAAGAGACCATTTAAACAGAAAGTAACCGTGGCAAAGTGATGGATGGTTTTTCATGTACGTGAAATTTGTATTCAAAGACTTGAGAGTTGTGTTATTTAATTTTGTAGGCTCAAAATAAAGATGTCCTAAAATGTAGAAGATGGTACTGTTAAACATCTTATTCAATTTTCATATTTAAAATAACAAACTGTATTATTTTTGCCTCAAAGCTAGTAAATTACAGATCCAATTGGGTGAGGAAGCAATCATTTTGAGCTGCGATTATTATGTTTGTTACTATAACTGGTTTAGAGCAGATAAAGAAAGTGCAACTTGCTTTAGTGGAAGCGTGTTTCAACTTTCAAGCCAAGACATGATTATAATGCTTTGTGTCATCTTTTGCTCTGTAATTACTGTAATGCACTTGCAGACAGCCAAAATTTGCGACTTTCTGGATTCTACTGATTTAATATTTTTGAGCCACTGTCACAATCGGTTTATAAACCGCAAGTGATGTGGTGGTCAAACTGCACGTCTGGAAAATCTTTGCGGATGTCTTTCACTCATACTGAAGGACTGGACTGTTTCTCAGAAAGCCATGATTGGATTTAATCCAGACGTTAACAGGAAGCAAATGACTCTCATAAAATTAACCAAGGTAAAGCAATAAGAAACTCATAAAGACTCTGTCAGAATCTTGTTCCTGGGATGTCTGTATGCCAGTATGTTTTGTCCCCACCGAATATCTGAGGGTTTCTTGTAACATATAATACATTTCTGATATTATGCATAATGTGTGGAACCAAAGACTTCTTCTGTGGTTGTTTCACACCATGAGGAACTATTGGAAGTCCACAGATGCATTGCAGGAATACATTTGGAATCTTCTCTGGATTGTAATGTACAGTGGAAGGTACAATGCGACTAGGAGCAGATTTATTCTCACTGACGATATAAGAAAGGTAAAGAAACCATCCCAGCAGAGGACAAAAGGGAGAGGCTGTGAAGAGTGCAGTGCCACCTACCAGGAAACAACAAATAAATGCAGACGCTGTGACAGAAATTGTCACCTCAGCATGTGGAGTATTAGTCACAGCTGACCACCTAATGTGCTCAAGCCATGGTCCAAATCAGAGTAAAGCACAAGTAGCTGAATGTGACAGATACCTTCTACTGTTTTGAAAGACTGCGATAAGTTGATTAGTTGATTATTAGGTTAAAATGATAGCTGAAGGAGGTGTCCAGAAATCATTAGCTCTTCCATCAACGAACGTTCAGTGGGAATCTGACAGCCCACCATTATTAGTTACATGAGAGAGGCCAGAAATGATTGTTAAAATGATAGTTCACTTATATACGGGGGATAAAAATTACTTGCGTATAAAATAAATAAATCAATCAATCAATAAATACATAAATGTATAAATACATCAATAAATGAAGACAAATGTAGGAATGCATAAATGCAAATATGTATAAATGAATTAATATTTCAGTCAAAAGTTTAAATTGTACTAATTTTATACCATTTGTATTATAATAGACGTATTTTTACATTTATTTTTCTGTTTGTATGTTTAATAAGGTAGGCGGTCCTAACCGTACAGTGCAGGATTGGTCAATTAGGCGAACCAGTCAGAATGACCGCTTCTAGTTAGCCTGCTAACTGTACTAACTATAAAACTAAATACTAAATAGTTTGAACGGTAACTTGTTAAGTTTTAAAGACAGACTTGTTGCGAAAACACCAAAAGTCCTGCGAAGAACTATGACATAATCTCCCTGTCATCTCCCTGTGCTATCAAAACACTTCATGGTTTTTTTTTATATATTATGGAAAGTCTGTGAAATAGTTTGGTTAAAAGCTTTCTCAATGATAATGTAAAACAAAACTGTCAAAAACAGCTCTTTTCAGAGCAAGCTGTTTTGTAGCATTTTCCTTTAAATGCAAATGAGTTGTGCTGGCCCTGCCCCTCTCTTCGAGCCATTTTCTGAGGACTGTTTCAAATAAACAGTCCATTCATCCTGAAACTTGCTAATTAATTAGCACGTTATTAGGAAAGCTCATTTGCAGAAATTGCAAAAAAACTAAACGAAACATATACTCACTACTTCTGTTGGTGGATCACAAATGATTAGAGATGAGGGGGTGACGTCACACTATAACTGATGTTATCGTATCGATTGACCGGTTGGAAAGTCTTGGTCAAAGACTTTCATTAATTTTAGCATTTGTTGAAGAACCTGAAACCTCTTTTTACATTTTTATTCTAGGAATTAAGACAATTCTAAAGCTCGGCCCACACTGCAGGAGTTAAAATTCTAACCAAATTACGAAAATCGGTTGCAGCACACACGCAAGGAGAACCTTTGGAGATTATCTTCCCTCAAATCTTAAATGCAAATCATTAGCAATTATGCATAAATGTACAAAAAAATGAGTAAATGTAGAGAAACATAAATAAATGTAGAAATAACTATTATAACACACATCGCACAAAAATAATGACACTTGAAAAAATTATTTATTCATTCATTTCAGCATTTATGTATTTATTAATTTATCCACTTATTTATTTCTTCATTTATTCATTCTTTCACGCATTTCTACATTTATGTATTCATTTATTTGTGAATTTATGTATTTATTCATTGATTTATTTATTCTCAAGTCATTTTTTGTCCTCCATCTCATAAGTGATGTCAGTGTTACATGCTGACCCTCACGTCGTTCACGCACCTGTAGGCTGTGGAGAACAATAAGAACAGTTCTTAGAGTCTGCACGCTGCTTTTAATACGTCAGTGTTCATAGTGACGTCTGTTAAGCTCCAAAAGGAAGATGTTCCAAGAAACACCATACAAGTATATTCAATATGAGTCATATATATGATGCCCCCTTGCTATAGCTTTCAAAGCATATGTGGTTCTGTAATGTTATATACTATGAAAATATTTCATTTAAGAGAAGTAATGCATAACCGTTGTCTGTAATTGGAAAAAAAAAATCACAAATTATTTTTGAAAGACATTTCTTGTTCTAAGCATGGCTGCATTTATTTGATCAAAATACAAAAAACCCCAAAAAACAATAAAATACTATTGCATTAAAAAAAAGTTATGTATTGTAATTATATCATCCATTATAGCCTATTTTAAAATATCAATTAATTCTTTATTCCAGTGTGATTTTAATATTCTGATTTGCTCAGAAAACATTATCATCAATGTGGAAAACCGTTGTGCTGCTTAATATTTTTCATGAAAACCACGATACACTTTTTCAGGACACTTCATGAATATAAATAACACGAGTTACAAATTATTTTTATTACGCCGTCACTTAAATGCATTGATTGCTAATTAAAGGAAAAAAATCATACCCCAAACATTTGAGCGATAGTTTAGGCTCTCTACGCTTGGAAAAGTACATTATTGTACATAGTGCTAGCAGAGGGGATGATAAACCTAGTTAGTAGGTAGAGATGAGGGCCGTCTCGACGCTCTCCTAAAAGGCTTGTGATAAATGAGCCAGGCTTGTGGGTCTCTGCTGAAAGGAATCGGTGGCATTATCTCTGCAAATAGGTTTGAAAATGCTTTAGGCCACAAAGAAACTCTGATTTATTACCCGAGATATCGTAAGTCGTTAGCTCCAATCTCTTGCATGGTTGTATGTACTTTTTTTCCCTTCCAGCCCTCAAGACTGCATCTGAAATCCAAAATCCGGTTTCATTATATAAATTAATTTCTGCATAATCGATTCAGTTAAAACTGTGCTTTTAAGAAGTAGCCATTTGCTTTTTCTCAGCGTGTCTCACACATTCGCGTGACCTTTTTATTGCACGTCTCAGTTTTATTACTCACCTCTCCCCCTCCATCTTTGCTATTAAATCCTCTGCTGTCATGCATACACTAATCCAAATCTTTTCTTTCTTCTCTGCTCACTTTATCTTTCCGTTGCTATAGGAAACTGAACTTAATAATCATTCTTATGGAAATGAAAATCGCTCCTATAATGAGAACGGAAGGAATATCAATAGGGTGGTCAGTGTTTTACTTATGATAGGCTGCATTCACAGCAGTCTATTAAACATTTTCAGTCGTGCTGAAAAGTTCTACTACTGTTTCTAGCTATTTTAGTCTTTATACCGAGAAACTATACAGCAGTGAACTGAAAAGGATACATGTGGCCTTTTGGGTAAAGCTGCTGCAGTGTTGATGCTGGTAGATTGCTTTCTGTTCTCCCATTGTAATGTGCAGAGACAGCTACAAGTAAACCGCTCGTAACTTGCTTTCTGAGACAAGTTTAAATGCTGTGGTACTTTCAGGATTGCTCTGTTTGTTTGAGCAGCCTGACATGTGAGTTTGGGATGAGTTCTAAAAATAGAGTGCAACAGTGGGGTTATTCTATGGTTAAAATCCCATTCATCGTCTTCATTTGCGTAAATAGTTTGAACGGTAACTTGTTAAATTTTAAAGACAGACTTGTTGCGAACACACCAAAACTCCCTAAGAAGAACTATGACATAGAGTCATCTCCTGTGCTATCAAAATACTTACATTTTTTTATTTATGCATATTAATGGAAAGTCTGTGAAATAGTTTGGTTAAGCTTTCTCAATGATAATGTAAAACAAAACTGTCAAAAACAGCTCTTTTCAGAGCAAGCTGTTTTTATAGCATTTTCCTTTAAATGCAAATGAGTTGTGCTGGCCCTGCCCCTCTCTTCCGGAGCTATTTCTCTGAGGGACTGTTTCCTTAAATAAACAGTCCATTCATCCTGAAACTTGCTAATTAATTAGCACGTTATTAGGAAAGCTCATTTGCAGAAATTGCAAAAACTAAACTAAACATATACTCACTACTTCTGTTGGTCGATCACAAATGATTAGAGATGAGGGGTGACGCCACACTATAACTGATGTTATCGTGATCGATTGACCGGTTGGAAAGTCTTGGTCATAGACTTTCATTAATTTTAGCATTTGTTGAAGAACCTGAAACCTATTTATACATTTTTATTCTAGGAATTAAGACAATTCTAAAGCTCGGCCCACACCGCAGGAGTTTTAAAATCCTAACCAATTTTCAAAACCGGTTGCAGCACACACGTAAGGAGAACCTTTGGAGATTATCTTCCCTCAAATCTTAAACACGCAAACACTACAAGATGTGAAAATCGCGGCGCATCACACACTACAAGATATTATTAAGATTATCATGCCAGATGGAGCTCCTTATGTGACCTCACCAGAAGAGTTTACATATGTTAGCTAGCATGCTAGCAGCTTTCTTATTTTCAAAACTGTCGATTTCATCCCAGCACCTCCCTTTGTCCTTACGGTTGTGATACATTTTCGTTGTGTTACTACAGAATGTCAAGAAGCAGCATTAAATGCAGTTAAAATTGTGAGCATTTGAACTCCGGCCCCCTTTTTTTTGTCTATATGAACATGCGCACATATAAATTCACACACGGTGCACACAAAGTCCTGCTTCCTCCTCCCATATTTAAAAATTCCTCACAGTCACCTCTTCTGCAATGCATTTCCTCTTAGTGATGTTTTGCACTTCAGTCTTTCTACTTGGTTATTACTCCGTGAATGTATCGTGGTTTGGTGTGACGTGTGATGACACAGAGGCTTTAATTGGATTAACCCTGATATTGTATGTTTTTGTAAAGCAATTGGCAGACCCTCCAGTACCACCATAAACTCTTCTTTGACCTTGAACTTCAATAGTATCATTTACTTTAAAGCAAAGGTTCTCCACTGTGACTGTCAAGATCTAATAGTTAATAATAATAATAATAATAAATATTTCAGGTAGTACTGATTTATAATTTGGTTGACTTTCCATCATTCACTGTGTTCTTTTTTGAAACTGAATGTCGTTTTACAGTCATTATTATGAAATGGTATTTGCATTTCCTTTTTTAGTTCTATTCATATGGTAATATGTGATTTGAAGGGCACAAAAATGTAAAATAATCCCAATCCCTAATTAATCAGGCAATTACGTAAAAAATGATGACCGATCTCTCCGAAAAGAAGGTTTTCCTTTCAGAAAACACAGATGAGAGCAGATAAGTTTGTTTGCTGCACTACATGGAAAATGTCAGGTTACTTCTGAGTTCAGCTGAGTATTCTTCCTAAAACTGTTTGTTGAAACATTTAAAGCAGAAACTGTACAAGCATTACATGGAAGAATTGCTGTTTTAATACTAATTGTGCCCATCAAATCAGTACATTATTGTTCACAACTTATGAGCTTCAAATAATAAACATGCATCTGAAAAGAGTCACACGGGTCTCCATCTGAGGCTATCAATAATCTCCATTTTAATTAAAATGAATTTAAACAGCCTATGAAACCTCACAGCTGTTCTTAATGAATGAGAGGAATGCTGCCACAATAGCTTCAAAGGAAAGACAGCAGGCAGTGTGTCTGAGTTTGCTCTCTATATTTAGCCTCAAACGGCCTACTAAAGCTTCATTTACATTGACGAGATCCACAAGGGCTATTCACATTATGAAATGTACTTTTGGTTTTTTTACACCTGGTATTAAACCATGTGGTGCAACGATTAGTCATGTGGGTTAAATCTTTCTCATCCAACAAACAACCTCTCATGAAGAACTGAAATCAAACTCTTTTTAAAAATCTAGAAATGTTTAGCACCAAAAGATTTTTTTTTTTTGCATTTCTGTCTTTGTACACTGTAAAAGTGTACAAAAGATTTAAAAGTTAATAATAATATCAATTGAGTCTTTCTACAATTGCTTACTGTGACAAAGATTATCAGCAGTGACATTTTCTTCATTGACATTCATCTAAATGTTTATCCAAGGGCTTTGAAGTTTTTATTTTTTTTTTTTTTTTGCAAGAGATGTTTTATGAGTTTTCAAACTCTGACAACACTGGCTGGTAAAAACGTTTTGAAAAAGCCATTCGAAAATATTTTATGCAGTTTGCACTGCTTGTGGTGGAGAAACTGTTAAGTTCGGTTTAAATGCACCTGAATTAACTGAATGTTGCCGGGTTAACATGAAGTACAGTATATTTTCAAACTGCTTTCTTTTATTGTGTTTACACCAGTTGAAGTTGAAATGCACGGTCAGCCGTACACAGAGGAATTTGGAAAAGACTGCACGGTAACGTTAAGTCCTTCTGACTGAATTCATGGAGCATCTCAAATGCTAACTGACAGAGGATGCTTTTTCAACATCACCTGCCATCAGTGCCTGAACTCTCCACCACTGCAATCCAGCTGCAACTCTGAGTGAAAGCCTCATTATTATGTTGCTGTTGGTGATGTAGACTTCAGGACTCGTTATGTCGTTTAGGTGTAATTACTGACATTCACACTTTTTAATATACATATTTTTTAGTATAAAAATTGCAGCCCATGGCAGAGCTTTGCATTTCTCGAAGTGGGGTGTTAATATTTTTAAATGGCGTACTTGCAAGTGGATTATTTGAAAGGCGGCGTGTCAGGCAGATCTTTATCTGGTGACTTAGCAGCTTGAGTCGGAGGGACTCTGCATGGCGTCTTTGAATGCTGATTAGATTGCCTCCCCTCTTGCTCCTGTTGTCTGAATGGCACGTTAAAAGCGCATAGGGGCCGAATGTGATTTAAAAATAAAATAAGATAGTGAGAGTGAGTATTAAAGTGATAGCAACAACATTGTTTAACCCTCCATGTTGTGTAATACATGTTTATTGCCCCGTATTGACTCAAAAGGTTACGTTATGGCTCGATAGTCCCGCCAACTTTCAACACAGCAGGATGTGGCTTGCCCTTGATTTGTGTGCTGAAATCATTCTCGGTATGAATCAAGCTGTGGGATATTCACCCAAGTTACCTTTTACACAATTCCACCTTCCTGTACAGAAGCGCACAGTGTGTGAGAACACGGGGTAATGAGATTTACTCGACCCAGAGACATCAGGAGCATTCAGACAAAAAATGGGCGTGATGCGCCTCTGATTTTGGGCCTAGTTGCAACGTTCAAGAATCAGAGATGTTTAATCTAGGGCAGATTAATGCAGACAAAAAAAAATCTGTGGCGGAAATTGCCAAATGCACAAAAATGGTTTCTGTCATGATCTTCCGCAATTTAACTTAATTCACTTTTAATTTCATTTGATTTAGTTTCATTTCATAATGCTGACATGAAATGCAAAAATCGAATTAATGTCCTGTCATATCAGGCCAAAAATTCAATATCGGTGCATCTCATAGTTTTATAAACAACAACTCTGGGATGGAGCTATTTATTGTGAACTTTGCAGCGTCATATTGAAAATCACTCTCTAGACGCCTTTTTCCTTAAACATTATATTTTGTAATAATGGCCCCAAGTGGTTCTAATGACATAATTTATTTTCCCAGCTGCTGTGATCTCGAGGCAGTTGGCATTTTAGATTCAACCCAGCCGCCATCACAGAGCAAGGAATCCTTGGCACTTCATCCAATTTTTAAACTAAACTTTCTGAATAAAAATGGCTGCACTGACAGTGATATTTCAGTTAGCTTTAACACTGTAGGTGGAAAAGAAGCGAGAGGAAATGTCACGGCGCTAAGCTCTACAAACAAAAACGCACTGCGCCGCTTTTTGGTTGAAAAACTGAATGTCATGCTGAATGTAATTAGAGATCGAAGCTGCTGAATAAAATCGGTTCTTTTTAATTTCAATGGAAAGATGAGACCTACTTTGAGGGGAATGTCAAGCTTTTAGTTACTCACATCATGAAAAGAAGCGTCCGTGTGCTGAAAGGAGTTACTTTTTTGGTCTGGGCTTTTTGGTATTCTGTGCTTTTACAGTATGAAGTTTAAAGCATTAGTGTTTTTTTTTTTTTCTGCAGATGTGTAAGAATGCTTAGAAAGACTCCAGTCTTTCTATCTTATTCTATCACATGGTGTTTTTCACTGCACTCCTGACAGTTTCTCTCAGTATACTATCACTCTGAACAGGTGTCACTCATCATTATTAATTTCGAATAGCTTATTTGCTCAGCTTTATATTGGTTCATTAAGTAAAAAAATCATGTTAAAATATTCTGCACTGCATATCACTGAATTATTAAATGCTATATTTATGGCCTACTGATTATATGAGGTGGCTTCCTTCTCAAATCACGTTACATTGTTTTAAATATAGGTATTTAAGGATTTTATTTGCATCAGTCTAAACACAATGCATTTTTTGTTACGAGGCCCAGCTTCTCAAATGTTGATGCTGTGCTTTGCTATACAAAAAATACAATGACTAAAGCGAATTAAACTGAATATCAGATGTTCAGTTTATATCAATAAAACCTTAAATAAGTATTGGCCATTTTGCTTTCCCCTGATGCTCTTCAAATGGACATTTAAATGCACTTTCTTATAATGTACTTTTTAGATACAAAGTTCCCTTCGAGTGCCTGCGGTGTGTGGTAGAAATTACTTTTCAACAAGTAACAAAAGATGCAATTTAACAACTAAAGGAAGCTAGAGGATCTACAAAATAAAAAATGGAAGAAATAAAATAAGAAAGGAGTTGTCTGTGTATAGGGAAGTGTTAGGTCTAGTTTAGCTAATTGGTTTCCAGTGAAGTTCAACTAGAATCATTGCTTTCTTTTGTTATTTTTTGCAATGAAGATCCTACATCAGCAAAAGACCTGCATGCAAACATGTGACGCCTGTCGCCTTTTGTCTTTGATAAGTCTTATCCTGTTTACCTTGTGCATAAAGCCGTTTGTGCTTTGAATGAAATCAGCTGCCCAGTTTCCTTGAGGAAAAAAAAAAAGCCCAAACAAATCAACATCAGAATATGTTCTAGTAAATATGAGAGTGAGATAAGTTTAATTGAAAAAATTAATTGGAATTTTTAATTAATGTCTTCTGAAGTGAAACTCTTGAAGGCTACAACGCTTTTATCGGACAGAAGGAATATTGAATTCTCCATCTATAGAAAACACATCACTCCGCCAATGCTAACTAACACTTGGATTGGAAAGAAAACAACAACATGATGAGTAAGTAATCAAAGAAATCGCGACATTTGAATCGAACTTTCCATTTTTCGCTCGGATTTGCACGCAGCATCGAATTGTCAGTTAATGGGCGCCCAGAGTTTGATTATCTGTCTTTTGCTTCAGCAGTTGAAATGGTTCTCTGCTTTATTGACCGAATCACATGGTCTGTATCAATACTATCTCTTAAAGGCCTTAAGTGAACACTCACGCTAACATCATTGTTCGTCTTCAGAGCAATAGTGAATTAAACCAAGCTGTAGACAATTTGCAATGCACTCTGGGGCACTTTCAAGAGAAATAGTAAAGTAAGCAGGACCGTTAAAGACATAGATCAATTCCACAGTAGTAAAGTGTTTAAAGGAATATTCTGTGTTCAATACAGGTTATGCTCAATCAACAGTACTTGTATGGGAAAGTACCACGCACACACAGACTTGTTACGCTTATCCCTCTTAAAAATAAAATGTTACAATTCAAGTGAATGTGGTCAATTCAAAAATGTTTAAATACTCATGTTGTAGCCACAAACATGAACAATTTGTTTGCTTTTAACATGATTTTAGTGTGACATATATAATTTTCTAGCTTTTTTGTTGATCTTTAACTGATCAACCACTTGTAGGAGCAAATAGTTTGACAATTCACCAAAAGCATTTATGGCAGCAGCCCAACAACGAGGAGGAAATCAAGTTAAAGACTTCTGTATAATGGCATCAAATATGAATGTTGAGAATTAACACTTCCTCACATTATTTTTAAACAATGTGCTAATTGTGTCCTCGTGGTGTGGTGAAACTCTAGTTTACTGTTAAACCTCTGAATCTATTTCCTGTCATTATCAGCATGTGTTTGTTCATTATATGTTATGTTCTAATTTAGCTTCTGTCATGAACGTTAATTAAGTGTTTGCTGATAATGAATATGTCAGTCTATAGACTTGGAAACGTTGTCGAGAATTGAAGCATTTGTCAAAATAAATGTCTTCTTTCTGTTTAAAGTAAAAATATTTACTTTGTTGTAAAGTATGTAATTTTTTCACGCTTTTGAACAGTATGTACTTTCATGTTGAGCCTGTTATTAGACTTCAGGACATGGGGATCCAGCAGCTCTGGACATCTGCAACCTATTGTTTCCTGGATGAATGGATCTGAAGTGAATAAATGTGAGCGCTTTTGATGTGTTCTCTTGTTTTGTTATGAGAAGACATGTCATTTTCTGCAGGTGTCTTATACTCCTAATGTTGATACATGAGATGATGTTAATGCTTTTAAATAAGTTTCACACGTCATCAGTGTGGGGTGTAGTGTAACAACACAGCAAGGCCTTAAAAATATTTAGCCTGTTTTAATATGCCATGTTAAGAGCAAATATTACTGTGTTTTTTTGAGTATTTTAATATATAGGTTCAACATTTTTCTTTAAGGACACTCCCCTTGGGGCAAACTGAGGTTAAGTTGCCTTGCTCAGCAGTGATAAATGTGGTATTTGAACCTAGAAAAACCTTTGCTTACCCACCCAGGTCTTTAACCAGTAGTAAGCCTCATTACACCATAGATTTGAATAACATGAGAGCAAGCTTTACCGTCAAGCACTGTGACGACATTGAGCTGATGTGAGCAGTGGAGCTCTGCCAGGCTGTCCAAACATCTCTTGCCTTGTCTCTGTGAGCAGGGGATTACTCCAGGAAACTCTGGGCTGAGAATCTGATGTTTCTAATGGCTACAGAGTAGGACAGCCAGTGGAGCAGGTGGTTTTGGCTCCAGGCGGTGAATATCAGCAGAGCTGGCCAGATAGACAAGACCTACCATTTCTGTCCAGCCTCCGGTCCCTTCTTTGAGTGTTCAAGCAGCAGGAATGAATCTCCCTTTGTTCTGAAGAGCAGCAGTGCTTTAGAAAATAATGAAATGCAAATCAAATCACCATCTTGTGTAGAGAAAAGCAAATGTACTTCTCAAGCTTATGTATTGCTATGCATGGGATTACCTAAATCATAGATTCTTCCATTCTAAATGAAACTTGAAGCCACTGTGGTCCTGCTTGAGTCCACTCTTTTAATATAATGTTGTGGTATAATGGTGTCCAATTCCAGGCTCTTGGAGGATCAAAGTCTTCTGATCACTTGATGCTTCTCTATTCCAGTAAGACCATCTCAATTTTTAAGGATCCTGGCAGCCTTGGTTTCACATTGGTTGCATTTTAAAGGATATGCCAAATATCCTCCAATCCCCACACAGTCCATTGCACACATTCAGTTCTGAAGAAGTAACCAGGTGTAAAATGAGACACTACTGTAATATTAACATAGTGATAAACTGTGTCCATAATCATAAACTAGAGACTAGTATTCCAATTCCAATCTAAATTTATTAATTTAGTCCTTCTCCATTTGTTTAAAAGAAGTTAATAGGTGATGCATTGATAAGTGTTTGCCAGGTAGTATGCTTGGCAGTTTTGCAGTGTGGATGGACCTCATATTGCATGAATTAGGATAGAAGCAATGTTGTCCAGGTGGATAGGAAGCCTGTGATATAGTTAGAAAGAGGTCTGAAAAAACCTGCAATAAACAAGCATTCCCATCACCGAGGAAAAATAAAAAGAGTCCAGCACTCTTCTCCTCCCCCTTAAGCTCAACAAAAGCTTTGGACTCAGCTCATTGTGATGCTGATCTTCAAAAAGCCTGGAGAAGAGTAGAGGCCCCTCTTTACGCTGAGAGTATCCTTCAGGCAATGCAAGGTGTTGTTCTTGCTCTATGACCAGCATCAACATACTAGCTGCTCTGCGTCCAGAGAGTGCATCTGAAAAGCTTTTCAGATTTATTTTCAGTTTATTTTAACGCATTTAGAGTGGGTTTATCGGTATATAGCAGGTTCCAGATCCAGACTTGTCAATCGTAGACAATATAGGCCATAAAAGTAAAGTGGTATATGGATGTTTTTCTCCGAATCAGTGTTTGTAGGGGTCTGGGCTGATTTGTGGTTTTCAGAGCCTCCATTCATCTTTCATTCCTCGTGCTGAGAAATAGAGTGGGTGTCTGTGTCATTGGTGTGCCAGGGTTTGGTGTGGGACCAGCTGAGACGTCTGAGACTGAGGGATTGAAAGTCTCAAAGAGAGGCAGGAGGGCATTTTCAGCAATGACAGCAGTGTCTATAAAGGAGCTTGCCTTGCCATGATTACCAGTGTATTAAACAAGTGCCACTGTTCATACGTGTTAACCAAACTGGCGTTTTTACTTAGAGCTAAGCCAACTAGTTACTATGTCCTTGTGGTTTTTTGACAAAAATGTACTGCTTTATTTTTGGAGGATTTACACAGGCCACATGTGTGTCTTTTGCAAGTTAGGAGATCTCTTTATTTCATCTACAAAGTAATCATCACTACTATTTCTATCATGCTCAGCATTGTTTGAACAGGTTAACCTGTTTTTTTAGCGAACAGGCGATTAAAGTAATATTAATGGTTTAATAGAACTATAGTTGTGCTTTAAATGCCAAGTACCACTTACCAGTTTTTATCTCTGTACCATTACCATTTAGAAGTCTCTTACAATTCATGTTCTCTTACAATTCAGGGTTTTAAAAAATTGTAAAAGCATGGAAATGTGAAATTATAAGCAATTAATAAAGGAATAGTTTTAAATTCTAAATTCTACCATCATTTTCTCTTCCCTGATGTACTTCAAATCTATTTTGAGTGAACTATGTCTCTAGCTGCTCTTGTTAA
This sequence comes from Puntigrus tetrazona, assembly GCF_018831695.1. NCBI lineage: Eukaryota > Metazoa > Chordata > Actinopteri > Cypriniformes > Cyprinidae > Puntigrus > Puntigrus tetrazona. The sequence continues at coordinate 7,896,170 of NC_056700.1, forward strand.
AACTAGTATCCATTACAAGCTTTTCATAACAGTAACTGTACACAGTTGCACTGTCATTTTTAGGAGTTGTTTTAGGTGTTATGTTTTATGGCAACAAAGTTATCAAATTGAATATATCTTTACATAAGTTGTTATTAGAAAATTTTTCACACTTTGAAATCACTAACAAAGTTGTTGTTTATATCTTGAGGATATAATGTTGAAACCAGCGTTCATTGATTGGGTCTCATTCACTGTCATGCTGTGAATATTCCTTTTAAAAAAATTCCTTGAGAGACTTGATTTACTTGGTGAAATTTTTTGAACCAAAAGCAACTTCACGTTAGCCCTAAGTAACCACCCTAGAAACCAACTAAAATCACCCAGGCCCTTTATATTCAGCAGAATGAATTTGTAAATGGGCCCCTGTCATCGCAGGGCTTGAGACTGTGCATACATTTCTGGTTTCTTCTCCCGATGATGACCTCTGGCAACCACATGATCGGCGCTTTGGCAAGCACCTGCAACACAGTGTTGTATTAGAATGTTTGCATGATTGGCAAGAACATTCACATTATTCTGCGTGAAATAATGTATACAATTTAGTTATAAATGCAGTGGCATGCAGTTGTTTTTGCATGGCAAGGCAGGCAAGTGTTTTATCAGCGCTGAGGCAGTGTTGGCTCATTTTTTTGCAGTTTTGGATGACAGACTCTTTCCAGCTCACCGTGAGAAACATGGAAAACTCCACCTCCTGTGTGCAGCGGTGCGTGAGACGACGCTCTCATGTGTCTCAACATCCAGATTTTGAGAAATAACTCTTGCTGAATTCAGCAGATGCTGCATTGTTGCACCTCTTCACATTATCTAGCCAAGGCTGATTGATTCTGATGCGCTAAATAGTAACAAGTCCTCTCATGTCCAAAATCGACTCCGTATCAGGCTATAGTTTTCTCCAGCTTACAGTCACGCATTCCCATCTCGATGTGGACACATTAAGTGGTTTATACAGCATATCAAGTGTTTAGCTGTTCCACAGTTTAGCCATCTACTGCCGTCACCCAACAGCCTGAGGATCTTGCTTCAAATTACTTCGTGAATCCGCCCAGCCTCAACACACTTCCTATGTGCTTACTAAAGTTATTACACTCTCAAGGCAAGGATTGGCATTGTTTTGAGGGCTGCACTGTGTGTGGGGACTCAATAGCCCTGTGTTAGCGTGAAAGGGGCCTCCTCAGTAGGTCTGCCTGTCTCTTGCCACTAGTGACTGTCAGCCTGTCAGTCAGCAGGTATTCCACGTCAAAGCACCATCCTACGGCAGACGGGCTTCATTATTCACAACTAAATGTAAGTCACGTTTCACTGGCGATTTTTCCTTCAAGTTAAGGTTTTGTTACAATGTTGTTGAGTGAATTTGGTTGCACCCAAATGCGCCACTTTCTATTATTTTGCACATGATAAAAAAAAAAATAAGAGGGACGTATTGACATTGAAGGAAGGGAGTAATGGCTGTATATTAAATATAATCAAGTTGATCATGAAAATCTTTACACTTTCCAGGTTTTAAGTGCTAAACGAATAAGTAAACCTGCTAAAACTAAGGAACGTGGTAAAAAAGATCATCACAGTGATAGTGCACTGATACTTTTTAGCTACCAATCAAATTCTTTGTCCATTTTTTTTAATCCTGCCAAATTATTACTACCCTTGTTGAAATTGCACACCTAATCTTAACCCTCCTCACACCTAACACTGTTTGACTGGAAATGGTGCAACGCCAGACTGACATCCATGAGAGCTGCCTGAATATGTGTACAGAGCAGTCTGCTGTTTCTAATAGCTCTTAGGAATGCACATTAAGTTGAACACTCTGAGACGAAACAGCGGTATTAAAGACTTGTTTGGCTTCTCATAGAACACAACCAGTTTATTAATCGGGTTACAGAGATGTGGGTCACATGTGAGGCGCAGTAAAGTACTTTGGCATACTGGCATTTCGACTGCTTTTTCAGAAAGGTCTTCAACAATAGATCTACTACACAACCAAAAACGTGATGTTATTATGTGACCATTCATGCACATTATGCTACATGAGATTTATATTCTGCATTTAATCAAAGCTTATTTCAAACCACCATGCAGTGTTTGTAAGAATTTCTCCAATGCCTGGTTTTTGCATGTTTTTTTTTGTATATTTTGTTCCTTTTGCAGTGGCTCAGGAGATGAGACTTTGAGTCTGAATAAATGTCAACAAGCATGTTTTTTGGAGAATGTAATCTTGTTAAAACTGATTTCATAAAGTAAAAAGTATCATTCAGAAACCAGTATTGAACTCAAGGTATCGTTATCTAATTTGTTTGAAAGATTCCCATTCCTACCCATTAACTTTGTTTTAGTAGGCGTGCTTGCAAGGCTCTGAATAAAATGAGCGTGCCTCTAATCTCTTGCCCCTAGTGACGCCCGCAGAAGGATCCTCATTATAATATTAACTTCACTACTCCTTAATCAGTTTTGTACCAGTTCAAATGTCATGGCGAAAGTTTGAGCAAAACAGGGTAGCTGGGCCTTAGAAGAGAAAAGAGAATATTTGTTTATTGTAACTTGTATTGATTCTGCCACACAGATCTAATGTGTTGCTTAAATGATTTCCCAGCTGTTTACCTTCACAGACATACTGTTTTTGTATCTTGTCTGTGTATGTGAATGAGAAATAAGTTTAGCACTCGCATGCCTTTGACAGCCACTTTCTGTTCATCTCCTTTAGATGTGTGCACTCAGAAAACCATAACATATCAGTAGTTTAAACTAATATTGCTTTAAAAGCATGAATATGCTATAAACGTAAAATGAGCTGTATATGTATTCTTGAAAAGTGGCCAGAGTATCAGTTCATTTGCAATTAAAGCACTAAACTTTCTGCTTTCACTTAAAATAGACATTTTCAAAATTACATAAATATTGATCTGTGGGAGATTTTGAGCTGAAACTTTACAGACACAGACTAAATATTATTATATTTTTCTATAAATTATTTTCAACCGCAGCTTTTTACACACTGAAATATAAATACAACCTAATGTTGTTAATCGATTTACACTTCAATGCCTCTAAAACTAAAAATTAAAAAGTTAATAAAAACAAATCAAAATGTTTGATTTTTCTGCATTTTCTCATCCGTAACGAGCATTTTGATCTGGAAAAAACGATGCACATTTTCTATTCTAGCTATTTCATCCGCTTTTGGGGCCTCCTTCAAGACATTACACACCAGCTCACACTTTCAGTCCCCACATTTTCCTAAAGGTGACTCAGATCCTCGCGGTTCTTTTGTCAGACTATTGCTGCTTTGTTGTTTCATCAAGATTGCTGAAGCGGTTTGGCATGTAGGTCAACTGGAATACGCAGATGCCTTCATTCAGAACTAGACCTATAATATGTTATATCTAAAGAGTGCCTGCACTCTTGTGACCGCTAGTTTGACCGCATGCTGTTTGACTGGCAGATAAAAGGAATGTCCTTAGGGCACGTGCTTCTAGTCGGGTCTCAGCCTGTTTGAGCTCTGCTGAATTGATACATTGTTCCTCATGCTCGCCCACGGTTCTGCTTTGATCTCTCCTCATAAACGGGAGGAAATTGTTGTGTGTATCTCTTTACATCCCATAATATAATCCATCAAATGTGTTTGTCTCAGCATTTACCGCATCACCATCTCGCAGCTGGAGAGATCATTGTTTCTTGCTCTGGTTTAGAGCAAGCCAGCAGTTGCTTGATTTAATTAAAAGATGTTAACTGTTTTAGCATATGCAATGAGAAGGGCTCGCCCTGCTCCCTGATCAAGCAACCATGGGAATATTAAAAATGTATTTTGATCCTAGTTGAAGGCATGACCTTGCAAGAACATCGAAACACCTGAAGGCAGAGAGAAGTTCTCTGCAAGTTCTCTGATGTTCCTGGTTCAGCAGGATTCAGTACTTGAATCCTTATTGGGATTAATTGTCACAAGCAGAACATACTTCAATGTTCACGCCAACAAAAAAACAAAAACTATATGATCGATCTGACAGCTTGCAGAGAGACAAAACAGAGCAGGTCACCACTGGTATGAAACACTTTAGCAGGTGATTGTTCTGTTAGTAACATCAAAAAATAATTTTTTTGTAATTTGATGAATTCAATGTAAACGTGGTTTATTAAGTTATAGGTTAATCAAGTCAATTTCAAAGTAAACTAAAATGGTACACAAAATGTTTGTGTGGTGTAAAATGTGTGCTTTTTCTTAACGGTTAAAATATTGGTAGCAAACATATACAGAATTATATTTTTTTAGATGCATTATTGCATTCAGGACTTCTACGAACAATGTTATGAATCACGCGCACTTACTTATTTCTTCTGATAATATCTCATAAATAGTGTTCATTGTCTTTTTGGCCTTTATTTTGACTAGTGATCAGCAGTTTTTTTGGCAGAAATTTAATTTTATTTTTTAATTTCTATTTCAGCCAGATCTATAAATAGGTTTTCGACTGGTTATAAAACAATTAGGTGTTCGTTAATCTCCACAATTTTGTTATAGTTAATTTGTCATCCTGTATTCTAGATATTGTCATGCAAAAAAACCTCAGTGAAGCTATTTAGGTGTTTAGCCTTTTTCCCTCTTTATAAAGTAAGAAAAACAGAAGCTGCTAAAGATTGGAAAACGTTGAAACTTATTTAACCTCACCAATTATTTAACGACATTTTTCTGTCTGGAGAAGTAACATATTGTAGCATTATGTAATCCACACCCAGTTATTACTGAGTCCCATAGTGTAATGTTTTCACTAACACACTAAACAAAAATCATAATTGTATTGTATTATGACTACGCGCTGACATATCACACATTATCAAGTCATTCGCCGATCTCACCACATGATGTCATCATTAAATAAACACGCCAATCACCGCGAGCGGGCGCATTGCAGTAGTTAGTAGCAATGTTGACAAAGCCAGAAGCGGTTCATACTGCTCAGAAATAGGCCGTTATGTTTTTGTTGATTGCAAGACGCCTAGATCTTCTTCTCCTGAAACTAAGAACATTGTAAATGCTTATGTGCAGCAATCATAAAGATAAGAAGCTTGAGCCTCAAGAGAAATGAGATAGCAGTTATTAAATGTGCAAGTGCTTTGGTATTTCATTTGGGAGCATCAGCGTGATGCCTATCAGCCTTCTAAATGTTCATTTCTTTCATTCATTGAATGTGTTCGCTGGGGATATATAGATACCCGCCGTATTTGCTTAGCACCAACTTCTTTGCATTCGTATTAAGACGGTTCGCAGATGACCATCGCAGCTGTCGCGATGAAGTTTGTCTACGAGTGACGTATGAACTCATCATAGGCTCGTCAGCCTTCATTTCCAGAGCCTTTCATGCAAGCACTTAACGGCTGCAAGGCGATAGTTTCATCTCGAATGCATCTGCTTGCGCCAGGTCGCATAATATCAGCACAGTGCTAAATGCAATGATGTCTTCTGGCGCAAAGCCTGAGAAAGTGGTCTCTGTTGGCGAAGAGTCTCGCACCAGATCAGCCGCGAACGCCGGCAGCCACGCCAGCGCCGACTTCGCTCGCCGGCATCTTCTGTGCGAGGAATTATCACTGCGAGCGATTTCCAGTTACTCCGCGCCGATGATGTAATGGGAGTCCAAACGTAACAAATGCACGTGTTGCTGTGTCGTCATCGCCCCATGCGACAGGTGTCGTCATTTCGGGACTCCTCGAATGTTGTTCGTCTGCAGACGGGCCGCGAGCTTCGTTCGATTTGGCTAGTCAGGAGCAAAACAGGTTACATTCCTTTCACAACCCTTCGCTTTCTCCCACTTTCGCCATTAGATAATTGTCATAGTACAGCACTCTGGTCTTTTATTCAGAAATTAATAAAAATGCAATTACGTATATAAGATTTAAACACTTCAGTTTGTGTGTTAATATTCGATTTAACAATTTATTATTTTGACACTCATGCGTTAGATAAAGTTACAGTTTAATTTAGGTCTTTACTGCGGAATAGTACTATGGAATTTATTGAAATAACTCGGTGTCTATTATACTTCACTAGGGTTGTCGATATTCGGCTTTATTAGACACGCGTAATATTTCACAATCTTCATTGCCCTCGTTTTAAAAGGAGCAACGATTTTCAATACACAGAACTGATAAGATCACGACAAAGCTGGCTGGACAACATCATATTATTCAGTGCCACAGGCGCATTTTATTTATTTATTTATTATTTAACGCATATTGGCGTAGTTTGCCGGCGACCCGCGGCCTGCATAACCGTCGCCCGGTCCCTTTCTTGAAAACAGGTGATGGAGATGACTGTTAATAAAGAAACTCCGCTTACGATTCAGATGCATAAATATCAATAAACATATCACCCAGCCTCAGTTTATACTAAAAGAAGATAATACCAACATTGATAATAACAAGAATTACTTCACAGTTTGAAAGGATGTATATTAAAACATTTAATATTTTAGAAAGGTTTTTTCAAAATCACATGAATTAAATATAAAATGTGCAAAAATTCATTTGTTTTTATTTGAACATAATCATCATTGAGTCCAGGACATATTTGTGTGCATTGCACTAGATGAAGAGGCACAGTGAATGCTTCTGATCTACTACTTATACCTGCATTTGAATTTCGCTCCATACAGTTGACTGACTGTCAAACAAAATAGGCATTACATCTAAATTGTGTGCCTGTATTTCATTCAATTCCTTTCCAGAGTTAGTGTTCGTCTAAATATAGCGAGTGTCAAGACACTATATTCAACAGCTCGCTGAGAAGTCAGATGCTTGATGGCGTATTGCCAGAGATCGCTGATACCTTCAGAGTACCGATACACCATCACTAAACAGCCACATCTTTGGTTGTTTCGCAGAAGGAATAGGCAAAACTGTTGGTAAGTGCCAGCTTGTCAGATGGTTATACTATGTGGAGCAAAAGCTGCTGCTTGAAGCAGAGAAATTTTGCAGGCACAAAATCATTTTCAAGTTCTTTCATCATGTTATCTTACGCTGTTTTGCCATGATTCAGAGTTTGCTTTCTTAAAAGTATTATTAGTAAGTTTGGGCTTCCAAAGACGTTTTTCCTTCTCTCAGGACCTTTGACATCTGTGTTACCCCTTGAAAGAATAAGCCTCAAGCGACACAAGGCCAGTTCAATGCTCTGGGAATGGGATTCCGCATGCACAACACTAGCTGTGTGAGCTGGCTGAAGCAGCTGTCTTCAGCCCAGACAGAATTGGGACGAAATTATGATGGCAGAGCAGCCGAGGTCGGTGGTGTGTGGCTCAAAAGGAGTTTCGAACATTTCACTGAAGAGCCGGGAAAAACTGCCTCATGCATCGCCTGTCTTCCACTTTGCCGTTAAAACAGCCAGCTGCTTTTGAATAGCTTCTCTCTGAGAACTGACTTAAAGTCACACTGGTAACTTTCACAGCAGTTCAAACAGAGAAAACAAAAGAATAGTCGTACCAAAAACAAATAAATAGAATCTACCTCATTTGCATAAATGAAATAAACTAAGAAAATCACTACTCAGCATCAGACATTGCTTGATACTGCACTTCCTAATTGCTGAGCAGGCCCGACTCTGAGTTTGAATACAGCCACACTAGTCAGACTTCCATCTAATAAGTTCTTTCGCAGTCAAGACATATTTGTATTCAGCGCAATAACTTGTCTCCTCATACTTCAAGATGATAATTGTGAAAATGGCACGACTTTCTGCAAGCTTGAGTTTCGCGCCGTTCGAAGCTCAGTTGGGCGAAAGTAATTAATAGAATTTTGTTAGTCAAGGTGAAGAACTCGCCCTGTGGAGGGGTCACAGTTCTCTCGTCGCGAGCAGCAAAAGTCATAGCTCATTTCCGGTCCAGTCTTCAGATCTCCTCATCATTACGAACAGCCGTCTGCTCAGACAGACGGGAATGGCGCGGTACTGCGCCAGCTCGCCTATCTCAGTTTCAGAGAAAGCCGAGCTCGTTGGGAATCCTGTTGCGTCGCAATAAGAGATCGCAGGTGCTGATATACTGAGCTTGCCACCAAACATTATAAACATGATCATGTATCACGATGTTGTTTCATTTGCCATTTCATATTAACATGTACAATTTCTTTGATAGGAGACTTTATTTGGTTTCTGTTGCCTAAAGCACACACTGCTGCCTAAAGACTGCCTCGACAGCAGCTCGTTACCACTAGCAAGACAGATTAAAAATGTGATGGTAAATGTCATAATATACCAACAAATAGACTGTTATTCCGTATTTACACAGACTCCTGCTCCTGTATCGATTTCTCGCGGTAGTTACCTCGCTGCATTATTGTACTCATTTTCTAATGCAGGCCATCTTCACAAACAATGAAATGCAAGGAAACAATATCACACTCACTAGCGAGGCTGTCGCAGACGTGGCAGTTCAGCCTACACGAATAATTTCGCGCACCTTGTTTCATTGCAAAGATCGCATCGTATGAAAAGTTTATTAGCCCAAACAGTGTTGTCGTTCTTCATAGAGCAGACCATCGCGTAAATGTTTTCTAATATTTAAAAATAAAATAAAATAAAATTGTGAAATTTGACAGAATTTATAAATCACAACAGGTCACTCAACTTCCAATACCAAAATCACTATTACATACTTGAGTGAAATTTCCGCCTAATGTTTGGGAAAAGATTTACATAGTTTTCAGGATTCCAGAAAGTTTAAATAATTCCTCATTTACTATTCTCATTTTGCAACCGGTCAAATGTTCATTGTCGGCCTTCGGATCAGTTCATTGATTTTGTTAACAGCGACTTACAGCTTGGAAAGTTCTCGACTTAAAGGTTTGGAACCCTTTCTTTATTAGTTATTGAGATGTCACCGGTCAGATTACGATAAAGCCACAAAATTCAATTCTTGCTTCAAGAAATTCATTAACAGGTCTAGTGCAATTGTTTCGTGAAGTCATTTGCGCAGTCAGTTGATTGAAGGCTTGAAACGCCGATTTGTTGTATTACCGTTCTAACATTATAGCCGACAGGCTCAGCATGGCAAAACTCATTACAAGATGCACCGATCTGGCTGCTCAGTGGGGAAAGGCCTCGAAAGGGCGTGCCGGTGTACAGAGGCGTAGAGCACATTGTGGTAAATTGCATTACGTTCGCCTCCCCATTTTCACTGCCTGGGTCTGGATGGGATCAGTTATTGCAGAGCCACATGGAATAACAGCAGGGGACAGATGAAAGGCAAGAAAGGGAGTGTTTTCTTCTGAACAGTGATTAGATTACAGATGACTACTTCCAGAAATCTGTTAGAAATCCCTTTTTTGACCATTGCCAAGTACTAGCGGCATGCGTGTTATTTCATTCATTTGCCATACCTTTCCTCAGACAGGCTACGGTATATGTTGCTTGTTGGGAGGGGGAGAGGAGAATAGCAGGCTGGCTTGGCTTTGTTGTCTTCATCGCTAGAAAAGATAATGACATGTTCTTCTGCCGTCCAGAACTTCGCGCCTTCAGCGAGTGTCGCACAGCCAGTTGGCGCGCGAAATTACGGCTTGGCAGCTAAGAACGAGATGTTAGGTTTGTGTCTGCGTATTTTGCTTGTGTTGTACACACAAATTGAGTTTGCATCAGCTTTTTGCATTTTTCTCATTTTACTGGCAATTTTTCTTTTACTATTGCATATTATCAAATAGTTGAAATGCAAGCTTAATGTTTTTTCGCAGAAATGACATGCATTCATTCTCTAACTCATTCGCTTCCAGTTCCAGCAGCTTTTTAATACACTGGAGATTGATTGTAGCTATTAATGATAAAAACGCTTTGTATTTAAACAGTTGAAACACTGTTTCAATACAGCCTTCAGTGTTCATAGTGCATCATTACCAGGCAAGGCCAATAATTACAGGAGAATAGCAACAAAAGCAGACAATACAACAGTTTAACAAAACAATTTGGTTTCATGGTATATTGGCTGAAGCTCAGCAAACATTACATCAATGCAATGCGACGAAAACTCAGAGTTTATAACACGCTGTATGCTCTCTACGATTATCAGAACTGAAGTGTCAGTATTCAGAAAAATAAAAAAACTTTATTGCGTTAAGCCTCAGATTTACTCAGTCACGCAGGCCATATCGTTCAGCGAGACGTTCATGCATTCCTTAATAGCGTTACCTACAGAAGTGATGCAGGTTAAATGATTGCTAGCCCGTGGCATGACTGAGCAAAGTCAATGCCCAACAGCCAGATGAACTGCTTCTCCAGCCACCGACATGCTTTATGCGTCGTTCAGTTTAAAGTCGCGCTTTTCTTCTGCTTCTGGCTTCTAATGGCGCCCGCCATCAGTCAAAGATGGCATTAAGATGGTGATAAAGAAAAATCAACAAATCCCGGCTGCGGAGCCTTGAGTTCAAACTTCATCTTTTGCTTGAGCGATATCTTCAGTCTGAACATACCTGTCTCTGCATCTGAATATCGCCTCGTGAAAGAGTAATGGCAATGCAGGATACATAGCTTTAATGGAGTCTTAAGAATAATGAAGATTCATAACACTCATATTTCATATTAAAGATAAGAAAGAAGTCACTTTTTAATATTGCATTACATACTACTCAGCCACACCCTTACCATTTACTGACAAGATAAGTCTTTTGAAAGTTTTCTTACTTTTCTCTGCTTCTGTTTAAATATTTGATTATGCTGGCGCTGTTTTACTTCTACTTGATTTCAAGAGGCAATTTCCATAACATGAAAGTTGCTTCAATTCTGAGTTTTCTCTTCCTCATCTCACGCTTTTGAATAGCTTTACATAAGCATTGCTGACTTCTGCTTGAGCATGAATGGTACAATTAACATGGTTTCAGGTGTCAGGTGTTTCTTTCCACTGATTGACCTTCCATTGTTGATCATTATAAGTGAGATGCGCTATCTTCTTGTGCAAAGAAGAGCGTTACGGCTCATGCCAGAAACCTGGTCTAAATTGAGTTCTTCTGCATCATCAAATTTCTGATCCATATGCTCGTGTTTCCTTTTACTCCTTTACATAAAGTGAGTATTTTCAGGTTTTGTTTATATCTGATGAAGATTTTGCTTGCTCGTGATATATTGAATGTGGAAAGCCACGCAAGATTCACATGCAGCAGATATCTCAATGCCTCTCTCATTACGCCTCGCTTAGCTAGCCGATGAAAATGTCAGTGATGCTGTAGTTCCCAATATTAAAATTTCGTCTGATCGCTCGTTTCTTCGTAAAATTGCCCTGACAAATCATTTTCATCATACTTTCATCAACAAACAGATTTAATAGAGAAAACGGATATTTACAACAAATTCCAGCAATTTCCAAATAAAAAACTATAACGAAACCACTGACATTTTCGCCAACAAAGAAAATACCGCAACATCGTTAAATGTTAACGAACGTTATTCAAATGAATTAAAATAGCACCATGTTATATGTCATAAGTTTAAATAGTATACAAAATTAACTATCAATTGCCATTTTGAAAGTGTTTGTTTAAAAATAGTAAACACACAGTGTATTGACGAACTATCACTTTTCTGCGGCCTCGAAAATGTTCGCAAATGAGCTCAACTTAGTTCGCAGCTTGCCCACCTTCTTCAAAGTGCGTCGTATAAAGACCAGCTCAGCGGAAAGTTTGCGCGTCGAGTCTGACGTTGCCGAAGTCCAGTCGCCAAGCACGAGCATATGAGACACTATTTCGTTCGTTCTTCCACTCAACTAAATAATATTATTGAGCAAAAATGAAAAAGAGCTTAGGCAGCGTCACGGTAAGCGTTATTTGCGTCAGGAGCTAACACTGTATTACACAGCAAGCCTGCTGATCACACAGTAAAACTGCTTCCTGTAGCCCGCAGCAAGCCGAGTATGACCTCGCTCAATGTCTTCGTTGTTTTACAGGCCTGCACTGAAGCCAGCGCTCGAAGGTTGAGCGGCAGTCAGTCACGTACTCGTCTTTATCTTCCTCTCTTCAACACACACGCGTTTCGCTACACCGTCTGGCAGCTTGTGCTGCTGAGTATCGATGTTGAAGATAGCGGGCATAACAGGTTATGCATGAAATTGATTACTTCAATGAAATCATTAGAAGATCGATGAGCAACGCGATTTCATTGTTTCACTGCCATTGTGCAGGTGTGTTCGGTTCGAATAACTGGTGTCAATAGTTCACTAACACACACAGCACTCTCTTTATCTCCTCTTCCCATCTGTCAAGCTGCTTTACAAAGAAGGCTGGAATGGCAGTTATGATGATTACTGACCATTTATAGCCTTCATTTGCGTGTGTTCGAGCGTGTACGTAAGAGCGAGCGCAGAAAATGACTAAAAGTTGATTTCTTTTTGCACAACAAGCGGTCGAAGCAGCTGTTTATTTGCTATTACACCGGGATTCTGTTCTCAGCAATAGTTAAAGACAATGACAGTTTTTGTTAAAGTTGATTTTCTTTATGTTTTTTGTTTACACTATTGTGAATAAAGAGTTGCAGGAATACGTATTACAGCTGAATTAATTTGTTGAAGATCAGTATTTATTTGATCATAACAGCCGTAAAACGATCAATTATTCAATATTTCAAAGTCGTTTCATTGAAGTGGTCGTATTCTTTCAGCACATCTTACAAAGACGCATGATCTCTTTGAAAAATACTTTCGTTTTGTTCTTTAGCAGTGCTGAAAGTCATGCTGCGCCAGTATTCCAACATACGGGAGCAAAATGTGCCAGCTAGACATATTGTTTTTGTGACAGCGATTCATGATGACAGGTGTAAATATAAGAGACTTGCGCCAAGCGAGAAATGAAGAGAATGTGAATGTCCATCGATTGTAGTTAAAGCATAGATTGAAAGACGATGCAGAATATTTCTTAGTTGATCTCAACATATATCAACAAAGAGCCTTATTTCTTGTCGTCATAAAATGTCATTTGCGTCACAGATACCAATTTCGATGCTTATCTTCACCTTCTGTTCAGGTGTCATCGTGAGTACAAACTTTCTCTGCGAACATATATTCATTAGCCGTGCGGTTGTGCAAATACAAAGCGGAGCCGATACCGCGAACTGTGAGGTCTTGCCTTGCTTCGAAAAGTTCAAGATTCTTTTTATACCGACACTTAAGCAGATAAAGCCTTCAGCGTTACATTTTGAGTCTTGATCTTTGATTTTCCAAATCGTGACAGCACAGGCTGTGTCATCGAGCCTCGTGATTCGTCTCGTTCTTCTCGTGTTTTCTTGTTTTAATAATAAATGGTTTAGTCATGGTCAATAACAACTTGTTACAGCAGAGTAAAACACGCAAAGGTTAAACCATCTGTCTATCAGTTATTTATTTTTACATAAATTAAAGTATAGCCAGCACAGCCAACATGCTGGCTCTGACAAAACAAAAAGAGAAATCATACATATTGACTGCAGCTAGCCTTCTCGCTGTCATGTAAAAGCAACAATCATGATTGGAAGAGATGGTTTTAAGCCTTTACTGACTTACTCTATATATAAATAAGTTATAATTGCTGACTATATTCATGCATTTACATTTACAAAACAAGAAAACCACTGAGGAGATGAAGGGACGGAAGGTGATCAGGCTCATTAGCAAGGCCTGGAGCTTGTTCTGTCAGCTCTGGGAGAAATCAAAGATCAAGACTTCAAATGTAACACTTTAAAGAGCTGTCTGCATATGTCAAAGCATGAAAAAGGTAAAAAGAATCTTGCTAGACTTTTTTCTAAAAACTAAAACAAAGACCTCACAGTCAAGCAGGTAATATTACACTGTAAGTTACACAGTCAGAAGTGTAAGCTGCCTCTTTTAACCACAATAATGGATATGTTCACCTCTAGAGGGAGACAACACTACAGTCAGTGACCTGAATTGAACAAGATAAGCATCAGAATGGCATCTAATGACGCAAATGACATTTTACTGATGACTAAAAAAATAAAATCTGTTGATGTGTGTTGAGTTCAACTAAAGTGCATTCTACATCAATCTTTCAATCTATGCTTCATCATTTCTGTACGTATTCGATGGATATTTCTCGTGATTTCTCTATTTCTCGCTAAAAAAATTTTCAAGTCTTTATGTTTTACACCCTCGAAATGTCACTGCGAATCATATCACAAAAATAATATGCATCTAAAGCAACATTTTATCCTATGTGTTGGAATACTACATGACTTTTTCAACACTGCTAAAAAAAGTTTCTTAAAACCAAAATAATTTTTTTTCAAAGGATCATACATGCTGTAGAAAGTGTGTTGAAAGGAAGACATTACACTTCAAAATAATACTTAAACGACGAAATGGTAATAATAATTGATCGCTTTTTACAGTATTTATGATCAATGCAGTCCTAGTAAGTTAATCTAGAAAATACATTTATATGTGCAGTATTCTCTGCAATATTTTTTAATTCACAATTAATAAACAAAAACATAAAAAGTCAATTTAATAAAATTGTCATTTGTCTTTAACTGTTACTGAACTAGAATCAAAAGCAACAGCAATAAACGTAAAAACAACACGCATCATTGTTGTGCAAAAAGGAAATCAACTTTAGTCATTTTCCCATCTCTGTCGCTCTTGCACGACATCACAGACACACACAAATGAGAGAGCTGCCAAATGAGTGAGATCCATCATGGCTGCATTTACTGTGCGCCCTTAACAAAGCCTTGACGGATGGGAGGAGATAAGGGTCTGTGTGTGTTAGTGGGACTACAGAGTACAGTCTCTTTCAGGCAGACACACACACTCAGCATAAGTAAAGAGTGGAAGCTGTGAAAGTCACGTCTACTCATCAGTCTTCTGATGCCCTGTAACGGTGGGGGTGTGAACTCATGCATAACTATTCATACCCCTCTCCTTCCAACATCTCTCAAGGTCTCCTTCAGTGAGCACAAACACGACAGTGTGCATAAGTGTGTGTGTGAGAGAGAGAGAGATAAAGATGGAGCACACGTGAGCTGACCAACACACTCAACTGAGCATCATTGAAGAACCAGTGCAAACCTGTAAAAACAACTAAAGTACATTAAGGTGAGTCAGGGTCACCCAGCCGCTATCTGGTTTCCTAGGAAGTGTTTACTATGTAGTCACAGGCTTGCTGTGTAATACAGATGCTACTTACCATAATCGGTTAAAAATCACTTTGCCCACCGTGACGCTTCGCCCTAAGCTCCATTTTTTATACACACACATTATTTAGTCGGGTGGAGAGGAACAGACAAGCAAAGCGTGCACTCGCGACTCACCACCGTGCTCTAAGCGTGATTCGACCAGCAAAGCGCGGGTTCGTTTTGACTATGCGAGCGCACCAAACCGCACTCAGGCGCAGTTAGTTTAGCTGTCCCCGCCACGCTTTTGGAAAGAGGCCAGAGCACGGTTCAGTTGGCCCAGCACGATTGCTTCGAATACTTTGCGCCACAAAGGTGATAGTTCGGTCAATACGCCGGTGGTGGCTAGCGAACCACCACAACCAAATCCACTCAAAATAATAATTGATGGATGGTTTTGCATACCTATTTAAACTATATTGTTATAGCATGGTGTATTTAATTCATTTTGATAATAAACGCTCGTACGTTGTATTTAATTGTTAAGCCGTGTTTTTTGTTGGCGAATAAAGTCATGGATTGCTATAGCTTTTTTTTTTTATTTAAAATTACTTTTCGTTTATTATCGTCGCTTTCTCTATTAAAAATCTGTTGTTGATGAAAATTATGATGAAAAATGATTTATTGGCGACAGATTTTTCATGAATGAAACCAGACGGTAATGAACTAAAACGAATTTTAAATAACAAGGACTACAACGAAAATTCATTGACATTTAACAACACAAAAACGCAGATTTTAAAATGTTAGGAGGGAGCCATTTGGGATATCTGCTGCATGGTTCAAGGTTAGATGAATTTATTCCAATATATCACAGCAGCAAACTATCACGCCTCATAAAAACCTGAAAAATCTCACCATGTGGGAGTAAGAAAAGAGCAAAGGTATGGATAAATTTGATGATGCAAGATGTAGAACTCGAATTTAGTTCGGTTTCTGAGCGTAGACGTCAGCCATGTACACACAGAGATATGTACTCGGGAGAAGAGTGAGTAGTCTTGGAGCTGAGAATTGATGTTGGAGAACTGACACACAAAATTATGTTGAATTGCATCATTCATGTAACAGAGTGTATTTCTGTCTTATGTGGAAGGCCATTTAAAAGCGTGGATAGGGAGGGAAAACTCAAATTAATAGAAAACAACTGCTTGTTGCCAACTAAGCGCAAATGTAAAAGTGAAGTAAAACACGATAAAGGCCATTAGGTTATTTAAAAATAGGAACATGAAAGATGGAAAACTCAAAAGACTCCCCCACGCTACACGCCAATTAAGTAGGTAGGAGGTAACAGGTAAAGTGTGTGTGTTAAAGGGGACTTCCTTTCTTGTCTTCCTACTGAAATATGAGTATATGAATCTTCATTATTCTTAAGACTCCCATTGTAACTATGCATCCTGCATTGCCATTACTCTTTCCACAGGGGCGATGTTCTATCTGGGAACAGGTGTGTTCAGCTTCTAGAGATGTCTAACTCAAGCAAAGATGGGTTTGAACTCCAAAATCACTGTTGTTTATTGATTCATATTTGTCCACCATCTTAATGCCCCCATCTGCAATTGATGAAGTGGAATATGATGGAAAAGACAAACAGAAGCTGGTAGATAAACAGACAAGCACATAAAGTATGTCGTTTGGAAATGGAGGAATGGAACAAGTCTGGCTGTTGACATTATTTGCTCAGTCATGCCATAGGCCAGCTGCACAGCAACACCATCACTTCTGTAGAGTAGCTGCATTAGAAATTCATGAACGTCTCCTTCAGACTGATATAGCCTCTGGTGACTGAGGTAAAATACAGGAGAGCATAACAAAGTTTTTTTTTTGTTTTTCTGAATACTGACACTTCAGTTCTTACAAATGTCGTTAGAGTGACAAGCAGAGCGTGTTATAAATATGAGGACTTTAGGTCGATTGCACATTTGATGTAGTAATCAGTTGAGTCTCCTAGAAATGAGCAATATGCCATTAAAATTAAATTGTTTTGTTAAACTGTTTGCTAATGCATTTTGTTATTATTCTCCTGTAATTATTTAGCCTTTTGCACATAATTGTATTACTATGATTACTGAAATCTGTATTGAAACATGTTTAAATATTTATAAATACAAAAGCGCTTATGCGTACGCTACAATCCAATCTGATCTCCAGATGTACTTAAAAAAAGTTTACACAAACGGAACTGAATGAATGGAGTTAGAAGTGAATGGCCATTTGCAGAAAAAGCAGAAAAGTACATTTTGGCTATTTAATGTATGCAATGGTAAAAAGAAATTAAGCAAAATAAAATGGGAAAAATGCAAAAAACCTTAGCGCACTGGGCTGGAAACAGAGCTCAATTTCCAGGTATTTTAACCTGAAAAAACTGCAGACAGGCCTAACATCTCATTCCCACACCAAGCCATGAACTCACCTTAACAACAATGCATTTTTCCTTCATCAGAGGAATACAAAGTTCTGGACAGCAGGAGACTCAGTTCATTCTCTTCTGAACGTTGAGGGATTAACAGCCAAATGCAGCTGCCTCTTCTGTCCACTCCTCCCAACAAAGTAACATACATCATCCAGCCTGTCCTGGAGGCATGGCAGATGGATGAAACAGCACACATGCCGCTGAGTCCCACTTTGACCTAATGGCCAAAAAAAGGTTTTTTCCTAACCATGATTTCTAAGGTAGTCATCTGCGCTGATACTAATCACACTTATTTCAGAAGAAAAGCTCCACTGTACTCCTCTCCACCTCTCGTTGCTGATCCATGGCTCTGCAATAGCTGATCCTACTGTGACAGGCAGGAAGGATAACTAAACAGGCTTTGACTTTAGGCTTATATATCTGCTGCTAGTTTGCAGCACTTAAGGCATCTCTACTTAGGGAAAACATCAGACTGTGCATACTAGTAGCGGAGTGCCCAAATATGGTAGATCACACAAGAAATATGACATGGAAGAATAATCCAGCATTTCCCAAAGCCCTTCAGTCAACTGAACTGCTATCACAATGACCACAGAACTGAGCTGCACTTAGACAAATGATATTAATGAAGACTCCTCTTGAAACCAAAATCTGGATTTCTTGTGGCTTTTAGTCCATGTCTATTCAATTTGAGGGCATCTCTATGCTAATAAAAGGTCTCAAATCTTAAAAGTCAAAGGACTCTTCCAAATATAATGCTTATTCAGCAAGAATGCAAATGAACGATCAGAGGTGATGAGAAAGACATTTTATTCGTTACAAAAGAATGAATGAATAAATGAGGTTATTTGAACTTTCTGGAATCCTGAAAAACTATATCAGAGCTTTCTCAAAACATTAGGCAGAATCTAATGTTTTCACTCAAATTAGTAATAATAGGTGATTTTTAATGATTATTTATGTTGGGTGATTTTTATTTGTGATTTCGCAATTTTCAAGTGGAATTATTTACAATTTTATTTTATTTTATTTTTTAAATATTAGAAAATATTATACGCTGAGTCTGCGCCTATGAAGGCCAGAATACTGTTTAGGCTAATAAGCTTTATACAGAAATGCGTCTTTTGCAATGAAAACAAAAGACATATAAGCAGGAGCAATCACAGGCTGGAAGTTTCTTCACATCTCACAGCACTCACTATGAAAATGCATTTCCATTTCATTATTGTTTGAAGGTGAAAATGCATTAAAGAAAATAGCACAATAGTACAGCAGGCAATACCAATGGAAGTCCTCTGAGAAGCACAGAACAGAAGTCCTGTGTAAATACTATGATGCTTGAATGCTTATTTATTCAGTATTGTGACATTTACCATCTGACAATCTGACTAAATTAGTTAGAAGATTACAAGAAACTGCTGCACTCAGAATTATCTTAGCAACAGGTGCTTAGCAACAAAGCCAAATAAAAGTCTCCAACACAAAGTTAAAGTACGCAATGTTAAATGGCAAATAGAACTTGGCACTTCCAAGGCAGTACACGGCCAGCCAACACTGATATTTAATTGGCAAAAGTTTAATTTATGTAACGCGACTAAGTGGCCCTGGCCAACGGCCACAACAGGATTCCCAACAGCTCAGCTTCTCAAGCAAACTGGGATTAAAAAAACGGAGAGCTGGCGAGCTGGATACCACGACTTCCCATCTGGTCCTGGAACTGACAATAGAGCATATCCATGTGGTAAAGGGATAAGTCTGGGAATCCGGGATCGCAGTAGACGTGTAACACACCGCCCTGCCGATTGAGAGGACTCTGGGCTAGACTCTCCACCTTTAAGGACTTGGGGCCCTTTCACCTTGAGGCCAAGGGTCCAAGCACCCCATTTCCTTAACTGAGAGCTTCAGGCAGCCTGGCATAGCAGGAAACTCCAAAGTCTCCACGAAGGAAAGCTACCATTTTCCTGAATTATCATCTTACTTAATATATGAGGATAGATTGTTGACCGAATGAATCCTAAATGCTCAATGGTGAAAACTTATTAGATGGAAATCCTGATGATGGTGTGTGATGGCTCTCAAGAGCTGGGGATTTGTCTTGTGACTAGGAAATTACGTATATGTGAATGACTGGCAATGTCCTATTAACAGGTGGGAAATTGATCTTTCTTCGCTTATTTCATTTATAAAATGAGCAAATTAGGTTCCTAAGCTTATTTGTTTTTGGTTTGACCTTGAGCCTAAGTGATTTTGCTTCTGACCTGAATATGTGAAAAGTTACCAGTGCTGACTTCAAATTCAGAACCTCCCAGGTATTCAAAAGCAGCAATGGTTTTGGGCAACAAAGTGGAATAAGGTGTCACATGAGTAGTTTTTCCCTAACTCTCAAGTCAAATCTTCCTTAAACTCACTGAGATTTTACTCTCACTGACCTCGGCTGTCTGCCATCATAGACCGGAGCGAGAGCAGTTCTGTCGCGCTGCGCACGGCACAAGCAGCTCAGCCTACACCGCCGCTGAATCTGTGAGATGTTGCGCGCCGCAACGATCCCCCGCCTCCTTACAGGGTCGCTGAATCTGGCCCAGTGGTGCACGGCGACCGATGTAAAGTCAACACAGATGCCGGCGTCCACAGAGAAGAGAAACAACACAGGTTCCTTGGAGCCAAAACATATGTACTTTTTTAAAGCAACCCTGACCGCGGCAAACAACGTGGGTCAACATGATGAAAGAACCTAAGAAATCTGATTTGTGCACAAAAGCAAATTTCTCTGCTGGCTTCAGAGCCAGCAACCACTCCACACAACGTGACAACCATCCTGACAAGCTGCCATTGAGAAAGCACTTACCAAATTCAGTTTTTGCCTTTATTCTTCTGCAAGTATATCAAAGATTGTGGCTGATTTTGGAGGAGGAACAACATCGAGCCTCACACCATGCGTAGTCTGCAGCCGCTTGGCACATCAAGCATCTGACTGCAACGAGAGCTGTTAGTTATAGTGTTCATTCCTCATATACACATTTAGATACAGGTTTATATCTGGAAAAATTGGATAGCATAAGAACACACAATTTTAGGTCTGTGCCTGTTTTTTTTGTTTAATAGGCAGTCAGTCAACTGTATGGACGGGAATTCAATTACGTGGTATAACTAAAATGAAACCAAACAAACATTCCTAGCCTGTATCTAGGGATATAAGTGCAATGCACATAAATGTCAAATGGATTCAATGAGTGTGATTAAGATAAAGAAAATAAAATAAATAGATTTTTTTGCATTTTGTATGTTGGATTCATATGGTTTTGAAAAAAAAAAACTCTTTCTAAAAATGTTAAAAGTAAGTTTTAATATACACATCCTTTCAAAGCTGTGGAAATAGTCTTTGTTATTATCACTGCTTGAACATTATGCCAAAATATTTTTAGTATAAACTAGGCTGCGATATATTTATTAGATATATTTATGCACATCTAGTCAGAAGCAGGTTTCTTATTAGCAGTACATTCCATCACCATTTTCAGCATGAACCATGTTAATACACAGAGCCATAGATCACTAAATGCTTTACGCACATTATGCATATAATAAATAAATAACAAATCGCTTCGTGAAACTGAATGAGTATTGTGTAGCTTGTCAGTGTCTATGGTTCTGTGTATTAAGTGTTGCTCCTTTTAAAACAGGTAATGAGATTTACTTTAATTTTACTGACAAAATATTTCGTGATTAATATATCGACGAATATATCGACTAACCCAGGAAACTATAATAGATTTTTTCAGGATTGTTTCAATAAATTCCAGTACTATTCCATAGTAAAGACTTCCATTTAAAATATGCTTTTTATCCCCTGACCATTTTTAGCACCGTAGAGACATCAAAATTACATTAAATTTACATTAATCAAGATATTAAAAACACACACCATAAGAACAAGTGTTTTAAGTCATTATATACATGAATTACTTTTATTAATTTCTGAATAAAAGAATGAGTGCCATGCTATTGACCTAATTATCTAATGACGAAAGGAATTAGGAGAGAAAGTATTAGAGGAGTTATTAGAAAAGGAAATGTAACTAACCTCTGACTAGCCAACCAGACAGCCTAATGCCATCTGCAGACAGATGGCACTGTTCCGAGGGTCCAAAGTGTTGGAAAAGGACCACCTGCATAGGATTTGAGTGACGACCTGGCTGGCACCGCACACATCCATGTTTGGACTCCCATTACATCATCAGCTTAGATAGCTGGGAAATCCATCTCCTGGTGTCAGATTCCTCACTGACAAGAAGGCTCTACAGCCAACAGGAAGTCCTCGCTGGAGTGTGCCAGCGTTCCACTTCAAAAGAGCTGATCTGAGTTAGCAGGGACCTTGGATCCACTGTAATGAAAGCATTTTCAAAGTGATGGAGATGAGGCTTTCCTGAGGCTCATCCATTTGCATTTAGCATCAGTACACACTTATACGGCTTGACGAAACAGGATATATTCAAGGATGGGGACTTATATCACTCAGACAAAGTGCTTACTAAGAAAAATACAAATGAGAACTGACAAGCGCCTCTGTGGGATAGTTCATACATCCTCATGAATAAACTCCATCACGGCCCCAAATATGACACAAGAGCATAATTCATCTGCAGACCAGTCTTAATACAAATAAGGTGTTGGAAAGTAAGCTAAATACAGCGGTATCATAAATATCCCACAATGAGACACATTCTAATGAATGAGAAATGAGCATTTTAGAGATTTAGAGCTGGCCACGCTTGCAGTCTGCTCCAAGTAAAATAGCAAAGCACACATTTGTGTCTCTTGTGTGTTTCTGGAAATAATTCATACTAAGCTAAGGCTATGCCGTAGTTGCTGCACATAAGATATAACAGATACAGCAAGTTCTTAGTTCAGGAGAGATCTAAACGTCTTACAGTCAACAAAATATGGGCTTGTTCCCCTCATTTCTAAAACAGGAAGCTTACTGATCCTTCAAGCACATCTCTATTATTCTTTCACATAATCTTACTACAGTACATATACATAGTTAGTTTGGCATTGACTACAGAGATGATTCAGGTGCACGCCTAGTGGGTGGGAATCAGCAGATAACTGAGCAATGTACAGTAATTATATCAATAGCATGGCTATAATACAATACAATTATGATTTTGTTTAGTGTGTTAGTGAAAGACATACTATGGGACCCAGTAATAACTGGTGTGGATTACATAATGCTACAATATGTTACTTCTCAGACAGAAAATGTACGTTAAATAATTGTGAGGTTAATAAGTTTCAATCGCTAATCTTAGCAGCTTCTGTTTTATTTAGAAGAGGGAAAAAAGCAACACTCTAAATAGCTTCTACTGAGGTTTTTTTTACATGACAATATCTTAGAATACAGGATGACAAATTAACTATACAAAATTGTGGAGATTAAACGAACACCTAATTGTTTATAACCAGTCTAAACCCATTTATAGATCTGGCTCCCATAGAAATTAAAAATAAAAATTAAATTTCTGCCAAAAAAACTGTTGATCATTGAATAAAATAAATAAAAGACAAATGAACACTATTATGAGATATTACTGAAGAAATAAGTAAGGCAATGGATTCATAACATTGTTCGTAATCCGAATGCAAATAATGCATCTAAAAATATAATTTCAGTATGTTTTCATACCAATATTTTAACTGCTAAGAAAAAAGCACACATTTTGCTACCTACACAAACATTTTGTGTACCATCTAGTTTGCTTGATACTGACTTGATTAACCTATAACTTAATAAAACCACGCTATACTGAATTCATCAAATTACAAAAAAATTATTTTGCTTTTGATGTTACTAACAGAACAATCACCCGCTAAAAGTGTTTCATACCAGTGGTGACCTGTTCTGTTTTAATCTCTGCAAGCCGTCAGATCGATCATATAGTTTTTTGTTTTTAAGCTGACGCGGAAATATTTGAAGTATGTTCTGGTCGGTATACCCAATTCTAATAAGGATTCAAGTACTGAATCTCAAGGAGCACAGAACATCAGGAGAACTTGCAGAGAAATCCTCTCTGCCCTCCAGTGCCTTATGCCTTGCAAGGCCATGCCTTCAACTAGATCAAAATACATTTTTAATATTCCCATGGTTGTTTTCATCAGGAGCAGGCCGAGCCTTCCTCATTGCATGCTAAAACAGTTAACATCTTTTAATTAAATCAAGCAACTTTGCTTTACTTGCTCCTAAACCAGAGCTTAAGGAAACAATGATCTCTCCAGCTGCGAGATGGTGATGCCGGTAAATGCTGAGAGACAAACACATTTGATGGATTATATTATGGGATGTAAAAGATACACACAACATTTCCTCCCGTTTATGAGGAGAGATCAAAGCAGAACCGTGGGCCGCGAGAGCATGACAAGGAACAATGTCAATTCAGCAGAGCTCAAACAGGCTGAGACCACGACTAGAAGCACGTGCCTAAGGACATTCCTTTTATCTGCCAGTCAAACAGCACAGTCAAACGCGGTCACAAGAGTGCAGGCACTCTTTAGATATAACATATTATAGGTCTAGTTCTGAATGAGAGGCATCTACGTGTTCCAGTTGACCTACATGCCAAACCAACTTCGGCAATCTTGATGAAACAACAAAGCAGCAATAGTCTGACAAAGAACCGCGAGGATCTGAGTCACCTTTAGGAAAATGTGGGGGGACTGAAAGTGTGAGCTGAGTGTGTAATGTCTTGAAGGCCCCAAAAACGGATGAAATAAGCTAGAATAGAAAATGTGCATGCGTTTTCCAGATCAAAATGCTAAAATTCTGGATGAGAAAATGCAGAAAAATCAAACATTTTGATTTGTTTTTATTAACTTTTTAATTTTTAGTTTTAGAGGCATTGAAGTGTAAATGCGATTAACAACATTAAGTCGTATTTATATTTCAGTGTAAAAAGCTGCAGTTGAAAATAATTATAGAAAAATATAATAATATTTAGTCTGTGTCTGTAAAGTTTCAGCTCAAAATCTCTCACAGATCAATATTTATGTAATTTTGAAAATGTCTATTTTAAGTGGAAGCAGAAAGTTTAGTGCTTTAATTGTAAATGAACTGATACTCCTGGCCACTTTTCAAGAATACATATACAGCTCGTACCGTTTATAGCATATTCATGCTTTTAAACAATATTAGTTTAAACTACTGATATGTTATGGTTTTCTGAGTGCACACATCTAAAGGAGATGAACAGAAAGTGGCTGTCAAGGCATGCGAGTGCTAAACTTATTTCTCATTCACATACACAGACAAGATACAAAACAGTATGTCTGTGAAGGCAAAACAGCTGGAGAAATCATTTAAACGCGGCTTACATTAGATCTGTGTGGCAGAATCAATACAAAGTTACAATAAACAAATATTCTCTTTTTCTCTTCTAAAGGCCCAGCTACCCTGTTTTGCTCAAACTTTCCGCCATGACATTTGAACTGGTACAAAACTGATTAAAGGAGTAGTGAAGTTAATATTATAATGAGATCCCTTTGCGGCGTCACTAGGGAACGAGATTAGGCGCTCATTTTATTCAGAGCCTTGCAGAAAAACGCCTACTAAAAACAAAGTTAATGGGTAGGAATGGGAATCTTTCAAACAAATTAGATAACGATACCTTGAGTTCAATACTGGTTTCTGAATGATACTTTTTATTCTACACTTTATGAAATCAGTTTTAACAAGATTACATTCTCCAAAAAACATGCTTGTTGACATTTATTCAGACTCAAAGTCTCATCTCTGAGCCACTGCACAAAAGGAACAAAATATACAAAAAAAACATGCAAAAACCAGGCATTCGGAAATTCTTACAAACACTGCATGGTGGTTTGAAATAAGCTTTGATTAAATGCAGAATATAAATCTCATGTAGCATAATGTGCATGAATGGTCACGTAACATGCGTTTTTGGTTGTGTAGTAGTCTATTGACGAAGACCTTTTCTGAAAAGCAGTGGAAATGCCAGTATGCCAGTACTTTCACACTACCGCCTCACATGTGATCCCACATCTCTGTAACCGGCGTAAACTAGTTGTGTTCTATGAGAAGCCAAACAAGTCTTTAATACATGCTGTTTAAGTCTCAGAGTGTTCCAACTTAATGTGCATTCCCACAGAGCTATTAGAGAGCAGACTGCTCTGTACATATTCGGAGGCAGCTCTCATGGATGTCAGTCTGCGTTGCACCATTTTCAGTCAAACAGTGTTAGGTGAGAGGAGGGTTAAGATTAGGTGTACAATTTCAACAAGGGAGTAATAATTTGGCAGGGATTAAAAAAATGGACAATTCGATTGGTAGCTAAAAAGTATCAGCACTATCACTGTGTTGATCTTTTTCACGTTCTTGGTTTTGTAGGTGCACCGCATTGTTTAGCACTTAAAACCTGGAAAATGAAGATTTTCATGATCAACTTTAATATATTTAATATACAGCCATTACCTCCTTCCTTTAATGTCATCACGTCCCTCTTATTTTTTGTTTATCATGTGCAAAATAATAGAAAGTGGCGATTTGGGTGCAACCAAATTCACTCAACAACATTGTAACAAAACCTTAACCCGAAGGAGAAATCGCCATGAAACGTGACCATTTAGTTGTGGTGTGGAAGCCTGTCTGTCGTGGGATGGTGCTTGACGTGAATACCTGCTGACTGACAGGCTGACAGTGCTGGTGGCAAGAGACAGGCAGACCTGCTGAGGAGGCCCTTTCACGCTAACACAGGGGCTATTGAGTCCCCACACACAGTGCGGCCCTCTAAACACAATCCCCTTGCCTTGAGGTGTGTAATAACTTTAGTAAGCACAGGGAAAAGTGTTGAGGCTGCGGTTAAATTGGTCAGAGGCAAGATCCCCAGGCTGTTGGGTGACGGCAGTGGTATGGCCAAACTGTGGAACAGCTAAACACTTGATATGCTGTATAAACCACTTGAATGTCCACATCGAGATGGGAATGCGTGACGCTAAGCTGGAAAACTATAGCCTGATACTGAGTCGATTTTGGACATGAGAGGACTTGTTACTGCTGTGCATCGAATCAATCGGCCTTGGCTAGATAATGTGAGAGGTGCAACAATGCAGCATCTGCTGAATTCAGCAAGAGTTATTTCCTCAAACGGGATGTTGAGACACATGAGAGCCGCTTCTCACGCACCGTTGCACACAGGAGGTGGAGTTTTCCATGTTTCTCACGGGTGAGCTGGAAAGAGTCTGCTGTCATCCAAAACTGCAAAAAATGAGCCAACACTGCCTCAGCGCTGATAAAGCACTTGCCTGCCTTGCCATGCAAAAAAACAACTGCATGCCACTGCATTTATAACTAAATTTGTACATTTATTTCACGCAGAATATGTGAATGTTCTTGCCAATCATGCAAAACATTCTGACACAATACTGTGTTGCGGGTGCTTGCCAAGCGTCGATCATGTGGTTGCCAGGGTCATCATCGGGAGAAGAAACCAGAAATGTATACAGTCTCAAGCCCCTGCGATGACAGGGGCCCATTTACAAATTCATTCTGCTGGAATATAAAGGCCCTGGGTGATTTTAGTTGGTTTCTAGGGTGGTTACTAGGGCTACGTAGTTGCTTTCTGGTTCAAAAAATTTCACCAAGTAAATCAAGTCTCTCAAGGAATTTTTTTAAAGGAATATTCCACAGCATGACAGTGAATGAGACCAATCAATGAACGTCGGTTTCAACATTATATCCCCAAGATATAAACAACAACTTTGTTAGTGATTTCAGCGTGAAAAATTTTCTAACAACTTCTATGTAAAGATATATTCAATTTGATAACTTTGTTGCCATAAAACATAACACCTAAAACAACCTTAAAATGACAGTAACTGTACAGTTACTGTTATAGTGCTAATGTGGATACTAGTTTTAACAGAGCAGCTAGAGACATAGTTCACTCAAAATAGATTTGGAAGTACATCAGGAAGAGAAAATGATGGTAGAATTTAAATTTAAACTATTCCTTTAATAGTACTTGTAAATTTCACATTTGCGTTTTTACAATTTTTTAAAAACCCTGAATTGTAAGAGAACATGAATTGTAAGAGACTCCCCAAATGGTACTGGTACAGAGATAAAAACTGGTAAGTGGTACTTGGCATTAAAGCACAACTATGGTTCTATTAAACCAGTAATATTACTTTAATCGTCTGTCTGGCGAAAACAGGTTAACCTGTTCAAACAATGCTGAGCATGAGAAATAGTAGTGATGATTACCTTGTAGATGAAATAAAGAGATCTCTAACTGGCAAAAAGACACACATGTGGCCTGTAAATCCTCCAAAATAGCAGCCATTTTTGTCAAAAACCACAAGGACGCAAGAACTAGTTGGCTTGGCCTAAGTGTGCACTGCAGTTTGGTTAACATTATGAACAGTGGCACTTGTCTCCACACTGGTAATCATGGTTAAGGCAAGCTCTTTTATAGACACTGCTGTCATTGCTTTAATGCCTCCTGCTCTCTTTTGAGACTTTCAATCCCTCAGTCTAGACGCTCAGCTGGTCCCACACCAAACCCTACACACCAATGACACAGACACTGGCTCTATTTTCCTTTGAGGAATGAAGATGAATGGAGGCCCAGAAAACCACAACATCAGCCCAGACCCTACAAACACTGATTCGGAGAAAAACATCCATATACCACTTTACTTTATGGCTCTATATTGTCGATAATGACAAGTCTGGATCTGGAACCTGCTATATACCCGATAAACCCACTCTAAGGCGTTAAAAATAAACTGAAATAAATCTGAAAAGCTTTTCAGATGCACTCTCTGGACGAGAGCAGCTAGTATGTTGATGCTGGTCATAGAGCAAGAACAATACCTTGCATTGCCTGAAGGATACTCTCAGCGAAAAGAGGGCCCTTTACTCTTCTCAGGCTTTTTGAAGACCACATCACAATGAGCTGAGTCCAAAGCTTTTGTTGAGCTTAAGGGGAGGAGAAGAGTGCTGGACTCTTTTTATTTTTCCTCGGGGTGATGGGAATGCTTGTTTATTGCAGGTTTTTCAGACCTCTTTCTAACTATATCACAGGCTTCCTATCCACCGACAACATTGCTTCTATCCTAATTCATGCAATATGAGGTCCATCCACACTGCAAAACTGCCAAGCATACTACCTGGCAACACTTATCAATGCATCACCTAATGTTAACTTCTTTTAAACAAATGGAGAAGGACTAAATTAATAAATTTAGATTGGAATTGGAATACTAGTCTCTAGTTTACATTATGGACAGTTTATCACTATGTTAACATTACAGTAGTGTCTCATTTTACACCGTGGAATGTGTGCAATGGACTGTGGGGGATTGGAGGATATTTGGCATATCCTTTAAAATGCAACCAATGTGAAACCAAGGCTGCCAGGATCCTTAAAATTGAGATGGTCTTACTGGAATAGAGAAGCATCAAGTGATCGAAGACTTTGATCCCTCCAAGAGCTGAATTGGACACCCATTGTACTTACAACATTATATTAAAGAGTGGACTCAAGCAGGACCACAGTGGCTTCAAGTTTCATTTTAGAATGGAAGAATCTATGATTTAGGTAATCCTATGCATAGTAGCAATACATAAGCTGAGGAAGTACATTTGCTTTTCCTCTACACAAGATGGTGATTTGATTTGTATTTCATTATTTTCAAAGCACTGCTGCTCTTCAGAACAAAGGGAGATTCATTCCTGCTGCTTGAACACTCAAAGTGGACCGAGGCTGGACAGAAATGGTAGGTCTTGTCTATCTGGCCAGCTCTGCTGGATATTCACCGTCTGGAGAGCCAAACCACCTGCTCCACTGGCTGTCCTACTCTGTAGCCATTAGAAACATCAGATTCTCAGCCCAGAGTTTCCCTGGAATAACTCTGCCCATAGAGACAAGGCAAGAGATGTTTGGACAGCCTGGCAGAGCTCCACTGCTCACATCAGCCCAATGTCGTCACAGTGTGACGGTAAAGCTTGCTCTCATGTTATTATTCAAATCTATGGTGTAATGAGGCTTACTGGTTAAAGACCTGGGTGGGTAAGCAAAGGTTTTAGGTTCAAATACCACATTTATCACTGCTGAGCAAGGCAACTTAACCTCAGTTTGCCCCCAAGGAGTGTCTTTAAAGAAAAATGTTGAACCTATATATTAAAAACTCAAAAACACAGTAATATTTGCCCTTAACATGGCATATTAAAACAGGCTAAATATTTTTAAGGCCTTGCTGAGTTGTACACTACACCCACACTGATACGTAAAACTTATTTAAAAGCATTAACATCATCTCATGTATCAACATTAGGAGTATAAGACACCTGCAGAAAATGACATGTCTTCTCATAACAAAACAAGAGAACACATCAAAAGCGCTCACATTTATTCACTTCAGATCCATTCATCCAGGAAACAATAGGTTCCAGATGTCAGAGCTGCTGGATCCCCATGTCCCTGAAGTCTAATAACAGGCTCAACATGAAAGTACATACTGTTCAAAAACGTGAAAAAATTACATACTTTACAAAAAGTAAATATTTTTACTTTAAACAGAAAGAAGACATTTATTTTGACAAATGCTTCCACCCGACAACGTTTCCAAGTCTATAGACTGACATATTCATTATCAGCAAACACTTAATTAACGTTCATGACAGAAGCTAAATTAGAACATAACATATAATGAACAAACACATGCTGATAATGACAGGAAATGGATTCAGAGGTTTAACAGTAAACTAGAGTTTCACCACACCACGAGGACACAATTAGCACATTGTTTAAAAATAATGTGAGGAAGTGTTAATTCTCAACATTCATATTTGATGCCATTATACAGAAGTCTTTAATTTGATTTCCTCCTCGTTGTTGGGCTGCTGCCATAAATGCTTTTGGTGAATTGTCAAACTATTTGCTCCCACAAGTGGTTGATCAGTTAAAGATCAACAAAAAAAAGCTAGAAAATTATATATGTCACACTAAAATCATGTTAAAGCACAAATTGTTCATGTTTTGTGGCTACAACATGAGTATTTAAACATTTTTGAATTGACCACATTCACTTGAATTGTAACATTTTATTTTTTTAAGAGGATAAGCGGCAACAAGTCTGTGTGTGCGTGGTACTTTCCACAAGTACTGTTGATTGAGCATAACCTGTATTGAACACAGAATATTCCTTTAAACACTTTACTACTGTGGAATTGATCTATGTCTTTAACGGTCCTGCTTACTTTACTATTTCTCTTGAAGTGCCCCAGAGTGCATTGCAAATTGTCTACAGCTTGGTTTAATTCACTATTGCTCTGAAGACGGAGCAATGATGTTAGCGAGTGTTCACTTAAGGCCTTTAAGAGATAGTATTGATACAGACCATGTGATTCGGTCAATAAAGCAGAGAGCCATTTCAACTGCTGAAGCAAAAGACAGATAATCAAACTCTGGGCGTTCCATTAACTGACAATTCAATGCTGCGTGCAAATCCGAACGAAAAATGGAAAGTTCGATTCAAATGTGCGATTTCTTTGATTACTTACTCATCATGTTGTTGTTTTCTTTCCAATCCAAGTGTTAGTTAGCATTGGCGGAGTGATGTGTTTTCTATAGATGGAGAATTCAATATTCCTTCTGTCCGATAAGCGTTGTGCCTTCAAGAGTTTCACTTCAGAAGACATTAATTAAAATTCCAATTAATTTTTCAATTAAACTTATCTCACTTCTCATATTTACTAGAACATATTCTGATGTTGATTTGTTTGGGCTTTTTTTTTTTTTTTTTCCTCAAGGAAACTGGGCAGCTGATTTCATTCAAAGCACAACGGCTTTATGCACAAGGTAAACAGGATAAGACTTATCAAAGAAAGCGACAGGCGTCACATGTTTGCATGCAGGTCTTTTGCTGATGTAGGATCTTCATTGCAAAAAATAACAAAAAGAAAGCAATGATTCTAGTTGAACTTCACTGGAAACCAATTAGCTAAACTAGACCTAACACTTCCCCTATACACAGACAACTCCTTTCTTATTTTATTTCTTCCCTTTTTTTATTTTGTAGATCCCTCTAGCTTCCTTTAGTTGTTAAATTGCATCTTTTGTTACTTGCTGAAAAGTAATTTCTACTACACACCACAGGCAATTATTCGAAGGAACTTTGTATCTAAAAAAGTACATTATAAGAAAGTGCATTTAAATGTCCATTTGAGGAGCATCAGGGAAAGCAAAAATGGCCAATACTTATTTAAGGTTTTATTGACATAAACTGAACATCTGATATTCAGTTTAATTCGCTTAGTCATTGTATTTTTGTATAGCAAAGCACAGCATCAACATTTGAGTAGCTGGGCCTGTAACAAAAATGCATTGTGTTTTAGACTGATGCAAATAAAATCCTTAAATACCTATATTTTAAAACAATGTAACGTGACGAGAAGGAAGCCACCTCATATAATCAGTAGGCCATAAATATAGCATTTAATAATTCAGTGATATGCAGTGCAGAATATTTTAACATGATTTTTTTTTACTTAATGAACCAATATAAAGCTGAGCAAATAAGCTATTCGAAATTAATAATGATGAGTGACACCTGTTCAGAGTGATAGTATACTGAGAGAAACTGTCAGGAACGCAGTGAAAAACACCATGTGATAGAATAAGATAGAAAGACTGGAGTCATTCTAAGCATTCTTACACATCTGCAGAAAAAAAAAAAAAAAACACTAATGCTTTAAACTTCATACTGTAAAAGCACAGAATACCAAAAGCCCAGACCAAAAAGTAACTCCTTTCAGCACACGGACGCTCTTTTCATGATGTGAGTAACAAAAGCTTGACATTCCCCTCAAAGTAGGTCTCATCTTTCCATTGAAATTAAAAGAACCGATTTTATTCAGCAGCCGATTCTAATTACATTCAGCATGACATTCAGTTTCAACCAAAGCGCGCGCGTACGTTTTTGTTGTAGAGCTAAGGCCGTGACATTTCCTCTCGCTTCTTTTCCACCTACAGTGTTAAAGCTAACTGAAATATCACTGTCAGTGTGCAGCCATTTTTATTCAGAAAGTTTAGTTTAAAAATTGGATGAAGTGCCAAGGATTCCTGCTCTGTGATGGCGGCTAGGCTGAACGAAAATGCCAACTGCCTCGAGATCACAGCAGCTGGGAAAATAAATTATGTCATTAGAACCACTTGGGGCCATTATTAAAAATATGTTTAAGGAAAAAGGCGTCTAGAGAGTGATTTTCAATATGACGCTGCAAAGTTCACAATAAATAGCTCCATCCCAGAGTTGTTGTTTATAAAACTATGAGATGCACCGATATTGAATTTTTGGCCTGATATGACAGGACATTAACGATTTTTGCATTTGCGTCAGCATTATGAAATGAAACTAAATCAAATGAAATTAAAGTGAATTAAGTTAAATTATGGGAAGATCATGACAGAAACTAATTTTGTGCATTTGGCAATTTCCGCCTTTTTTTTTGACTGCATTAATCTGCCCTACATTAAAACATCTCTGATTCCTGAACGTTGCAAAATCCACTAGGCCCAAAAATCAGAGGGGGCGCATCACGCCCATTTTTGTCTGAATGCTCCTGATGTCTCTGGAGTCGAGTAAATCTCATTACCCCGTGTTCTCACACACTGTGCGCTTCTGCACAGGAAGGTGGAATTGTGTAAAAGGTAACTTGGGTGAATATCCCACAGCTTGATTCATACCGAGAATGATTTCAGCACACAAATCAAAGGGCAAGCCACATCCTGCTGTGTTGAAAGTTGGCGGGACTATCGAGCCATAACGTAACCTTTTGAGTCAATACGGGGCAATAAACATGTATTACACAACATGGAGGGTTAAACAATGTTGTTGCTATCACTTTAATACTCACTCTCACCATCTTATTTTATTTTTAAATCACATTCGGCCCCTATGCGCTTTTAACGTGCCATTCAGACGACAGGAGCAAGAGGGAGAGGCAATCTAATCAGCATTCAAAGACGCCATGCAGAGTCCCTCCGACTCAAGCTGCTAAGTCACCAGATAAAGATCTGCCTGACACGCCGCCTTTCAAATAATCCACTTGCAAGTACGCCATTTAAAAATATTAACACCCCACTTCGAGAAATGCAAAGCTCTGCCATGGGCTGCAATTTTTTATACTAAAAAAAATATGTATATTAAAAGTGTGAATGTCAGTAATTACACCCTAAACGACATACGAGTCCTGAAGTCTACATCACCAACAGCAACATAATAATGAGGCTTTCACTCAGAGTTGCAGCTGGATTGCAGTGGTGGAGAGTTCAGGCACTGATGGCAGGTGATGTTGAAAAAGCATCCTCTGTCAGTTAGCATTTGAGATGCTCCATGAATTCAGTCAGAAGGACTTAACGTTACCGTGTTCCCTTTTCCAAATTCCTCTGTGTACGGCTGACCGTGCATTTCAACTTCAACTGGTGTAAACACAATAAAAGAAAGCAGCTTGAAAATATACTGTACTTCATGTTGCTTGGCAACATTCAGTTAATTCAGGTGCATTTAAACCGAACTTAACAGTTTCTCCACCACAAGCAGTACAAACTGCATAAAATATTTTGAATGGCTTTTTCAAAACGTTTTACCAGCCAGTGTTGTCAGAGTTTGAAAACTCATAAAACATCTCGCTTTCAAAAAAAATAAAAAAATAAAAACTTCAAAGCCCTTGGATAAACATTTAGATGAATGTCAATGAAGAAAATGTCACTGCTGATAATCTTTGTCACAGTAAGCAATTGCTGTAGAAAGACTCAATTGATATTATTATTAACTTTTAAATCTTTTTGTACACTTTTTACAGTGTACAAAGACACAGAAATACAAAAAAAAAAATCTTTTGGTGCTAAACATTTCTAGATTTTTAAAAAGAGTTTGATTTCAGTTCTTCATGAGAGGTTGTTTGTTGGATGAGAAAGATTTAACCCACATGACTAATCGCGTACCACATGGTTTAATACCAGGTGTAAAAAAACCAAAAGTACATTTCATAATGTGAATAGCCCTTGTGGATCTCGTCAATGTGTAAATGAAGCTTTAGTCGTTTGAGGCTAAAATATAGAGAGCAAACTCAGACACACTGCCTGCTGTCTTTCCTTTGAAGCTATTGTGGCAGCATTCCTCTCATTCATTAAGAACAGCTGTGAGGTTTCATAGGCTGTTTAAATTCATTTTAATTAAAATGGAGATTATTGATAGCCTCAGATGGAGACCGTGTGACTCTTTTCAGATGCATGTTTATTATTTGAAGCTCGCTAAGTTGTGAACAATAATGTACTGATTTGATGGGCACAATTAGTATTAAAACAGCAATTCTTCCATGTAATGCTTGTACAGTTTCTGCTTTAAATGTTTCAACAAACAGTTTAGGAAGAATACTCCAGCTGAACTCAGAAGTAACCTGACATTTTCCATGTAGTGCAGCAAACAAACTTATCTGCTCTCATCTGTGTTTTCTGAAAGGAAAACCTTCTTTCGGGGAGATCGGTCATCATTTTTACGTAATTGCCTGATTAATTAGGGATTGGGATTATTTTACATTTTGTGCCCTTCAAATCACATATTACCATATGAATAGAACTAAAAAGGGAAATGCAAATACCATTTCATAATAATGACTGTAAAACGACATTCAGTTTCAAAAAAGAACACAGTGAATGATGGAAAGTCAACCAAATTATAAATCAGTACTACCTGAAATATTTATTATTATTATTATTATTAACTATTAGATCTTGACAGTCACAGTGGAGAACCTTTGCTTTAAAGTAAATGATACTATTGAAGTTCAAGGTCAAAAAGAAGAGTTTATGGTGGTACTGGAGGGGGTCTGCCAATTGCTTTACAAAAACATACAATATCAGGGTTAATCCAATTAAAGCCTCTGTGTCATCACCGTCACACCAAACCACGATACATTCACGGAGTAATAACCAAGTAGAAAGACTGAAGTGCAAAACATCACTAAGAGGAAATGCATTGCAGAAGAGGTGACTGTGAGGAATTTTTAAATATGGGAGGAGGAAGCAGGACTTTGTGTGCACCGTGTGTGAATTTATATGTGCGCATGTTCATATAGACAAAAAAAAGGGGGCCGGAGTTCAAATGCTCACAATTTTAACTGCATTTAATGCTGCTTCTTGACATTCTGTAGTAACACAACGAAAATGTATCACAACCGTAAGGACAAAGGGAGGTGCTGGGATGAAATCGACAGTTTTGAAAATAAGAAAGCTGCTAGCATGCTAGCTAACATATGTAAACTCTTCTGGTGAGGTCACATAAGGAGCTCCATCTGGCATGATAATCTTAATAATATCTTGTAGTGTGTGATGCATGCGCGATTTTCACATCTTGTAGTGTTTGCGTGTTTAAGATTTGAGGGAAGATAATCTCCAAAGGTTCTCCTTACGTGTGTGCTGCAACCGGTTTTCGAAAATTGGTTAGGATTTTAAAACTCCTGCGGTGTGGGCCGAGCTTTAGAATTGTCTTAATTCCTAGAATAAAAATGTATAAATAGGTTTCAGGTTCTTCAACAAATGCTAAAATTAATGAAAGTCTATGACCAAGACTTTCCAACCGGTCAATCGAGCACGATAACATCAGTTATAGTGTGACGTCACCCCCTCATCTCTAATCATTTGTGATCCACCAACAGAAGTAGTGAGTATATGTTTCGTTTAGTTTTTTTGCAATTTCTGCAAATGAGCTTTCCTAATAACGTGCTAATTAATTAGCAAGTTTCAGGATGAATGGACTGTTTATTTAAGGAAACAGTCCCTCAGAGAATGGCTCGGAAGAGAGGGGCAGGGCCAGCACAACTCATTTGCATTTAAAGGAAAATGCTACAAAAACAGCTTGCTCTGAAAAGAGCTGTTTTTGACAGTTTTGTTTTACATTATCATTGAGAAAGCTTAACCAAACTATTTCACAGACTTTCCATTAATATGCATAAATAAAAAAATGTAAGTATTTTGATAGCACAGGGAGATGACTCTATGTCATAGTTCTTCGCAGGAGTTTTGGTGTGTTCGCAACAAGTCTGTCTTTAAAATTTAACAAGTTACCGTTCAAACTATTTCGCAAATGAAGACGATGAATGGGATTTTAACCCGCAGAATAACCCCACTGTTGCACTCTATTTTTAGAACTCATCCCAAACTCACATGTCAGGCTGCTCAAACAAACAGAGCAATCCTGAAAGTACCACAGCATTTAAACTTGTCTCAGAAAGCAAGTTACGAGCGGTTTACTTGTAGCTGTCTCTGCACATTACAATGGGAGAACAGAAAGCAATCTACCAGCATCCAACACTGCAGCAGCTTTACCCAAAAGGCCACATGTATCCTTTTCAGTTCACTGCTGTATAGTTTCTCGGTATAAAGACTAAAATAGCTAGAAACAGTAGTAGAACTTTTTCAGCACGACTGAAAATGTTTAATAGACTGCTGTGAATGCAGCCTATACGCAAGTAAAACACTGACCACCCTATTGATATTCCTTCCGTTCTCATTATAGGAGCCGATTTTCATTTCCATAAGAATGATTATTAAGTTCAGTTTCCTATAGCAACGGAAAGATAAAGTGAGCAGAGAAGAAAGAAAAGATTTGGATTAGTGTATGCATGACAGCAGAGGATTTAATAGCAAAGATGGAGGGGGGGAGAGGTGAGTAATAAAACTGAGACGTGCAATAAAAAGGTCACGAATGTGTGAGACACGCTGAGAAAAAAGCAAATGGCTACTTCTTAAAAAGCACAGTTTTAACTGAATCGATTATGCAGAAATTAATTTATATAATGAAACCGGATTTTGGATTTCAGATGCAGTCTTGAGGGCTGGAAGGGAAAAAAAGTACATACAACCATGCAAGAGATTGGAGCTAACGACTTACGATATCTCGGGTAATAAATCAGAGTTTCTTTGTGGCCTAAAGCATTTTCAAACCTATTTGCAGAGATAATGCCACCGATTCCTTTCAGCTTGAGAGACCCACAAGCCTGGCTCATTTATCACAAGCCTTTTAGGAGAGCGTCCGAACGGCCCTCATCTCTACCTACTAACTAGGTTTATCATCCCCTCTGCTAGCACTATGTACAATAATGTACTTTTCCAAACGTAGAGGCCTAAACTATCGCTCAAATGTTTGGGGTATGATTTTTTCCTTTAATTAGCAATCAATGCATTTAAGTGACGGCGTAATAAAAATAATTTGTAACTCGTGTTATTTATATTCATGAAGTGTCCTGAAAAAGTGTATC
This sequence comes from Puntigrus tetrazona, assembly GCF_018831695.1. Taxonomy (NCBI): domain Eukaryota; kingdom Metazoa; phylum Chordata; class Actinopteri; order Cypriniformes; family Cyprinidae; genus Puntigrus; species Puntigrus tetrazona. The sequence continues at coordinate 7,934,072 of NC_056700.1, forward strand.
GTGGTTTTCATGAAAAATATTAAGCAGCACAACGGTTTTCCACATTGATGATAATGTTTTCTGAGCAAATCAGAATATTAAAATCACACTGGAATAAAGAATTAATTGATATTTTAAAATAGGCTATAATGGATGCTATAATTACAATACATAACTTTTTTTAATGCAATAGTATTTTATTGTTTTTTGGGGTTTTTTGTATTTTGATCAAATAAATGCAGCCATGCTTAGAACAAGAAACGTCTTTCAAAAATAATTTGTGATTTTTTTTTTTTAATTACAGACAACGGTTATGCATTACTTCTCTTAAATGAAATATTTTCATAGTATATAACATTACAGAACCACATATGCTTTGAAAGCTATAGCAAGGGGGCATCATATATATGACTCATATTGAATATACTTGTATGGTGTTTCTTGGAACATCTTCCCTTTTGGAGCTTAACAGACGTCACTATGAACACTGACGTATTAAAAGCAGCGTGCAGACTCCTAAGAACTGTTCTTATTGTTCTCCACAGCCTACAGGTACGGAACGACGTGAGGGTCAGCATGTAACACTGACATCACTTATGAGATGGAGGACAAAAAATGACTTGAGAATAAATAAATCAATGAATAAATACATAAATTCACAAATAAATGAATACATAAATGTAGAAATGCGTGAAAGAATGAATAAATGAAGAAATAAATAAGTGGATAAATTAATAAATACATAAATGCTGAAATGAATGAATAAATAATTTTTTCAAGTGTCATTATTTTTGTGCGATGTGTGTTATAATAGTTATTTCTACATTTATTTATGTTTCTCTACATTTACTCATTTTTTTGTACATTTATGCATAATTGCTAATGATTTGCATTTAAGATTTGAGTGAAAGATAATCTCCAAAAGGTTCTCCTTACGTGTGTGCTGCTTTCGTAACTTGGTTAGGATTTTAATACTCCTGCGGTGTGGGCCGAGCTTTAGAATTGTCTTAATTCCTAGAATAAAAATGTAAAAAGAGGTTTCAGGTTCTTCAACAAATGCTAAAATTAATGAAAGTCTTTGACCAAGACTTTCCAACCGATCAATCGATCACGATAACATCAGTTATAGTGTGACGTCACCCCCTCATCTCTAATCATTTGTGATCCACCAACAGAAGTAGTGAGTATATGTTTCGTTTAGTTTTTTTGCAATTTCTGCAAATGAGCTTTCCTAATAACGTGCTAATTAATTAGCAAGTTTCAGGATGAATGGACTGTTTAAGGAAACAGTCCCTCAGAAAATGGCTCGGAAGAGAGGGGCAGGGCCAGCACAACTCATTTGCATTTAAAGGAAAATGCTACAAAAACAGCTTGCTCTGAAAAGAGCTGTTTTTGACAGTTTTGTTTTACATTATCATTGAGAAAGCTTAACCAAACTATTTCACAGACTTTCCATTAATATGCATAAAAAAAAACCATGAAGTGTTTTGATAGCACAGGGAGATGACAGGGAGATTATGTCATAGTTCTTCGCAGGACTTTTGGTGTTTTCGCAACAAGTCTGTCTTTAAAACTTAACAAGTTACCGTTCAAACTATTTAGTATTTAGTTTTATAGTTAGTACAGTTAGCAGGCTAACTAGAAACGGTCATTCTGACTGGTTCGCCTAATTGACCAATCCTGCACTGTACGGTTAGGACCGCCTACCTTATTAACATACAAACAGAAAAATAAATGTAAAAAATAAGTCTATTATAATACAAATGGTATAAAATTAGTACAATTTAAACTTTTGACGAAATATTTATTAATTCATTTATACATATTTGCATTTATTTATGCATTCCTACATTTGTCTTCATTTATTGATGTATTTATACATTTATGTATTTATTGATTGATTGATTTATTTATTTTATACGCAAGTAATTTTTATCCCCCGTATATAAGTGAACTATCATTTTAACAATCATTTCTGGCCTCTCTCATGTAACTAATAATGGTGGGCTGTCAGATTCCCACTGAACGTTCGTTGATGGAAGAGCTAATGATTTCTGACACCTCCTTCAGCTATCATTTTAACCTAATAATCAACTAATCAACTTATCGCAGTCTTTCAAAACAGTAGAAGGTATCTGTCACATTCAGCTACTTGTGCTTTACTCTGATTTGGACCATGGCTTGAGCACATTAGGTGGTCAGCTGTGACTAATACTCCACATGCTGAGGTGACAATTTCTGTCACAGCGTCTGCATTTATTTGTTGTTTCCTGGTAGGTGGCACTGCACTCTTCACAGCCTCTCCCTTTTGTCCTCTGCTGGGATGGTTCTCTTTACCTTTCTTATATCGTCGTGAGAATAAATCTGCTCCTAGTCGCGCACCTTCCACTGTACATTACAATCCAGAGAAGATTCCAAATGTATTCCTGCAATGCATCTGTGGACTTCCAATAGTTCCTCATGTGTGTGAAACAACCACAGAAGAAGTCTTTGGTTCCACACATTATGCATAATATCAGAAATGTATTATATGTTACAAGAAACCCTCAGATATTCGGTGGGGACAAAACATACTGGCATACAGACATCCCAGGAACAAGATTCTGACAGAGTCTTTATGAGTTTCTTATTGCTTTACCTTGGTTAATTTTATGAGAGTCATTTGCTTCCTGTTAACGTCTGGATTAAATCCAATCATGGCTTTCTGAGAAACAGTCCAGTCCTTCAGTATGAGTGAAAGACATCCGGCAAAGATTTTCCAGACGTGCAGTTTGACCACCACATCACTTGCGGTTTATAAACCGATTGTGACAGTGGCTCAAAAATATTAAATCAGTAGAATCCAGAAAGTCGCAAATTTTGGCTGTCTGCAAGTGCATTACAGTAATTACAGAGCAAAAGATGACACAAAGCATTATAATCATGTCTTGGCTTGAAAGTTGAAACACGCTTCCACTAAAGCAAGTTGCACTTTCTTTATCTGCTCTAAACCAGTTATAGTAACAAACATAGTAATCGCAGCTCAAAATGATTGCTTCCTCACCCAATTGGATCTGTAATTTACTAGCTTTGAGGCAAAAATAATACAGTTTGTTATTTTTAAATATGAAAATTGAATAAGATGTTTAACAGTACCATCTTCTACACCCTACAAAATTAAATAACACAACTCTCAAGTCTTTGAATACAAATTTCACGTACATGAAAAACCATCCATCACTTTGCCACGGTTACTTTCTGTTTAAATGGTCTCTTCTTGTCTTTGTCCAGAGGACAGACACAGTTGGAAAGAGGGGGGAGCCCTTCTGTGATGGTTGGGCAGTCACCAGCACCCCCTCTATGCCAGGACTCCCTCGGTCTTCTCCATCTGGCACACCAGTGGGAAGATGAAGCGCCAGAACTGCATCTTCCCGTTCTCCTGCACGCTGCTTCCTCTTGTCCTCATGATACAGTCTGGAGACTGCACTCAGTGGGACACACACACACACACACACACACACACACACAAAGAAAACCTAAGCCATTTCCATCAAAACTACAAACCCTGTCCATACCCTTTAAAAACAGCTTAAGACAGCACATAGCTCGCTCCCTTCAACTCAACTGAAGCAATTGCTGTATGCATTGTGGAGGATTTCTTTCTATAATGGCTGACAGAAAACTGACTTGTTTTCCGCATTCAGTCAGGATGAATTGAGAATATTCCACTGTTCACTCCGGAGGTGACCATACAGTCGCGAGGAGAAAGTGCTAGCGGAGGTATTTTTGCTGAGCAAAAAACACAATGTTTGCTAAAATAAAACAAACACAGATTTGTTTCAGAGCAGCTGGTCAGTGCTGACCTTTTGATTTGAAGCTGGACTGCAATTATGCCCAATTCCTTCGCTAAACTGTCCCTACATATCGAATACCATTAGATTAACCAAGCAAACCCATGCAAAGGAGAAAAAATACTAAAAAAGTTCAATTTGTCACATTTGTTTCATTCATTTTTGTTGTTTCGTTTATCTTCAGCTCACAGTAGAATTTTTAGAAAAGTAGCATTGCAATATTGTATGAATTTACATGGGCCCAGAAAGGTAGTAAGGACCAATAAAATAGTCCACGTGACATCTGTGGTTCAAGCGTATTGTTATGAAGCTACTAGAACACTTTTGCGCTGAAACGTAGTAACTAGCCTGTAAAAGATGCATAATATTTTAAACCAAATATAATTAAGCTACTTAATTTTAAACAGAACAGCATCATGTATAGTTTAATAGAAAGAAACGAAAGCCAGCCATACAGAGTTGATTTTAATATATGACCGTGAGATGCAAAGACGAAATATAGGCGACAAGTTTCAAATTGGGCGCATGGTCCTTAAAACTCAATCATGGTTAATTAATTTGTCAATACTCACAATTTCTATTAATAAAAAGTTTGAAAGCAAACAGCTTTGTCGTAATTACAGCAGAGATCACAGAAGTACTGTAATCCGTATTTGAGGGAATTCAAATACCAAACTTTAGAGTCTAAAGGGGCTTTCGCACTGCGTAGTTCTAGGAACCATCCAGCATTGTGCTTCCTAGGGAACCAATTTCCACCTCAGGCTGTTTCCCTGGTTGCATTTGCACCGGCAGCAGAAACTTTAAAGCGGCCAGCAACATCTTTATTTGCGGCATTTACAAACATCAACAACTGGTGAACGGAAGATACTGTGATCGGGGGCCATTTTTGTTGTGTGGGCTTCGTGATTATGGAAAATAAACACTGAAAGAGAGTAAAAATCGAAAGCCTTCTGTGACGGCTTGCAGTGTTACGTATGATCGAGGCTGGGAAAAGAACATAGCGCTGAATATAACAGGTAGCTGAATGCTGTCCTTGCCGTTTTCCATTTGCGTGGAGTAAATATTTTCAAAAGTGCTTTTTAAAAACGCCTGATATCCGGTGTTTTTTTTTTATACGCGTTTGGCCAATTACCATTCGCTTACGTCCTATACCTCTTTTAGACCTTACTCTGAAGTAGAAGCTAATTTAGTTCCCAGAAGTGAACAACGTCCCTAGTTTCTGTGGAACATGCCAAAAAGAGGAACTAGAAACTATGAAAGTCTCGAGTAACAAAATGATCGGCAGGAGAGCCTTTTAACTCTTTTCATTATCACAGCTGACATGTTTTCTCCTATTCATACAAGTAGGACAGTCTCCTACCGCTTACACTCATCTGTCGTGTTTGACAGAACTGTCCGTTATATAATGAGTTCTACAGACTACTATTGGTTTTGTGAATATCTTAACTCTGATGCCGCAATGATGCTTAAAAACAAGCACTGCAATCCAAATCGCTGTTTGACAGTCAACCCACCTACACCGCAACAACTGCAAGTCACAGTAATCTAAACAAGAGCCTCCCTTATCAATATTCAAAGGAGCCCACGGCAAATTTTTTAATTGTTAAACACACAAGGCCATTAATGCTGCATAAGCGTTAAAGAATCCTCTCTATCAGTACTGCGACTCGCAACTCCCTCTACATTCATCTTCCTGAGTGACAGCGCACAGGACCACATGCATGTCAATATGACAAGTGACTGCCTGAGTTTATTGGATTATTGAAAATCACGGTGACAGAAAAGAGTAGCAAGAAGTGAATCGACATAGACAGCGAGGGAAACTGTGTACGTGTGTCTGAGCGTTTGGATTGGAGGGGGAGGTCACCTTCACACAACTCTCTGGCAGTAATCGTACCTTGGACACGTTCTTCTGCCTAATGGAGCCACCACAATGGTGACGGGGCCCGGTGACTAAGGCACTAATCTAATAAGTCACACGCGAAACCACAAACTGGACATGGCCTGTGGCGTCATCGGCGCAGTACAAGAGCCAAGGGTGGGCGGTATGAGCAGAATCTTATATAATGGTAGGAGTAATATCTACAAATAATAAAGTGTTAGAAAATTATACATTGACCAGTTTTTATTTTAAGGCCAATAAATCAACATTTTGTCTAAACGAATTAAAAATAAAACGATTAATGACCAGTTTTAAGCGCTACAATTTAAGCGTCGTGTCATTATAATATTAAAAATGGATATTGGGTTAAAGGTTAAAGAACACAGAATGCGCAGTATAAAAACCATTTTAATTATGTAGACTCCCCATAAGCCACATATACACGTAGACTGTGTGTGCGCTCATCACATCAATTTAGAAGAAGGCCTAGCACCGGTGCAAAAACAGCTGCTACACATTCTGTGATCAATACAAACAGCGATGCATTATAAATATGGCCGATTGAGTCAGGAGTAAAGATTCAAACAGTCAATAAATGCTCATTCGCAAATCTTTGACCACAAATCGGCTGCGTTGTTTATTAACATGCAAGCTGCGACATTTTTATGAACCTGGCAACGGTAAATGCCATTGGTTGATATTTTAATAACGTCCAGCCATAGCATGAGCCATAAAAGGTTGTGTTTTATTTTTGGTGTCAAACAATGAAATATGACTAAATATCAAACGCAAATAAAAACTGTATCCACCAATATTAACAAGTGTCAAAAGAATAGTGAACAAGATGAAAACAGTAACAGAGCTGGCTTTCAAAACTACAACTTCCAAAATAAATCAGAGCAGAGCCCGTCAATTACCTCTCAGCATAAACCATCAAAGCTGTAACTTAAGCAAATAACGCAGAACTTAAAACATGGGAGGCTCTTCAAAATAGCCTCAGCTACCGCTTTATAAAGGGTCTGGGCCGTTTGTAGGCCAAAGTCTGTTTCCACTTTTCGTTAAATGGAGATGTCCCATAAAACTGTGGTGTAAATGGTTTATAATGCCACCAGCAGGCCCACTAATGGAGAACCTGTTTTCAATCAGCAGCCAAATTACTACAGAATTAGCTTCCAGACACTTAACTTCTTCACAGGCCTCTAAACACTGAAGAGGCTGAGAAATATGAAAACTCTGTCATTTTTAAAACGACAGCAACTTGGGTAGAGAAAACACAATGGATGACTTCCAGAGTCACAGGGCTCCAAACGAAAGCGATCAACTGAACCCTTCCACAAAAGGCCAAGTTAAGAGGCGATAAGCCATAAGTGAACAAATGATGGTGACTTTAAAGGAATAGTTAACTCATGTTTGTAGGGATCCATGATCGAGTCTTTGTGATTCATTTTGAAACCTTGCTAAAATTCGATTTTTATTCAAAAAGCAAAAGTTATATATAGCCTAGGCCTACATGTTTATTTGTTGAACACTAGATGGAGAGACAGTTTGGGATTTTAAATACATTTTGAATAAAGACAATATTAATGTATATAATATTGTATAATTTAATATACTTGCGCATATTTATAATATTTCTTTTTGAATCGTATAAAAAGGTGTCTAAAGCCGTTTCTATATACTACAGGTTGTGCGATCGAGGCCTGTGTTCAAGGACGAAGCAAAGAAATGTAGTCTTTCAAAGCCTGGCCTTGTAATTAGGTGCTCACGACCTTCTTGGAGCGAACAGAACTTCTCTAAAAAGGTCAAACTTTTACAGCACTGAAAATATTTCGACCACACCGATTGTGCCACATGACTCCTTAAAAGTGTTGACTAGGCTGCATTGTTAAAATAAAAGAGCGCATTTCCATGCCAGAGCCCAATGCGCCACTGAGAAGTCCAAAAGGCTCCCAGTTCCCAGATATGTGTCCTATAAATGTTGATCCCCAACACCACAACCGATGCATTACAGAAATAAAATCTCTCATTAGAGCCCAGGCCCTGAAATTACCCAAATTCAGAGCATATGGAAACCATAAGACAGCGTCAGCAAGGGGGAAGTTTGCACCGAGTGGCTTTTCAGCATGTGGCAACAGAGGGCAGAGAATTTGGAATGTGCCAATTAGTTCCCTCTGCCAGAAAAAAATAGGTAAGTGGGTGGAAGACACCAAATTATATTGACAAAACACAAGGATCCATTAGAAACTACTGTGCATCTTGGTTACATGGCATCTGCTATTGTTTCATGCTCTTTACTGACACCTGCCACGACTCTTACATTATTAACGTAAAACACGCTGACCTAGAGTCAATGCATGCGCAAAATCCATTTCAAAAAAATCTACAAAATCTTTTTTGCATTAGATTTTACTTCACCGGGTCACGATGATTTACTGCATTGCTAGTCACTCGCCAAAACAACAAACACGATGACATAAATGTGCCTGTGATCCAATCACACGTGCTCTACTAGAGGCGATATTGTCAGTTCATCTTAATGCCTGTCAAAATACGGACCACAATTTTTTTTTTTTTTCCAGCCAGCCTTTCGCCTCAGGAGCCGTTCTTGTCTTTACGAACAAATCCAGAACTGACGGAATATTAAACTAATTACACGGGCCAAACGAACAGCAGTACCAGAAGACTGCACGGGATCAAGAAACGATGTTGTCTTTGGCCAAATTATTCCAGACCTCTGATGCAATTGCACGAAACTTGCTCTTGAGCTCTTCCAGATCATTTGATATTGCTGACATGCTTTCATGGGCGCTCTGAAGTTCCTCATATATGCTTGTTTGTTTTGTTTTTAATCGATACGGACTCTGGACTGTCGAAAGCCTTGCCTGCAGTGTTCACGTATGGTCATGTATATTATAGGCTCCCTTCTTAAAATAACTCCTGACCTACAGAATTGCTGTGTGGAAGGACCTGGGAAAGGGCAACAAAACCAGCGTAACGAATAAAGCGTAATGTCTATAGAACAACAAGAGTGGCATTGTTCTGCTGCACGGGCGATGTTAAAGGGACGGTTCTGTCCCAAATTAAAAGTCTGTCATGATTTATTCACTGGCGTTGTTTTAAACCTGCATGTCTTCCTTTCTTTTGCAACAGAAGCTGTTGGGCAGAACGACAAGATGCCACGAAACTGAAAAGGTACGAGGCTGCCGTTCTGCAGAAAATATCCTTTTTTTTGGTACTATGGATAAAATACACTAAAAGACGCGAGCGACATAAACATGAGTAAACACAGGATTTAGGTTTTCGCCTTTTAAGACGCACGAGCTTGAAATCTCACTGGCACGTTTCTGTGAAGCCCCACCAAAATATCTGGAAAAACAGGTCAAACAAGACTTTCTAAAAGAGCGGCGCGGATGCAAGTGTTAGTTTGTACGGTTTCGTAAAATATTAAGATTTGGAAACGTGTACAAGCTCGTTATGCGGCGCTTGATTTTAACGCGATTAGAAATACTAAACTCGGCAGACGTCTTTAAATAAAGGGAGCCCACGGCTACATTTTGGTTAAAACTGCAAAAAAAAAAACACCAATATGTTTGTATAATGCATCTATGTGGGAGTGTGCGCTTTAAAATATGCACGCTCATCCACAGACGGTGGCATCTAGAAAAAAAACGCACTAAATCTTGTCCATGTACGTGTTTTGAATTAATGCCTGTACGCTTTTTTCATCATCACACCAGGCTGAATCAGTTCAAATGTAGGAATAAGTAAATAAAACATTGACAAACGCTAACACATGACATATTATGCATGAGATGAAGCATCTTTGGAGAAGTGAGCTTGCTCACGGCCAGCCTATAGTGACATAACAATGTCCCGCGTCACTTCTTCTGTGTTTGTCTTTTATCCGAGAAAATATGCGCCGGGTATTACCGAATGCATGTGGTCAATAGCTGAAGTTCTCAAGTCATCAATAGTTGTGTTCATTTGCATGACAGAACTACATTGCGCCCTGCACTTGCTCTTAGACCACGAGGCACTAAAATGAGAATTACAGCAAAAAAAAAAAAAAAAAAAAAGAATCATCATTTGCTTACAACTTGCTATTCTGGGAGGGGGATCCGGCTGCGGTGGTCTTGTTCGTAAAGCACCTAAAGTAAAGATCCGCAAGTTTTTTTTTTAATCGCTCGGTTAGCTAGTACACTAGCTTAGCCGACGTCAACTCGCCCGTTAGTTTCTCTGAGAAATACTACAATTTCGCGATCGCTCCGAACCTCGTGGCGGAGAAGCTCGCGCGTTAATGCGAATAATAATCGCGTTCAAAGTGCTAGGTGTCACGAGCGAGACCGAACGAAGAAGGAAACGCGTTGAACTCACCGTCTCTCCGTTCCGCCGCGGTTTGCATTTCTTTCCGTGCACGGCAACCGCTCGTTTCGCCCGGTGCAGTTGGCCACGTACAAATCCACTTTTAAAAATCGACTGGAAAAATTCTTTGATTCCACAGAGTAACGTCTCTTCCTTTACTAATGTGCCACGCGGCCGTTATAATCCCGTTATTGAGACCGCTTTCTGTAACTATGGCAGAGTGGAAAAGCTTCTATTGTTGAGAATCCAGAGTTTGTGTCTCACGGACTTGTGCTCCAGAGCGCTCGGAGACTCTCTGCTGGTCTGCCTGCCTACAGTCCCCTCAATCACGCTGTCTCCCTCCCTGCCTGCCTGCCTGCCTGCCTGGCTGCCTGGCTCTGGCTGGCTTACAGGTTGTTAGCGCGCGTTTTCGGAAACATTCGTGACCGTTCGGCCGTTCACGAATCGATTAGATCAGTCCCCGTTTAGATTAGTGCTCGCTTTATGAGACGCGGGTTATTTGGTGGGATTTAACCGAAACCAATCCAGATATTCAGTTAGATTTAACCTAAATAAACCGCATATAATCAAAGATTGTATGTAATAATTTTAACGTGTTATGTTATCGCGATATCAATCAGCCTAGTCACACACATAGAGAAAACACTCATAATATTGAAGCTCACATTATCCATGGGCAAAGTATTTGAATATTATATAACTGAAGTACAATAATAATTGGTAAATAATATAACTTTAATTGAATGTTTAATGAATCTCAGTACAATTACAGGTGGCCAGAATAATTTATAATTTTCCTTTCAAAAGAATGATTCACTTTAACTACTAGTCCAGCAGTTTATTCATTTGTCGTTTTTTTGGTGTTCTCAGATATTAACGATGTAGAAACAACCTTTTTCCTCAGTTCTCGTTTGTCAAGTTCGCATTTGTCATTAAACCAGTCAGACACTTTTGAAAGGAATCCATTACGTGCTCAATCCATTACAAGTCATTATAGTTGGCTTCGTTTGTTGAAGACGAGGTGCAAAAATATGCCCAGTAAGAAACGCTTATTTATTGGCTGCTAAATTTTGCAGAGTAAACTGTCTTGAGCGCATGCGTGAAAAATGCATAAAATACAGCCAAGGTCACGTCTGAGAGATTTGTGTGGAGTGTCGTATGCAGGCGCAGGTAGCCTATCTCACAATATGATGACATCATGCATCATCATACATCATCAGCTGCGCGTAAATGCCTCACCAGATCTATCATAAATAGCGTAATGGTATCAAATTAACAAAGCCGCATTTGTGATTTAGCACTCTGGTCCAGATATGGGTGCTTCGGTATCCTCTCAGAAATCCCCCGGCAGCTGCCGAACCGGTAAGATCACTTAAAGGCTGCTATGAAATGGAAAGCAGAATCCTCTTGACAGGTAAGGGCTGCCACACCTCAGGATTAAGATGTACCGTTGGTGATTTTGAAATGTGAAATATTAATCAATTCTATCTAGTGGGATTTGCTCCCCTGAGAAAGCTGTCCGTGTGATGGAGGATCCTTTTATCTAATAGTTTGGGACATTTTAAGAATGGAAACTGTGTTACTATAGCCATAGCAGCACTCACGGTTGACGTTTTTAGGCTTTCTGCTGCAAATGATCTCCTTAGCTTTTGTTTGAAGGTTGTCAATATGCAGTCTGCCGATTCAGTCAGTGTCATTGTTTATATGTAACTTGTATTTGAAACGATGCACCTTTATAATTTTGATTGTGTGCACCCCTTAACCCAGTGGCTCTCAAGCCATGTACAATATTGCACATTTAGACACTGTCATAGCCCAATAATACCACTGGAACATTTGGTTATATACAAAATGTACTATATACAAAACACATGCTGTGATTGACCAATCTGAATCAAGTGCTGTATATTGTAGTGTGTTCAGAGAATATAGTATTTTCTGTAGGTTTTATTGGTTGTTGTACCATTTAATGCAATGTTATTTTATATATATATATATATATATATATATATATATATATATATATATATATATATATATATATATATATATGCAGCTGGTTAAGGTGTGCTATTGGGTTAAATCAAACTAAGGTGCTAGATAAGGTGTACAGTATAGATACACAGTATTCTTAAGTGCAATATATATTTAAATATATTAGCTAGAGAACTTTACAGGGATGAAAGAAGAATATCAAAAATATGGTGACTTTGATGGTGTGTTATTGAAAAATCAAAGCTATAGAATGTTCGGTAGTGAAATGAGCAGCACTGATGTGAGAAGATGTCAAAAGAAGAAGAATGTAAGACTTCCAGAGTATGGCAGCGCTACAAAGTCAGTCAGATTATCAAGTGAGAGATGACAGCGGAGTGGGTGAGGATCATCTTTAATTGGCTGATTTTAATAGAATAAAACGGAATCGAATAAAGTGCATATAAAAGCTTATCATTTAAAATATGGTAAAACTGTAATTTTGATTTGTTGTGCTATCTTTCTTAAGGGATAGTTCACCTTTTTTTATTCACACCCATGTCATTCCAAACCTGTAAAACCTTTTAGAACACAAATGAAGGTATCTTTGATTAAATCTGAGCCCATTCTGACCTGTATCAGTCTACTTTCTAAAACAGAAGATAAACATTGTTAATTTAAACATTTTAGTTTTAGTTTAGTTTGCACCTGCACAAAGCACATTCTCGTAATTTCATACTGATTTCATGTAGACAATTTTTATAATGTTCTTACTGTGTTTTGTGCATTAAAAGTGTAAATACCCAACTCAGAATTGGGAAAAGAAAAATCATATTGTGCTTTCAAATAAAAGACATGCTAAAACACAAAATGTTGGAATAAAACACAAGGTTGGAAAAAAAAAACATTTGACAGGGCCCTAAATTAATTTTCTTAAACTTTGACATTACATTTTATTCTTGTAAGTAATTAGAAATGCTTTTGAAAAATAAAATTAATTTAACCATTCTGAAAAAAAATTGTGTTCCGAGGATGACGTGGGCTGTGTGCGTTTGAGACAGCGTGAGGGTCAGTAATTAGTTTTTTTTTATCCTTTTAATATAGTATGTATAAAGAAACTACTGTATGTAATTCTAATTCTAATTCTAACATCGCAAAGTTCGCCTTGGCTGTAGTTACTCAAATCTTTTTTTTTTTTTTTTTTTTTTGACAGCTGTTGCACAAGCTCCTAGTTCAGTACCATTGGGCTCTGTTTAAGTAACTTCATCCGTTCTGTTCCTGTTATCACTGTCAGACTTTCCTCCACATAAGGGTTGCTGGAGTCATTTCTTCTCTAGAAAGCCTTAAGGGAATCTGCTTTTTCGTGTTCTTTTGTGGGAGCCATCAGCAAATGGATATGAGATGGTTAATTTTTAATTCTGCATTTGTGAAGTCATGTTTTGATGGGTGGAGAGAGCGCTAATGGGGCCAGATTGGGTATCATTGCGGATATCTGGGAACGACCCCTGGGACTGCTCTGTGGGTCTTGGCTGAGCTCCATTAACGTCCTGAAAAGAGAAGGCACTCGGAGACACCCTGTCCAGCTATTGACCCTCACTGGCAAAACGAAAGCCCACGTTGGCGGTTTATTGAGTGCGCGAGGTTCATTAGAGAGGAAAGAATTTGGTGAAAATCTTCACTGTGAATGATAGAAATCATGAAAGCACATTCAAACTCTACAGGACATCTTTTAACCACAGAGCCACAAACAACATTAGGCATCTAACACCAAACCTCAACACATACTTGACCAGAATAGCAAAGAGAAGTGCTCATTTCTGAAGCGATAGATTATGCACCGTGGGCTTGCTTTCTTTGAGTAGCTAAAATGATTTCCTGGCTTTCAGTGGCAATGAGTGTGATGATTGTTTTTATTGACTCAGATGTTCCATTAAGGAGAGTGAGCATTTGCAAAGAGAAGCTGACAGCAGCTCTGTTGTTGTGATGTTCTGGTGCTGGACCTTACACCAGGGTCATTAGCAAGCCTTTATTACAGCTCCACGCTCACTGTCCCACCACACACACAACTGCAAACACAAAACTCATGGAAATTTGTTCAGTTCTCACACTGCCTCAGAACGACTTTGGATGGACTGCAACAAAAGTGCAACACACTACAAAACTCCTAATGGATAAATGTCAGTGGGGTCCAAAAACAAACAACACAGGACCCTGTTGACTTCCAGTTATCCAATCAAATGGATTTTGCTGGTTTGGTTGGGATTACAATCATACTTAAAATGACTTATTATCTTAAGACAGAAAATGCAAAACAGGCTTAGCGCAAAGTAATAAAATGTGAAGTAAAGTGGTCAGGTCTGTAATTTCCAGCACTACAATGAAATGCAATTGAGGTCAGTACCATTCCAGAGATGGCCAGCAGACAATAATTGCTTCTTGTTTGTCAAATTTAAACTTTGCCTGCAAGCCTTAGATACACATAAAGTGAAAATTGATTTTGCCAAATCAAGTTAAGTATTATTATTGGTTGTTGTTTGTATTGCTGCACCAGAAATGCAAGGGTGGCCTGAAATACAGAGATACCCAGTGACTGTGCAGTTTTGACCCAGCGGTTAGGTTAAACGTTTAAACTTTCTGGGTAGTTTTAACTCAACTATTGTTTAAAAATTACTATATGGCTGGCTGAAAATGATCCAAAAATAGGTTGGAAATTATATATATAAAATCTAATAAAATAAAATCTTTTTAAAATTGTGTATATATATATATATATATATATATATATATATATATATATATATATATATATATGTATATATATGTGTATATATATATAAAAACTAAAATTAAAATTTCTTAAAGTTGCACCACATGGCATACAACTATTCCTCGTTAAATTATCTGATATTTTACTTGACTTGAACCATGACATAAAGTGAAAGAGGTCTGAATCTACATGATAAATATTTCCAGTTTTTTAATGTTTTTTTAATGCGTATTTTTAACCGTAAATTCCTTAACTTTCAATTGCTAAAACTATTCATAATGAAAATGCTGACAGGGTACATTCACAGCTACTGGCTAGCACAAAAAATATACAGTATATATATCGCTTAACTGTTGATACTGACAAAGAAAAGGTATAGAAAAATGAAAACCACCACGGACACAAGCACTAATCGGATTCCACCTGTCCATGATACTCATCGGCCCACTAAGGGCTTACAGAGCTTGTCCAGCTTTCACCCGTATGAGCATATGATTAGTATCCTTTTCAGATCTCCAACCCATGTCCCTCGTCCCTCTCCACAGATCATTACAGTAATAGGGCAGGCTCTATTACCCCAGTGCAGTCTAAGGCTGGTCCCCAAGAGATGGGACCTGC
The DNA here is from genome assembly GCF_018831695.1 of Puntigrus tetrazona. Taxonomy (NCBI): domain Eukaryota; kingdom Metazoa; phylum Chordata; class Actinopteri; order Cypriniformes; family Cyprinidae; genus Puntigrus; species Puntigrus tetrazona. Next base: position 7,949,481 of record NC_056700.1, read on the forward strand.
CTTACTGCTGTACGATGGCTTTAATTTCACGCTTAGTTAATGTCCTCCATCTCCTCGTGTCCTGCTCCATGCCCTCTGCGAGTAAAGCAAGGATCACATCCTGTGTTACTGATTTGACCGTGCCTTGGGGAACCCTCCCCCTTACTCTCACACCACTGTCTACTGGGCCAAATTGCTCCTACGGAAGCAGATAGATAAGTCTAGCACATACAAGTCAGGGAAGGTGTGTTTTATGTGATTTAGGGCAAGACAATGGGTGAGGTAAAGAACTTTGTTTTATTTTGAGATTTTGGACTTTTCATAAAGTGTTGTTGCAGACTAGTTTGAAAAAATATTTGAAAGCATCTGTAGATTTCAATTACAATACACATTACATTTCTTAAAATGAGTTACTCATGCACTGAGGCAGGAATCTCTAATTTGGTAGAATTTACTGTACATAACCAAACTTCACAATTTTATTCCTATCTATATTTTGATGGTTTTTACAGTTGGGTTTGGTTATGCATCATATGACTGACATTTTTACTAAAAATGGTGTAAATAGTACCCCTGCCCGATAAGTTCAGGAAAATAAAAATAAAATAAATTTAATGCAATCAATCAACTGCGTGTATTATGATGTCTTTTTTTTTTACCCTATTCTTTGGGGTCTTTATTCAGACCAACAGAAAAGATCAACAAGTTGGCCGGCAATATGCTAATGTTTAATCTCAACAAAAAATTACTTGTTTCAATGATTCAGAGTTGAAGCATTCTTTTGAGAGACAATAACTATAACTATTACACACATTATATAACATTACATGCAATTTCAGATTTAAAACTTTGCAGGAGGTTTTCATTCACTTAAAGCAGTGTTACACACCTCATTAAAGGTAATTAAAAAAATAAAAAAATCATAATGGGGCATTCTCAGTCTGACGGCACCCATTCACTACAGATGATCCTCAGATGTTCTCATGTGCTCCAAATCTCAATTTCTTCAAATCTGTTCAGATAAAGTAACAAAATCATCTACATTGTGGATGGCCTGAGGGCGAGTAAAATATCAAGTTTTCATTTCTGGGTGAACTTCTCCTTTAAAAAGTTTTGATGCTGGAAAGCGCATTCGTGTCCAGCTAATGATTGGTCTAAATATTAAGAAGCACATCAGTGAGGTTACTATCTCACACCCACACTGGCCTTCACGACGGTCTAGTGCAAACACTATATGTGAAACAATGTGTGCTCTTCTCTGCAGTCAAAGCAGCGGCCACGTAGTTCTGACCTTTCCATGTAACCATGGTTGCTAGAGGAACAAAGAATCCTTGATAGAAAAATCTTAACACCCCATCTCGCTCTCCATTTGAGAGGCAAATGTCTTATTTCTCTTTCGGCTTCTTTTCTCCTCCTTGCCAAACTGTTTAGGGACTATTGTAACATTTCAGGCCTCCAGACCAAATATGTGAGGCAAAAATGTAGAACAAAAGGCTGGGAAATGGAATGGAGGCCCTCTGACAAGAGAAGAAAAGGAGTCTTCTTGGTGTGCTGGGGGTCTTGTTTCCCAGACAAGTAAACGGGTAACCAAATCTCTTTGTGGGTGAAGTCAGGGGTCTCAGTGTGACTGCATTGATCTGCAATCTGCAAGACAGAAAGAAGAGAACAGAAGCCTGGCCCGCCACACATGGGAGACTTATCACAGGCCCGCAGATGGTCCATTTCCAAATCAACCAGTCGATGTCTTTACGCACTTCGATTTTTTTCTATTCCTCGAGAACAGAAATGTTAATGGAGGCGTTGCCAGTAATTATCGCAATGCCAGACTTAAAGATGCGAGAGATGCAGATAATATAAAAAGTGACCTTGTGTAATTGTGTATGTCAGTTCAGCACTATTCAAATTAAGTAAACATAGTTTTTAATTCATCAGCTTTTGTTTTGTCAGAAAACAAGGCATAATAGAATAGAGTTATTTTAAGCACCTGGATTCATGCGTGTCTCCGACTTGTATCTTTTCTTAAGTAGTTTGTGTAAAACTGCTTGTTTTATCAGACCTAAAATCCTGTGCTACGCTACAAAAAAAAAGGCCCCAGCCTTAGACCTTTGAAATGATAAAATGTGTACCTTGTGTGCAAAGCATGTTGCTCCAGATAAAAGTGTCTACTGAAGCAAAAGTTCCATTACATTATAGAAACTGTTCTACATCCCAACACTAAAATTGGCACTTAATTCGAACATTTATTTTGCCCATGACCCTGAACCTAAAAAAAGTCTATCCGGTTTTATTCAACAAAAATCATTCAAGTGAATTAAACAAGCTAGCATTGTGCAAAAATATACACTGCCATTCAATATATTTGAGGTCGGTGAGATATCATCTCTCTATTTATTAAAATAGTACTAAAGGAAAAAAAACAATATCATGATTTCCACAAACATATTAAGCAGCGCGTTTTTCAACATTGATGATAATAGGAAATTTTTCTTGATCACCAAATTAGCATAACATATTGATTACCGAAGGATCAGTGAAGGAACTGAAGACAGAACATTTAGAAAAGCGGTTATTTTAAATTGTAATAATATTTTGCAATATTGCTGTTTTTATTTTAACTTTTAATCAGATAAATACAGCACTGGTGAATATAGGAGTTTTTTTTTTTCATAATTCATTAAACAAATCTTATGAATAGTAAGTGTATAAAAATTCAGCAAACTAAAGTACATGCTAATGTAACCTGAAATATTAATTTACTGTCGTAGTGCTTAATGTAGAAGTGGATGTTATACACAGCGGAATGGAAAATCATAACTTTTCCCTTTCAAGATAGTTCATGTTTTTATGGAAATATGTGGTGTGCCAAAATAAGAAGGTTATAAATTCCAGACCAGTAACCAAAATTATGCATGTAGTCCCACAGATTTCAACTTAATTATGATAAATGAATGAGTAGATTGTGATTACATGTGACCACTTAAATGGGCCATTCTTCAATGTGTCACACATGAACCCATAAAACCAAATAACGTTCGCCATGATAAATGTGAAAAAGTTTTCAATCCAACTGTCCTCTTGTGGTATGTTTATGGGAGAATTAATGAACCTTGGATTAAATCTCAAGGCTGTTCGATTCTCTCAGCCGACAATGACCCAGTTATTAATGAATGTTTGATTAACACTGAGTTACGCGAATGCCTTTAATTATCGCGTCGACGTAAAATGTGAGGCGTATCAACCTTGCATCACAGTGTCAGCTGAAGTCAACTCTTTCTGGATTTCTCCTCATTTACAGCATTTATTCTTGACAAATGTTGTAACATGCCAACGGAGGATGGAGCCTGGCTATTGTTTGAGATCCCAGCATGCTTCTGGTTGCTTAGGAACCAACAATAATGACCCGTTTTTCCCCCTGCTGCCCTAAGTTTGAGAAATCCTCTCTATCCTACTTTTGAGAATTGGTGGCACATTCTTCTTATGACGCTTCGTTTCGACTCGCTGCAGAGTCAAATATTCTTGTAGATAAAGTCGTATCAGTTTCACTCCATAAACAACAATTCCAGAAAATCCTTAAAATAAATAAGATACCGGAATGTCATATTAATAGAATAATGCAGATGGTATAAACATGATTATGACTTCAGCTACGTTCTTGTTTTACATAGAAAAGTGTGTGACAGGACAATGAAACTCAGGCAAGGTGACCCTTTGGCTGATTTATGGGCTGTGGTTGCCAAGCCCCCAAAGGAAGAGATTTGTCATCAGTGTCCCACCAGTGTAGGGTTACCAGCTTCAAGTCATCTAGTCCTCCACTTTGGGCATCGGTGGCATAATAACACAGATTATAAGCATGTTGCATCTCTATTTCATACCACTGGGCAGTATTGGATACTATAGTTTGCACATCAACTTGCACATGGAATAGTGCACCATTCCCAGCATTCCTTCCACATACTGTACATCTGGACTGACTGCGTTATGAGCTGTGTGTGGATCTGAATCACAAGTATCGAGGCTATTGCGAGGGGGTTAACATTTTAAACAGTGCTTTCTCGACCTTTTGACTCTAAAGCAGACACATTGTCCAACGCAGTATTAAAAATTGCTCCCCACAATAAGCCATTTCCAGTGTTTACTCTTCAGTTATAACAAAGCTACTTATTTTTATGTTTACTTATTTTTTGTTTCAAGAACGGTATTAAAAGCAACACATTTTTTTCTTAAACATTTTTTATTAAGAAATACATTTCAGTTTACATCTTGAGTTTATTTGATATAATCGTATTTTATATAATCATAAATCATTTATGTCAATGCGAATTTTATTGATTAACTGGTTGTGAACTGCTGTTTTAAATCACGTGGCAAGTTATTAAAACTGAAAGAATGAATAAATGAATGAATGAATGAATGATTTGTTGGATGGATGGATGGATGGATGGATGGATGGATTTTTTTAAACAAATATCATTAATCATAAACTGTTATTTCATTATTAAGATAATTATATTTTTGGAGAGTTTTTTGGGTCAGTACGGATTTTTTTCAACTTGACCTTACCTTAAATTGTCACAGATTAATAAATTATTTTCTAAGAGACACTGGCACACAGTCATTAGATCTCTACAGGGATCTGCTCTTTGATATTATATTTATATTATATATAATATTATATATAATATTTTGCATATTAGTAATAATAAACTACCTATTTATTTTCTTTTATTTCTCAATATATTAACAGTTGTATCACTTTAATATTAATTAATTTAATGCCCCCCCGATAGTAGCATAAAAACATGCTCATCACATATAAGTATTTTTGACTAACTGTGCATTGTATCATTGATCCTCTTGCTTGTATTGACCCAAAGTAGCACCTCCGATGCATTTATGGCCCATAATAGGATAAGCTCGTGAAACTGAGAGTGTGTTAGCCTCCAATAAAGGCCTCTGCTGACATTAATAGCAATGCTATAAATTTAATTATATTTTCAGGAAATAACCACGTTCCCTCAAACAATACAACCCATGCAGGTTAATGGAGGGTCAGCTGAATGAAAGAAGCAGAGCCATTACATAAGCGCCGCCAGCACACCAAACCAGCATTACATAAATGATGAGCGAGGCGGAGGCTCACCGCACTGACTGAAGGTTGTCAGTTGCCCCGTTCTCTCGTGGGAAAACCTGTGTGCTGAGAGCTCACCTTAGAGTCGGCAGATCTGAGCCATCACTGGGTAAAGAAGCTAAATAAAGACAGGCCTATCAGCCGCACTCCCCGAGGACAAGCTGAGGAAAGGTGGGAGAGCTGATCTGAATATGCGACAGGGCGGGAGCCGTACTGAGCGACGTAAGGAAGAGGATTAGCCGCTGATCTCTTGTTGTTGTTTTGCATGGCTGTCTTACAGGAGCTCGAGGATGAGGATGACGGCTCCGGGCTCGCCTGTCCACACCCCCACAAACACTCAGCTGACACACACTGCCTTCGCTCGCCAGGTTCTTCCAGGAACCGCGGAAACAGAGTGAGTGGCTGGGAGTGGGTGTCGTCTGTAACTTATTTACATCCGCACTGAGTCTGCTTTCTGCGGCTGAGGTACAGACATCAATAGGAAGAAAAGCATGAATATGGATATGTGAGAAGTTCTGCTTCGGGTCCAAGTGACCCAGATGAAGATTCACATGACCCTTCTTTCAGAGGTTCTCTATGCTTTTAGAAGTGTTCACACCTGATGCTCAGTGGAGTCTACTAAATGATGCTACTCTAGAAAAGCTAAAAAAAAAGTGATGCATATATACAGTTCAAAACCATTTATGCTGACTTTTTCTATTTCTTTTCTTTTTTTGTAAAGAAACGCGCTCACCTTTAAGCTGCTTTTATTTGATCAAAAATACTATAAATAACAGAATTATTCTGAAATATTATTACAATTTAAAACAGTTTTCTGATGTAATGTCTTGTCAAATGTAATTTATTCCTGTTACGGGAAAGCTGATTTTTCAGTAGCTGTTACTCCAGTCTTATGCATCAAAGCATCCTTTATAGATCAGGATGAATTTTTTTTCAGTTACAGTTTTACCGTTTTTTTTCTTTGCTTTGCTTTAAATATGTGTTTATTTAATTAATATGATATAAAAGTTACACGTTAACACTCTTTCCTCCATTTCATCCCAGAAAATTTCTCTAATACAATATATAATTTCTCAGTCACTAGTGTTATAATAGGCTTTTTTCAATCAAATTAATGATCATATTAAATGATATCTAGTACAACAAAAGCGTACAATAAAAAAAACAATAAAGAGGTACTTACTGGGACTGTGAGGCTACATAACAAAAAAGAAAAAGAAAAAAGAAAGGCTGGGAAACACTGTCCTGGAAGATCTGAAGTGGTGGGATGAATTTCAGTATTGCTCAAAGAAAGAGTGTATCAAAGGGCCGCGGTCTGCTTATTTTGCTTTCAGGAAAGTAGGTTGGCATAGTGCTTCAGTCATGGAGCATCCTTAAGAGGCTTGGTGCGATCCAATTAAAAAGAGCTTCCTGGTGGCTGTCATTGCAGCCAGCTTTGCTTCTCAGTTAAACAGGAAAGTCCTATTCTCCAGCCACCCACTAAGACACCTCAAAGACCGCCAAATCTGTTTTCATCACCCAGCATCACGATCTGTCATGTTAATATAAAGCGTGTGAAGGTTATCAGCTTAATTAAATATCCACAAAAGAACTGATGAAATTAAAATACAGATGTAAACACACACACAAAAAACGACAATTTCTTACTTGGCAAACGAAAGTAAAATTAGCATTTGTTTGCGTAAAATATAATCGGTATGCCAGTATTAGAATTATTTTTTACTTAAAATTAAAACGTTTTAAACACGTCATAGCAATTAAACAAGCTGCATTTATAATTTGCAACATTACATTTTTTTTTTTATCAGAGCCTCTGCAGTGAGCGAACACAATCAGAATAAAACAACTGATAAAAACATCACAATAATCCACAGAACTCCAGTCCAACACTTTAAATCCGTAATCCATAACAATGCTTCATCCAGTAAAAAAAGTCTATCTCTTATTGTCCTTTCGCATTAAAATCTATCAACATATTTGTTTAAAACAATTCTTTACTTTTCAAAAGACGACAATTATCGAACTGAAGTCTAGTGGATTACTTGAGGATTATGACGTTTTTGTCAGCTGTTTGACGGCACCCATTCACTGGAGAGGATCCAAAGACATTTGATTTGATTGATTTACTCACAAAGCTACCTTTGCCTTGTTTTCACTAGAGCACAAGATAAAAAAAATACTGGTTGTGACAATAATTTCTTTTGCCCGTGAAAGAAGTGTGTCATCTACAGTGGAAAACAAGCGTCTCCAGCCATCCTTTGCTTCTTTCCCGGCTTTAAAGATCCCATCTGGTGGGTAGCAGGCTGAGCGATGAACTGTGTTTGTTTTAAATACATTCTGAAAGCCCTCTGGCCGTCTGGTAAAATCAGATGAGTCACAGAGAGGTGAACGGAGCGATAAGAGAGGAATGAAACTGCATCTTTCAAGCCTCTCTCCGCTAGCATCACGTTGAGAGTCACCCCCCATTAACCTGAGAGATATTGCCTGGATCCTCTCAGGCCGCTTTAGGGCCAGTACAATAGAAACAGAATCAAATAACGCTCGCGCCTAAGGTAGGTGATGCGGGTCTCTCTCCTTGTCGGTATAGGCGTCACATTAGCGGTACACGTTCGAAAAAACTACCAAACCCGCCCATGCCGTTCACATTTCGGCTTCACTTGCGCTGATACGATGACACATCTCTGAAAATGCGATGAATTATTAATAGGGTGTAGAGATTTACACTCTGGCTGGCCTTTCACTAAAGACTCTTTTAGAGGTCCGACAGACTGTGTTGACTGGGTAGAGTGGTGGGTGAGAAGTGATATCCAGTTCCGCGGATAAAAAATTCATGAGATCAGGCTGATCTATTGCACTCTCAGGTGAGATGGCTGTGAAGAAAGGATACATCACAGAGTGGGAGCTACAGTACCGCTGGAAAGTAATCAGTGAGACTTCTATTTTGAAGTGCGAGAGCCTGTGATGGTGTATATTGTGCTTTATGTCCTGTGCATAGTGGGAACAAAGTAAAACATCAAAATAAAGTTCAAACAAAGACTCGAGACTACTCCAGTCAGTCACATACTTACAAAAATCTATATACCCGATAGGATTACCTTTCCTTTGAGGTTTCATTGTAAATGCAATTCTAAGAAGCTTGCATTTGCCCGGCTTTATGTATTTTGCCTAGCTTTGTGTATCTGCAGTTTGTGATATATCAAGCTTATTTCATAATAGCTTTGTTAAGAATGCACCTAATTTGAATGCTGATGTCATGTAATACTGTCTACATGTTTTAATGTTTTTATTTATTATTAAGATAATAGAGTAACTATTGTAAGCAATTAGATTTACTTCTGAGGGTTATTAAGGTGTTTCCTCCATGTGCAACATTACTGCGGCGTAAATGTCAGACAATATGTACACTGACTAAAATGATGAATCATCAAGTTGATGCAGTCATCCGCATGATTGTGAAATTTACTCATGATTTCTGAGTAAAAATGGTGAAAAGAAAGTTCTGAAGCAAAAATTGATGTTCGATTTTTGACAATTTTTACTGTGCACTACAGCACGAACACACACACACACACACACACACACACACACACACACACACATCGTCTGTGAATGGTGGAGACTTTACATTGACATCTATTACTTTTAGACTGACCAAACAATATTTTTACACCTAACCCTAAACTTACCCCTTACAGAAAACCAGTTTGCATCGTTACACTTTCAGACAAACATCATTTATTGCAGGCCAGTATCCACAATGTTAAAATTTCAGGTTTTACTATCCTTGTGGGGACAATGTAGCATAAACTAGTATACACACACACACACACGCAATTTATATTAGATTTGGTTCTAAATGAAAATATGAAGTATGTTCATCCAGTCTCGCCAAACACTGTGCAAGAGTCTATAAACAGTGGCTGATAATTCCTCCACTATTATTCCACCGCTCTAACTCTGTTTTTATGCAGACATTGCTGATATAATTTTAAAGAAGCTGAATAGTATCTAAATCATATTTTTATGTAAATATTCTGAATATAAAGCAGTTTGCGGGCGTTTGCAAAGTCTTGTGCTCGAGTCCATCATGGACAGCAAGAACACCGTTTACGCTTATTTCACACTAGGATTGTATTAACATTGTAAACTTGTGAACTTTTTTGCATCACGGTTATGAAACAAAACCCTGCAAAGTTCAGAATTACATCAGACTACAGTCAGCATGATAATTCAGCAAGAAGTGCAAAGACATAAACATGGCCTGTAGCCTGACACTATTCTAAAACAAGTGGATGATGAAATTAGTTCTTGCTAGACTAGTTTTGGTCTGCTAGTTCTAAGCCATCTGGGACATTGTCATTTGACAACCTGAAGGCGGAAAGAAGAACTGTTTGAGATGCAGTCCATTGCATCTTATTTGAATGGGCACATTTTGTCACTCTATGCAGATGCGAGAATATAATGTGTGTGCAGTGAAACGAGGGCAGAGAGTAAACGCTAACATTTCTGTCTGAACAGCCATAACATAGCATAAAAATCCTCATTTTGATCCTCAATATTCTACTGTGACTGTCATGTAAATCTAATTATACTCTCTGTTTGTAAAGGCAAAAATGCTTCTTCAAACAATATTACCTCAAGATTTCTCAGTCGCTTTAGATTGTATTTGAATGACTAATGGGTTGGACTAAAGCGATGTATTATATTTAGTCAGGTACACATCTGTGTGCAAAAAAATTAAGTATTAAGCATGAAAATTGACCTTGCACAGACGGTACAAAGAAGCAAGACATTAATGAGCACAAACGATAAGCAGTTAGTTTGATTTAAAGACTATTTATTTTAATATTTATAAATAAAGTGAAATAAATGTAATTAAACCACACAGCCATAATCCGATCTCTTTCATAATGTAAAAGGATCTTCACGATTCAGCCTTAATCCTGTCTGGGGAATTGGACAGCTTTCTACAGTGTATAACTAAAGGAAAAATATTTCCCAAGTTTATTATGCCTTTTGCAGGATAACGTAAGACCATCTGTTTACGAACTGAAACGCATCAGACGTAGATGTAGAAGATGACGCAACAGCAAGAACAGGAGTACATCAACAAAAGAATGGCTTAAACAGAAAAGTTTTGTAAAGAGGATGGGTATATATGTTTGACGGAGATTTATTTGCACCCAAAGAGTGGCAATCGGTTCTAAGGGTTCACATACTTTTTCCACACTGTACTGTGAATAAATACACTGCGTTTTCAATAAAAGAAATCACCATTGTTTCTATATAAATTGTCTAAGCAGACAGCGTTGGTTGAAAATGAAAAGATCGAATCCAATTTTATGACCAATTCAAGGGTTCACATACGTTTAAAAGCAATTGAATGGAAAGGACGCTAATAGTTCACATGCACACGACTTTGCAACTCAGCTAATTATGCCCTCTATTCTGCTGGAAAAGAATATCTCTAAGTGTACTGAAATAACAAAACAGTCTCCTACATCAAGCTGTGCATGATTTATGATCTCCTGTAATGTAACAGTCACTTCTATAACATAGTGTAATGATTCATCGGAGACGTGGGGATCCATTTGCGACTTAGCTTTAATCGTGGTCGGGCAGGCAGGGTCAAACAGGAGCAAACGATAATACACGAGGGAAATCCAAGAGACGTAAACGATAACAGGCAGAAGGTCAAAAGGCAGGCAGATATCAATCACAAGAGGTAGACAAGGTACAGATCGGCAACAGGAAAACAAACACAGGAATAAACGCTCAGAATTGCAGTTAACACAAACAAGACTTCGCGATGAGAGGTCGTGAGGGAGTCCATTATAAAGCCTGGGTAATGAGGAACACCTGGTGGCTGTAATCAGCCCAAGGTACGGGGTTGTGGGAAATGTAGTCTTTTAGATATTAGTATTCCGGTGAGAGCTCCCTCCGGTGGTGGTCGGAGAGAGCCACAGAGGTGCTGTTCATGACAGAGCCCCCCCCCTGCGAGCGGCTCCGGAAGCGAGGAGTGACTCGACGCCGAGGTCTTCCACGGGGTCTGGGAGCAGGTTTGTCGGGATGGTCATGGTGAAAGGTGGCAGTGAGAGTGGGGTCGAGAATGTCTCGAGCAGGTATCCAAGACTCTCCTCGGGTCCATAGCCTTCCCAGTCGATGAGGTATTGTAGTTCTCTGCCTCGCGCCGAGAGTCCAGGATTTCTCGAACCTGGTAGGCCTCCTCGCCGTCGATGATTAAGGGAGGGGCGTCGTTGGTAGCAACCTCTTCCTGGTCCTCTCCTCCCGGACCACGGCGCGGGTTTAAGCAGTGAGACATGGAAAGTAGAGGCAATGCGGTAATTAGCAGGTAGGTCAAGACGATATGAAACTGGTGTAACTTGCTTGATGATTTTGAAGGGACCCACGTACCTTGGACTCAGTTTCTTGCAGGGTAGTCGGAGGCGGAGATCTCGGGTTGATAGCCAAACCCAGTCACCAGGTGAGTACTCGGGTGCATCTCGGCGATGACGATCAGCCTGAGCTTGGAACCTTCTGACAGCTCCTCTGAGATGGACGTGGGCGGTGTTCCAGACTTCCTCACTTCTCTGTAACCATGTGTTGACTGCGGGCAGTGCTGAGGGTTCTCCAGACCAAGGAAACAATGGCGGTTGATAGCCCAGAACGCATTGGAAGGGAGTTAGTCCAGTGGATTGTTTCCTAAGGGAATTCTGGGCATACTCAGCCCAGACTAAATAGCGACTCCAGTCTTGTTGGTTGTCGTGGCAGTACGTTCGGAGAAATTGTGACAGTTCTTGATTTAAACGTTCGGCTTGTCCGTTGGATTGAGGATGATAACCTGAAGTTAGACTGACGCGTTTATGTTGAGTTGCGTGCAAAAGGCTTGCCAGACTCGGAGGTGAACTGTGGGCGCGATCAGATACGATATCCTCGGTAAGCCGTAAAAGCGAAATACCTGCTGTAGAAGGACTTCAGCGGTTTCCCAAGCTGTGGGTAGTTTGGGCAAGGGTATAAATCTGCATGCCTTGGAGAACCGATCCACGACCGTGAGTACCGTGGTAAAGGAGTTGGAGATAGGCAGATCCGTTCTGAAATCGATAGCTATGTGAGACCAAGGTCGTTCAGGTATGGGTAGTGGCTGTAGAAGTCCTGCTGGGCGTTGATGGGAGGTTTTTACGATATTACAGGTTTCACACTGTTGCACGAAATGGATGGTGTCTGAACGTATGGTGGGCCACCAGAATCTGTTATTAACTAACTGCAGGGTGGCTGTGATGCCTGGATGACCGGCGCTGGGAGTGTCGTGAATCCAATGCAGAACTCTCTGACGTAGTGCTTGGGGTAATACGACGTCCGGTTAGGAGGGCAGGCTGGTGGGACTGGTTCGGAAAGTTGGGCCTCTGTGATCTCGGTCATGATATCCCACTGGATTGGAGCGATAATGCGGGCTGGCGGTAGGATGGGTTCATGAGAGACTTCTTGAGGGCTGCTCTCGAACTGCCTGGATAAAGCATCCGCTTTGGTGTTCTTTGACCCTGGGCGGTAAGTGACTTTAAAATCAAAGCGGGAGAAGAACAAAGACCACCTGGCTTGTCTTGAGTTTAGACGCTTGGCGGATTGGATATATTCGAGATTTCGGTGATCGGTGAGTATGGTGAATGGTAGTTTGGCTCCCTCTAGCCAGTGCCGCCACTCCTCAAGGGCTGATTTCATGGCAAGGAGCTCTCTATCCCCGACATCATAGTTGCGTTCGGCAGGGTTAAGCTTGCGGGAGAAGTAAGCACAAGGGAAGAGTTTAGCTGGCTGCCCGTGACGTTGAGACAGGATGGCGCCGATGCCCACATTAGATGCATCTACCTCGACTATGAATTCCCGATTGGGGTCTGGGTGATGAAGTATGGGAGCGGTCGTGAACCTTTCCTTGAGCTGGTCAAATGCCTGGATGCTGTCGGGTGACCACGATAGGCGATGAGAGGTTCTTTTAACCAGAGAGGTGAGTGGCGCGGCAATGATACTGAAGTTGCGGATAAATCTGCGATAAAAATTAGAGAACCCCAGGAAACGCTGTAATTCCTTGACTGTAGAGGGCGCGCCACTCCACGACTGCCTTGACCTTGTGTTCGTCCATCGTCACCCGTCAGAACTGATGATGTACCCCAGATAAGCCACTTGGGTCCTATGGAATTCACATTTCTGGAGCTTGGCGTACAGTTGATTGTCGATCAAGCGTTGAAGAACTGTTCTGACGTGGGTAACATGAGACTCGAAGTTGTCAGAGTACACAAGGATGTCATCCATATAAACAATGAGAAATTGGTGCAACATGTCTCTAAATACCTCGTTTACGAAAGCCTGAAAGACAGAAGGACTATTTGCGAGCCCGAACGGCATAACGAGATACTCATAGTGCCCAGATGTAGTGGAGAAAGCAGTCTTCCATTCGTCTCCTTCCCTGATACGGATCAGGTTATATGCGTTTCTGAGGTCCAATTTAGTAAAAAACTTAGCCTTACGGAGTTGCTCTAAGGAGGCTGGTACGAGAGGCAGCGGATAACGGTATTTGACAGTTACCTCGTTCAGACTGCGGTAATCGATGCAAGGCCGAAGGCTTCCATCCTTCTTCTTGACGAAGAAAAACCCCGCCGACGCTGGTGATGTAGAGGGTCGGATGAATCCCTTTGCCAACTCCTCCTCGATGTAGGATCTCATCGCCTCTGATTCGGGTTGTGAGAGGGGAAAAAGCGCGACGCGTTGGGAAGCGACCCGGCATGAGGTCGATGGCACAATCGTATGGACGGTGAGGTGGTAATTGAGTTGCTCCCCTTTCGCTAAAAGCAAGGGTTAAATCTTGATATTCCGCGGGGAGTTCAGATGCATTGATGACCTCCTCTTCAGCAGGAAGCGGTTTAGAAGGAGACCGGTGTACTGGGGCTTTAAGACAGTGGTTATGGCAGTTAGTTGACCAGTGTGTTATTTGACGATCTGTCCATGATATAGTGGGGTTGTGAATCTCAAGCCAGGGTAGTCCGAGGATGAGGTGATGCTTGGGAGAGTGGATTACGAACAGGCGTATGGATTCCGAATGAAGCGGGCTTGCTTGCAGTGTTAAAGGTTGGGTAACGGAAGAAATGGTTCCAGATCCGACTGGCCGTCCATCTACCGCCGCCACTGCGACATGGGGTACACAAGGAACAAGAGGGATTCTGTTAGAGTCCGCGAAGGCTTTATCAATAAAATTACCAGCCGCTCCTGAATCAATAAGAGCTGTTGCAGAAATCCATGTCGACTTTACTTTTAACAGAACCTCGATTTCAAAGGAGTCAGGATGAGTGTGCGGTCTTACCAAAGCAGGTTGTTGGCGCTGGCGCTGAGGACGTGTTGGGCAGTAAGCTCGAAAATGACCGGCTAGACCACAGTAGAGACATAAGCGTTCCCGAACTCTTCTCTCTCTCTCCTCCGGATCAAGGTGAGTTGAGCTGATCTGCATGGGCTCCGGTGCTGGTGAATGGCCAGGATGTGAGAAAGAGGGAATCGGGTACTTGCCACGGCGTGCTCTGAGAACATTGTCCAATTTTATGGTGATCTCCATGAATTCCTCCAGAGATTTGCCCTCGTCACGACACGCCAGTTCTGCTTGGAGCTCGGTGTTCAAACCCCTCCGATACATAAGCTTGAGTGGCGACTCCCCCCAGCCTGATTGAGCGGCAAGCGTGCGGAAGTTGAGCGTGTAATCCGCAGCTGTGTCGGTACCTTGTGATAAGGCGAGCAGCTGTTCCCCTGGTTCTTTCCCTCCGGCTACATGCTCGAAAACCTCCCTGAATTCGCGCAGGAAATCATTAAACGAGGGGAAAGACATACAGCGCGCCTCCCAAGTAGCTGTGGCCCAATCGAGCGCTCTCCCGGTGAGCAAGGAACAGATCAGGGAAACCTTGCTGTCATCTGTGGGATATAAACCCGGTTGCTGGTGAATGAACAAGGAGCATTGTAATAAAAATCCCTTACATTTGGAGGCTGACCCGTCGAATTTGTCAGGTAGACTGAGAGGCGGATTAAGGTTAGGTTGAGGCGGCTTCATGACTGGTTGCGTGGGCTGGGCAGATGGGGCGGTGTGCTGGGTTGGATTGGTGGTCGTGAGGGTTAGCGCCTGAATCGACCTCACTAGCTCCTCCGTCAGCATGGTGAGCTTGTGCAACTGTTGCTGATGTGTAGCGAGAGTGGCAGCTTGAGACGAGATTTCAGACATCAGAAGATACATTTCCGCTGGATCCGTTTGTGGCGAAGTCTTCTGTAATGATTCATCGGAGACGTGGGGATCCATTTGCGACTTAGCTTTAATCGTGGTCGGGCAGGCAGGGTCAAACAGGAGCAAACGATAATACACGAGGGAAATCCAAGAGACGTAAACGATAACAGGCAGAAGGTCAAAAGGCAGGCAGATATCAATCACAAGAGGTAGACAAGGTACAGATCGGCAACAGGAAAACAAACACAGGAATAAACGCTCAGAATTGCAGTTAACACAAACAAGACTTCGCGATGAGAGGTCGTGAGGGAGTCCATTATAAAGCCTGGGTAATGAGGAACACCTGGTGGCTGTAATCAGCCCAAGGTACGGGGTTGTGGGAAATGTAGTCTTTTAGATATTAGTATTCCGGTGAGAGCTCCCTCCGGTGGTGGTCGGAGAGAGCCACAGAGGTGCTGTTCATGACACATAGTGGAGAAAAGCTCCCCAACACCTCTTACGCGCTGGAGTGTAGAAAGCAAAACAGAAGAACACGCTGAACTCTATAGTTATTGCCGGAGTAATTTATGTAAAGTAATACTGTGGCGGAAGAGAGAGAATGTGCAATCATTTGAGCTCAGGGATTTGCAAGTGTTTTAGAAGTTTAGGGAAGAATGTGTAATGCTCATTCAACCCGTTTTTTTTGCTCTTTTTCCCCTCTCTCTCTCTGCACCAAATGTTTCCTCCTCACCTCCATCTGCATCCAATGCTTTGGCAGATGTACGACTCGTTTCAAGCATGAAGTCGTAAATAGAAAAGTGGGATAGCGCTAAATCTACTGACAACCGTAATATATACCAAGTCATCCTCTCCGAATTTTCCTCTGACATCCGATCTTCTATTCCAAAACCTGCACTGACATCTCCACCCGCACAGTGTACATTTTTCTTGTCCTCCTCTGCCATCATAATTCACTTTAATACTACTTTAGAAAGTGGGTAACATCACTGGTACTTTGTCTCTCAACTTTGACACAACTCGATGCCCACCTCCTCTTCCACTGTTCCACCACAAACAGCCCTCCTGAGTCCCTTCAACTCTACCCCAATAATAAAAACACTGCAGGTTTTTATCCATTCCACACTCTTGTCTTCTTTACCCCATCACCTTTCCTCCTATGTATTGCACTATAAAATGAAAAGATACTCGAGGCACTATTCAATGTTCTTCAGTCTGCCACTCTAGCAGAACCCTGTGGAGAATTTCTATGCACTTTTTGAAGGCGTTTCAAATCCATTTTTTTATTATTATTGGTGGATATTATTCGATACATTCAGCTTTTATGGCTTGTGTACAGCAGTGTGATATAGAATATGGAACACATGCTCAAGGACTCCCAAACCAAAATAGGTAATTTTGTGCAGTTGCTGGCCAAACGGTATTTGATCGTAATGCAAATCAATGGGGGACGTTTATAACAGTACAGCAGATTACTTACAATAAATGGGTAGCAATTTATTTTACAGTTCTGTTACTAATGTACATACTATTTTTGTAATGTAGTAATTGACTAGTCAAAAGCTCGAAACTTAAGGTCATTGCGTAAATCCAAAATTTTCATCCAAAATATTCACACTTTGAAAAATAAATTCGACCTCACATAGTGTTGATCTCCGAAACTGTTGTCCGCATTAAAACATTCTGATCAGGTTCAAATTTCAGTGTTTTCGCAATGTACGTTCCTCAAAATCTTGATGCTTTAAGCAAACATTTTAACATGATTTTTCAAAAAACTAATGTGCGGTTTTAGGGGGAGGTTTTAGAATTATACTAAAAGGCCTTTAATTTGCTAAAAATCAGATAATTAGACTCCATCATCACTCAGAAAAAATAATGCATGTACTAAATTAAGTTTTGATCATGTTGATAATTTAGATTAGCTTAATTAGCTTATCAAATATGACACAGTAGGCTTTTAAAAAGCTGTAGACTGAAGCACGTACTGCACACGTTGGAAATATTTGGCTAATATCAGTGCAATAAAGAGGAACCATTCTGACTCTACTTGACCTATGCAATGCATTTCATACTGGTTTGGATTTGAGGTCAGACAAAATTTAGAGGCAATGATCACTGCATTAACACTGCAAGATTCTTCAGTTTCACACAGAAAACATGTAATACAGGCAAGGATGGATTATGAAATGTATAAAAATACTAACACAGCTAAGCTAAGTGTATTCAAAATTCTACTGACAGCTTGGTATTAGACAGACAAAATGATCAAGGGTAACTGTGTTTGTCCAAATGACATACAGTACATCGACTCAGGCTCTTGAGCAGTCACAATGAGGAATGTGAAAACATACATGATGCTTTATCAGATAACAAAGAGATATTGATTCTTTGTTGATGCTATCTGGGGCACTCCCCTCTGCTGAATCTTCAGCACAACGGCAAAAGAAATCACGTCTTACCCGAGCTGTGAATGTGAAGTTGTAGTCTGTATCAAATGTAATGCAATATTACAGCCAAATAATGTCAGATCTTTCTATTGAGTTGTCCTCATTGGCTACCCAGGTAAATAAACTGCAATGCAACAAGTGTAGCCTGCTACTTTCTTGAAGTATATATATGGAACAAATGCTAATCTTTTAAATATTCTATTCACGTTTATGTGTGGAAGGTATGGGGTAGTATCAACGATCCTAAAATATGATCATGCAGAATAAACAGCCAATATGTAACATGCATGCTAATAAGCAAATAGTTAATCATAAGAACTGGTTCCTAAACTAAAGTGTTAACAAAGTGTTCTGAAAAATAGAAAATTAGGCAGATGTTAATGCTATTTCTAATATTGCCTTTCATGCAGTGTGCAATGCAGCTGTATGCAAATGTAAACAACCTGCAAAGTGCACGAAAAATAAACTTACTGTCTCCCAAAATAAAGAATGGACTCTATACAGCCTAAATGAATTGTTAGTAATTTGAATACCTTTTCCGTGAAGGCTACACGCTAAAGCATAATAATATACCATGGAAAGAGTGTAAAAGTAGTCCAATTCCGAGGGAAAAAGACAGACTTGGCAACACTAGTTTAGAGAGACTGAATCTTAGAACTGCTTCAAACAAATCATTTGAGAATGCTGGAAAATGAGATGATATTAAACACGTATTTTGTGAAAAAAAAGTGCACGCATGTAAACCTATTGCAGGAGATTCCAAAAAAACAACATTAGCACTTTAAGCAATAAACACAAATTGAACAAATGTATAGAATAAAATTACATAAATAACAGGCATTCAAACCTTTCAAACTTTAAACCTTTTTTTATTCTGCAAGCAGATAACCTATGCAGGCCTAGCAATCAGTAATCACACTCTTGCCTCTTCACTTCCGTTATTGTTGGCCGTCTATTACTATTAGTTGGACACTTTGAGAAACTGCTTGCCTGGCACCCACACATACTTTACAAGCCCTCAGGTTTAATCGTTCTGCGTGATATAAATTCCTCCACATATTGTCACAGACATCCTTTCTGCCGTGCGTCTGTCTGTGTGAGAGAAAGACCGACTATGTGCTTGGCAAATCTCTAGGTGGAATGGGCCATGCAATGGCTTTTCTCCCCATGCCAAGCCCCAGAGCTCGCCAGGATCCACAGCTTTTTCCAGTGTCTGTGGTAAAGCCAGACTGAGACAGGCAACAGAAGGAGGGAGAGAGAGATGTGGGGTTGAGAAAGAGGCAGCAGCTTCCAAAAATCACCCACATCCAATCATTCTGGCCTGAACATCTCAATATAAAAACAAACCAATTACAACTGACCTCCACGCCTGTTTCTAGACAGCAGCAGGAACTAATTAAAATGAAAAGTTTCCCTCTCTCTCCTCCTGGACTTCGGTAATGCCCCAGTGACACTTTGGCCTGCCAGGTGGGTTGGAAGCCAGTTCATCTCACTGGACCAGCCAGCTTCAGCCACGTCTCTCAATCTCCTGCTATGCTATAGCACTAAATATTATCTCTAATAAATGATCCTGATAATAATCACTTATTCATCCTCATGCCTTTCCAAACCTGTATGACTTTCTTCTCTGGAACACAAATGTAGATTAAAAAGCTTAATATTAAAGCTTTTCTTTTCCATTTATTGAGAGCGGATTGTGAACACAGTTGCCAAATTAAATTTAAAGGCAGAATTTCAGTGAATGACTTTTTAAATTTCAGCTTGTTCCAAAATACTTCTGAAGACAGTATTATTCATCATTGTTGATACTGAAGAAGCTCATGTGGTAACATTTTGAGATTTCAAGAAAGCATTAAATGATTAGGTAGCAAATCAAAACAAAACAGTTGATTGCGTAATTTATAAAATTGCAAACACACTGTCTTTGCAATATGTTGAAGTACTCAGGATTCTCTTGTTTGAAGTGAATCTCAAATCTTTAATTTAACCGATTTGTTGATTAATTTAGAGGATAATTGCTGTATTCCAAATGGGATACATCTTCTAAATGAAGGATTTCACAACTGATGGACTCTCCTGCCATAATTCTTTCTACAGGTTTAATGTGTGACGATGTCATCTCCAAATTAGGGTTGGCAAGATGGCGCAGAAGTGCATCCCAATGAACAGATATCAGGTCTCAAGAACCTTTATCCCTTCAAAGCTTTCATTTCGGGAGGGTAAGCCCTTTAAAGGGCTTAGGTTGTTTCCGAATGGAACGCAGTATGAGTTTTAAATGAGTAACTGAACCATTCATTTTGTTCAAAAATGGAATCATTCAGGAATGAAATGCTACTATTGTTTCTGTTGCAGTTGTTCAGCTGTGAGTTTGTTTGGAATTATTTTCACAAAACCAATAAAGTAACAAGCCATATTGTGTCTAAAATGTAAAGTCACTCAATACTGGCTTCTTGTTACCTCAGTAACTTTTTAGAATGGCCCATCCATTCTGCTGTTATCATGATGTTTTCTACATATTGTAGTCAGCAAAAAATCTTTCATTTACTTATGTGCAGATATACATGATTCCTATATAAACAAAATTTGACAGAAATACTTTGAACAACAATGCAATGAAAAGTAATGTTGTTGCTTGAGCTGTGTCAAATTCTGCTTGTACATTTCATTCCAGATTTCATCCTTTGCGAGGAGCAACTGATAGTATTCTGCAGTTCCAATGTAGTGAATACAAAACACATTGCTTTATGTGAGGTTAAGTAGTTTTTGAAGATCAGTTTTGACCTGGCATGAGTCGTTCCTGTGAGTCAGAGCTTCTGCTCTTTCACCATTGCTCTTTTTGTGGTCATTTGATCTTGAGTGTGAATCCTCTGATTCATCTAAATGTTTCTCACTGGGGACCTCTGAGTCTGTCGTCCCTTAACCAGCTGGCAAGGTCAAGCGTTTAGCTCCTGGAATCAGCAACCCATCTGAAACATATGCTAGAATAGATCTGTTTTTGCCTTTGACTTATGGGAAATATTTATCTTTAAAAGACCATATGCTAGTAGGTTCATTTCCATAACAGAAGTTATAAAACGTGGAATGACATCTGTGACGGGGCATTTTGGGTTATTGCAACAAACATCACTTAACTTATAAATTACCATGAGGTCAACCTCACTTTTCCACTCAAGCAATACATACTGTATTTTTCAACACACTCTTTCACACACATCAAAACATGTCTATAGCCATACTGTTACCATCCTCATCATGATGTGTTGCCATGCAAGTTATTGGTAATGTCAGCAACATCAGTAGGTGGTCTTCGTTCCATCACATACGTGAATGTGCAAACTGAAAATTCCATTAATTATGGCTCAGTGTGAGAACTTCCACTAATGAGCACCACATTCCTATATCTGTCCAAATTCTGCTATGGAATAAATGATATAAGGACCTCATACTGCTGAAAGAAGACATGTTTATCAGAAGCCTGCCTTATTTACTACTCCTGGGCTTCTCTTGAGAGCCTCTTACATGCAATTCTTCATGAACAGTTATGAACACGTTCAAGGGGTTATATGTGAGATAACAAGGCTGTGACGTGAAAGGTAGAGACAGTTGTTTCTCCTATGGAAAGCTATTTCCCCTCTCAGAGCACAGAAATTAAAGGGTAATTGTGAATTTATATGATGCAATGTGACTTCATATCTTATGATCGCAATGCAATTTCTAGCCGTATAAGAAAATATGACACATTTGAGACAAAAACACAACTTGAGAGTGAATTACTTTTTACTTTAATTATGACTAACATATTACCTTGAGTTTTTTTATGCAATTGCCTGAAATGTATCAATTAATTTACGAGAAATATTGCATTTTTATTTTTTTCAAACAAGGTGCTACCCAACAGAACTTACCATCATAAATTCTTAAAGTGAAAAAAGGCTAAGTTAAATGAGTGTAACCTGGGTGGTTAGACCAGAATAACCAGACTGTGAAAGCAGCTCGACCATCTTAAACCAGCTAAACACAGCAAACAAACATAGACTTTTTTTCAGCATATTGTGTTAAAATGCTAGAAAATGGTCTCATTCCCAATTCTCAACTCTGTGCCCCCATGATCCAGTTGGGCTCAGTGAAATTTCAGCAGCTTCAAAAAACCTTGCCGTGCTGCGAATATAGGTTAGGAGAGGGAAAGGGAGGGGCAAAGCCCAGGTGATGAAATCAGTTTAATTTATCACAGCATGTGAAATAACAGGGGAGCAAAAACACAACCAAAAAAACAATAATAATAATAACAAAAAAGTTAGGAATCAGTCAGGAAATTCACAATGACACGTCTGCAAGACTTCAGTTTGTCATGACTTGTAACCTCATGTAAGCTGTAAAACTGACAGCTGAATCTTTTCGCTATCTTAACAAGGATCATGATTCGGTTCCATTTGATTCAGTGTACCTCGCCTCCCACGTACATGCAATGTCCCCGGGCTCAGCGGCGGAGCTGGCGGGTATAATAGCTTGTTAAACATAGAGCAAGGCTGACTGACTGGAAAAATAGGCTCGACTTGTACAGAATTGGAAGCAGTGCCGGACCAATTACCCCACGGTGATGGCAATACATGGCAGAGGCCATAGGCGCAACTTTTGTAATTGATGTTGCTAGGTACCTGCCAGGGCCGCTTGGAGGCATGCACAGGGCACAGGCAGGTTCAATAAAGTATCCTGCTAGGGTCACATGACACGAGACACCTCACATCTTCGGGACTTGCACTACCTACTGCCATACTCCCCATTCAGACTTCCTAAAATGTGAGGTGGTTGAGAGTTGCTGTTCTTTGAGTAATGAGGTGTGATATTTTGGCTTTCTCTGACGGAGCTGATGATAAATAGAGCATAATGCTGGAATACAAATGAATACACCTTTTACAGTAAATGGAGAGTCTCCAAATGCATATAATGTGAAATAAATATCACAACTGATGTTTGTGTCCATGGCAACAGTAATTCATGGGAGATACCCTAGTAAGCAAGATAATTTGATTTTAAAACAGATGGAGAGTTAATGATAGATGAATAAACTGAGCTTTAGATTGTCAAGGGCACATCACTTGTAAGAGATATCTTTGAAGTTATTAAAAGAAAAATATGATTTCTGGCAGAGAGATTGCACATTATTACTTAATGGTTTTAATATGCACATCTTAATAGAATGTTCTGTGAATAGGAAGGATTAGATATAATATGACTTTATTGGTTATTGTCAAAGGCTCCATGACAACTAAAAGGTTTGAATAATAGTTTACCTACATAACATAAAACAACATTTTATGTAAACTTTATTTTTTGCAGGAGAAAACCTCAATGTTGCTGACATTTTCAGATGATGCTTTTAGCATTAAAACTGTTTTCACTTCACTGCTTCTAACTAATTTAAATCACAAGTGAGATCACTTTATCTGAATAGTTTTTTTTTTACCTTAAAGAGATATAACATCTAGCCAATGTACATTTGACTTATTTTAAATAACATGTTTTCTCTACTGCTTCAGGTTTCTGACCTGCTCCTGGAAAGCCACTATACAGTTAAGTTTCAACCCCTATTAAACACACCTGAACCAGTTAAACAATGTCTTGCTAGGCATACTAGAAACTTCCAAGCAGGTGTGTGGTACACGTTGCAGGAAAGTGGCCATACATGACCAGGTTTGGACACCCCTGGAGCTGCATACATAAACCGTTTAGACTAGTCTTAAAAAGTTAGTCATCTATTTTTTTTTTTCTTCAAGGCTGGTCATACCTTTTTTATTCAGTTTTGAAAAGGTAGATTGGTATTGCAACTGCTAGTTGGTAAAACTAGTTCTTAAGACAGTCTTAATAAGGTGGCTAAGTTTAAGTGACGATTGACCATTACTGAAGATACCTGATGTTAACAAGCAGAATCACCAAAGATGAAAATAAAAATTTCATGTCGCCATTATTCTGATTAGTGTTTTGCTTTAGTTGGGTCTCATTGCGCCTGGTGTATAAAGCTTTTAACATAATCATTGTTTGAACAGAAACATTCATTTAGTTTTTTTATTATTATTATTGATTACAACAGCTTTATGATTTCCCAGCGAAAGATCTCTTTGAAAATATTTCTTACAAATTAAAAAAAATAAATCATTTCTAGGCACACACAGACATCAAGAATGAATGTATGAATCTCAGCGATGGTGACAAACAGTAAATTCAAAATAAAAGAAGTTACACAGACAATTCATAGTTTATTCATGCCATAATACTTTATGGGGGCCATGGATATGTTTTGAAACTTTATTTTTTTGATGGTCACTGTAGTTTAGATTCTTACACTGATTTAAAGACTTTTTATTTACGTTTCTGTTTAAAATAACACTAATTAAAAACATCTTTCCTCATATTCTTCACTTATGTGATTTAAACAATAAAGAACCCAATTATTTACTTTTTCAGATCACTACATTAAGGTATGTCAAAACATAATCAAGGAAAAAACATGACCACATGAACATCACTTTGGTTTGTGAGACTGTAAAAACTCCAAACTCCAGCAGCCAAACAAAATATAATTACATAAATAAAATCACTTGCTTGATTCTTGAACAAATTGAATGTCAGGCATTGCTCTACAGTGGCCGAGACGCTCTGGAATCAAGCTGGTCCAGCAACGCACTCCATCCAGACCTTCATCTCTCACTTTAAGGAGGTTTTTGGCCGTACAGATGAGAGTGCTTCAATCCAAGAATACTCACTTAAATTTTGTATGCTCACAGCAGCAAGTGGATGGAAGTCGTTGATGACAACATATCGGCAAAGGATTGGAACGTTGTCTCTTTGCAACTGGCTGCATATGATGACACAGTGGGATTAGAGGAATTTATTCTATTTATTCAACTGTAGTCAATGCCCTCTCCATATTACAACATTTTATGCACAAGGTTCTCCGGGAGTTTCTCAATAAGTTTGTCATAGTTTACATCAATGAAATCCTAAAATACCGACATCTGTTCCATTCTTAGGATACATTATAGATCACCAAGGTGTGAAAATGGACAAGGAGAAAGTCCAAGCCATCACTTCCTGTCCAGAACCCACCTCAGTCAAGGAACTACAATGATTTCTCAGAAACCTTTATTAGTGCTCCTCTCCTCTCCTATTCACTTGGTCTGGGGAACCGCTGGATGTACCCGCTGTCGACCACTACTTCTGAGAGAGCGAGAGGGTCTGGGATGATACTCATCATCACCTGTGCACAGGCAGAAAGATCAAGCAAATCTGAGAAGTCTGAGAAATCTGAGAAAAATGTCTGAGAAGTGAGACACCTAACTACCAGCCTGGACAAAATGTTTGGTTGTCCACAAGGGACATTCGCCTGCACCAGCCCTGCTGTAAGCTTAGTCCCAGATTCATTGGTCCCTTTTCCATTCTGGAACAGGTTACTCCAGTCACCTTCAAACTTTAGTTACCACCACAGTACGGAATTTATCCAACCTTTAACGTGTCACTCCTCAAACCTTTTCATGACCCTGTTACTATGTCCACAGAGCCTGACCTGGCAGAGGAACCCCCTGCACTGAATCTGGAGGATTCCAGAATTTACTCCTCTGCTGTGTCAAATAAATATTATTCTTACTCCTCTTTCCTCTTACTCCTCTTGCATAACTCCAGGTAATTGACACAAGCTTCAATGTAATTTTTTTGTAGGAATTAATTGCTTCCATGAGCAATTGTAAATATTTCTATGGCAGCAAATATATCTATGGCAGATCAGCTATAGCCTATATATATATATATATATATAATGACTTGGAGATGTTACTCCTGGCCTGACCTCGGAGGAATGAGAACAGTGTTGCCAGATAGGATGCACGATTTCCAGTCCAAAAGTTCACAAATACCCACCCAAAAATAATGTTATAGAATGTAAATCAAGGTTTATAAACACAATTTTTATATCCTTAAAACAAAATAATGACGTCAAAATGATATAAATGTGATTTTAGAAACCATTCTAACTTACATAGTTCACATGCAAAATCAGATCTGCTGATACGCTGAGCAGCCATATTGCCTGCTAAAGACAGAGGTGTCATGATGCCTCAGAGATTCTGAATCTTGGGAAGGAGTCCCAGTTTCCAATACACAAGTATAAATGGTATGCAGCATTAGACAAATTTTAAAACTATAATTATAGTTTTCATTATTATTATCATCATTGGTGTAAATGGACCTTATCTCTTTGACATCTCGAAAAGTCCTGAGATATAAGAGCAGTTTTAAAGAAATAAAATTTGTTTTGGGAATGCTAAATGTTAATTCCTGTAACAGACACCGACAGGTACTTGCAATGAACACCCTGCAAGTAAGCACACACCTCATCCTCACTCATTGTCTGTCCTCAAAGTGGGAAACAAAATCAGTACCTGTCACAGTCACCTTATGAATCCTTATTTCTCCTATGATCCCTTCTGTGAATTTTTCTCTCTAAGTCTCCTGTTATCTCCAGTGTATCATCTGTCCATGTGTCTGATATTTTGGGTATATAAAATATAACCGTAAGGTGTGTAATCTAATCTGGTCATCCTCCTAACACCACTCCTGTTTTCTATCAAATTATATCACCATCATCATCATCATCATCATCATCATCATACCTGTTCATATTTCATTAACATCTTGTCTGTGAGTCGGACTTTCCCTTGCAACGCCTTATATACTGATCATTTTAGGTTTGTCAAAGATAACAGTCTCTTAATCTTGTTTACTTTGCACGTGTACTTTGAATTCTCACATTTCAAAGTGATTGCTAGTATGATACAAAAATTATTAAAAGCATATTAGCAGGAGTCCTTGTAAATATTTTAACTCATTAACACATTCACAAGTATTTTTTTTTAGTGAAGCCACTGGCATCTACCTAAGTACTTCTATTTAAGCTGAATTTATTTCAAATGTTTTGTCCTTCACTGTTAGTGCCACAGTATGCTCATCAGCTAATGGAGCATGTCAACAGTGATTAGATTATATTAAGTGTCATGAATTAAGTCCCAACTTCTCTTTGAACAATAATTTGAAAGAGCGTGAATTTTTTAATTAGTGTTAAGTATCTGCAAAAAGCCCCTTTCCTAAGGCAATTTTATCCATCTTGTTACATAAACACGAACACACTAGCTCCTGTTTCATCCATAACAATCTCATTCACTAGGAAGTACTGCGTGTCAACGTAATCTGTCGAGAGTCCTTTTTTCCTCCGTTAATGATTTCATTTGTAGTCAGACAACATGTGTTATTTGTTATTTCCTGTGGCCTAGCATTCAGCTGTACATTAAATGAAACGATAATGGCTCTATAATGCAGCGTGTGGACCTCTCCTCTATTTCTGCAGTGAGAATGCAACAGCAAAAAGCGCCATCCCTCATTAAGATTTCACCGTGGTAGGTAACCCTGCCACTCATTATAGCCAGTAGCTTC
Organism: Puntigrus tetrazona; assembly: GCF_018831695.1. Taxonomy (NCBI): domain Eukaryota; kingdom Metazoa; phylum Chordata; class Actinopteri; order Cypriniformes; family Cyprinidae; genus Puntigrus; species Puntigrus tetrazona. The sequence continues at coordinate 7,976,758 of NC_056700.1, forward strand.
CTGACAATGTTTTCTTCCCTCTTGAGGCAGAATGACAGTGTCTCTGTAGAATCTTAATATGGTAAACTTCACGACATATGTGGGTATATGGCGCTGTGGGGAATATATAGTAGAAAAAATAGAGCAACAGCAAGGACAGCAGGCCGAAACTCCACTAAGTTGTTTTTTAATGATGAAATTCACTTAAATTGGCAGTAAAATTGTGGCAGGTCCGCGCAAGCTGTTTAGCGCTTTCAGCCTGCACTTGTTCTCCTTTTGTATTATTAACATGTACGGACATTCGACTTTCACATTCCCTCCAAAAAAAAAATCAATTTTTTTAATCAATGGCCATTGATTTAGAAAGACGGGCTGTAGTAAATTGAGCCGATGTTCAATAAAAACGATGGCGTGAACATTTAGATGAAATTATGAAGCAGTTTATCAGTCCAGTGTGATATGATCGTTGGAAGATGGTTCCACTGATTCCCCTCACCAAATTCCTTGGCAACGGCGATGCCACAAACCCACAGAGCCTGGGACATTAGTGCCAAGGTTTCGACTGATCCGCCCTCCCCTTCTTTTTCTCTCAGACTACCTGCAGCGCAGAGTCAAACAAGTTCAGCGCCTGCTAATCGATCATACCTTTGTACTGTTTTCATACAACAGATCAATACCGAGGGTTAGTAAACACTTTTGCAGAGCCCCTGCTCCTGTACAAAAAGCACTCTTACCCCCATGTGAGCGGAGAGAACTCCTATACATGGTGAGACATGCTGGGCGCGCGATGGCCTTATTATGCGGTTCAAATCCCAGGGGTCAGGAAGAGTCAGTGAGATAAACAAAAGACTTTGGAATCTATGAAACATATCCCAGGTCATGTCATGTGCATTGTCTAAGAAACGTTTGCTACTTTAGACCATCACTGAAACGTATAGGTCATTGCAGATTTGAAACACATAGTAGCATTATTTGTATTCACAAGGATAGTTCAGACAAAAAAGAGAGAAGAATCTGTAATAATTTTTTCACCTTCATGTCATTTCAAACCTGCATAACTTACCTTCTTCAACTTTTATTAGTTTTGTGAATCGACAGACTTTTCTCTCGTCTTGTATGCCAGACTACTCCAAAAAAAGTCTTTATTTGACTTGGGTGCACTTAAAATTTTGAGCACGCTTTTCTTTTCTTTGCTGACCCATCCAACATAAATAGTTGTGCTTTCAGAAATATCCGACTTCCCACTTCTGAAGTGATTATTACAAATTCTGTGTGAAGAAGTAGTTTGTTGTTGGAAAGAATAGGAATCATGGAGGACACGGGGTTTATTGTTGCCTTGGGGAAATAAAGCTATCTACATAGCCAGCTTGCTGATGATTCTGTAATTTTTGTCAAGTAAATGTTGTTTTGGCTCTGCAAAATACATACAACATACATTATTTATATGTATATATAATCATGACGGTAATGGCAAGAGATAGCAATTTAGATGTTCTTGGGAAAGCTGATAAAACAATGATTTCACTTTATTTTGATGGTCTCTTTAGCACTTTTTTTCGTGACTGTAACTAACATTGCACTTACATTTCTACTAACTCTCATTAGAGTGTTAGTAGAGTATTAATAGACTGGTAGGGTTAGAATAAGCTGAAATGTATTTGCACAGATTCTTACAGTAGGTAGACCATCACAATAAAGAGTTAATTGAAGAGCAGATATGAAGCAGACAGTCTACTAATATTCTAATAAAAAATTTTTGACATGTAGTTGCAACATTACCTAGTGTCAACAAAATGTTCGAAAAGGAGTCTTCAAAGTCTTGAAAAGACTTTAATAGTTCTTTAAAAGTCTCTAATAGTTCTCTCTGCCATGTTTTAAATGATCTACCAAGTACAACTTGAGAAGCTGTTCATGTGCAGTTTCTGACTCAGAGATTTGTATTTACTATAATTCCATTATCATCTAAAAGCAGCATTAGGGAGAGAACATTCTCATTCTAGAAGAAAAAAACCCTTGCTTGGACAAAAAATATGTGGACTGCAGGATGACTAAGCAACATTTTTGGTTTCTTTTCCATACATTTTTTAATGTATATTTGCATGCAAATAAAATTGGTCAGTGTTTAAGAGTACATATAAAAACCTCTGATTTTAGTAACTTAATGTTATTGTTCTAGCATGCAAGCAACCCTTAGTACACTAAATGTCACCCTGAAGAACTGATGTTTTGGATTTGGTCTAAAAAGTAGGCTGAGGTAAAGAACTAATAGGTAGGATTTGTCACTTCTGATCTCAGATGTCTCTGAATAGGGTTGAGAGTTGAAGAGGCTCATTGAAATGCAGTAGGACTAATGATAGCTCCCTCTCTTTCAGCTGAGGATGGCAGTTTTCATGTTCCAGCTCCATGTAAAACGTGTTTTACAAACCCTGTTCAGAGATGTCCTTGAAATGTAACACAACACAGTATATAGGACAACGTCTGCTGAGACCCTGCCACCTTTTGACTAGCACACTGCAGGAAACAAACAAATCAGGTTTTATCTTGCCTGAGGTATACCATGAAGGAAAATACAATGACAAAAGGCGAGACTGGGTATTTTCAAGCTTTGACATCATGCCATGAACTTACTGGGTCATTCAAAATGTGCAGCATATTTGCATGACCCTATCATTTATCTTTTGTGTAAGTTGTATAAAAAATTATATATGCTATCTTTTAGACATTTGAGGTCAGTTTTATTTATTTATTCATTTATAACATAGGATTATTGCATTTATTAATTTATAACACAGGATTATTGAATTCAGATTTCTTTGTACTTCTTTGAAATAATTCTCTCACCATTCTCTGTTTTTTTTAATCATTTTTAAAATAACATTTTTCTATTTTATATGTAATTTACATTTATATTTATCATTTGTTTTGGATATTGGTACTCAATTATTATTAATTATAAATGTTAAAAAACCTTTATTTGTAATCTTTGTAAATAAAAAGTCTTGTTATACAAATCTTCATACTGAATCACATTGCAAACACACACCTACTTCTTTGCCAGCTTTTCAGATGAGAGTCACTTTACACTTTCTATAAACGCTAGAAATACTTTTAACACTTCAATGAAATTCAGTCTGTACCAATCTAGAGTCTAAGAGTGCTGTTATTATTGAAAGCTTTTCTACCAGTTTAACTATTGAACTTTGACTGGATTTATTTCTGTCCATTAAAATCTAAATCAATTAAACTTGAGCTTTTCCGACCCATAAAGCACTAAGAAACAGAAAACAGGTCTGTGGGTGTGATATTCTTTTATGTGGAATTGCTGTCTGAGGCTGAACTCAATCTTCTTTCTCCTCTCTCCTTGCTTTTTATCCCACTTACATATTCTTTCGCCTAGCAGATACCTACAAAGCACAAAAGCTGTACATTTCAATCACAAAACCTGCATTTCATCTCCAGCTCTGCAGTTTATACCTGCCAGCTGCCCTGTCTTTTTCTCCACCTCTCCTTCTATCTTACTGGATGGTGTTTGGGCATGTGCTGTGGGCTGTCATTACTGCTGACTGTGTTTAATGCCAGTGGTGTTTTCCTCTCCCTAGTGGAGGGCTGGAACAGGGCACAGGAGAGCTGGATCTGGTGGCATGTTGTCATTACGTTTGACTCAGCTCTGTCTCTTGCCCTGCTGTTCGGGAACAAGAAAGGTCATCTCTACCTGAGGTGAACCCAAACATCAGACAAGCTCTAATATACTCAGCCATAGCTTGCTTCCCTACTTTACAGCCTGCTACCTGAGGCATGGGCTGCTTTGTGTGGACTGATTGGCATTGTAATGCTCCTTTATAGTGCAACATTAGCATTCAGGTCTTGTGAAGCTGTCATAATGACCTTGAAGCATGGCCTGACAACGCAGTGAAGACAGAAATCGCAGTGGACTGAGAAGACCATTCCCTTAGGTCTCTTGGTTAAGGGCAATAAAGCTCAGCACCGACTTAATATCCTGTCGAGAGGGCAGATATTCTGGACAATTTCCATACGGAATAGGCAGAGGAGGCATAATCATGCAAAATATATGCTATCACACACACACAAACTCATATCTATATCTATATCTATCTATATATATATATATATATATATATATATATATATATATATATATATATATATATATATATATATATATATATATATATATATATATATATATATATATATATATATATGAATGTAAAAATAGGTAGGTTGAATAATTACATAATATCACATATAATAGTTCCTCTGCAAAAACAGACAACAGTTTTTAACAATTCTCAAATTGTTATTTTGGCTATTTTGACTATGTTCAAAAAATAACTTAAAAAACAGCTAATACAATAAAAATGAATCAGCCAGGCTCTCTCACTGACCAACCACAGCCAAGCTCAACACTCACAATCACTCGAATTCTAATCAGCCACACCTGTACGTAATTATCGCCTCATCAAGCTCTTGCATTTAAGCACACACCACAGACCCCTCAGTGTCCTGTCTCGTTCCTAACGAAGTGGACTCATGCTAACACGCTATTGAGTTACCTTGAAACTTATCTGTTTTTTTTCCTTCTTCAGTTCCAGTTATTTCTGTTTTCTTCCAGTTCATCCTTGTATCCAGTGGTGTGTGCTCCATTCAGCTCAGTGTTCAGTCTTCAGCTCCAGTGATCCTGTAAAAGTGAAAGATTCAAGTTAATGACCAACCATTCCATGTCAAACTAGCCTTTGGGCTGTTTATTTACCTTCATACTCGCAAGTCTTCTGTTACTCCACTTCTGTAATAGCAATAAGTAAAAACAAACAAACAAACAAACACATTGGCCAACTACAGCAAGTGCCTGACAGAAAAGTTACCTCTTACCATAATGTGATACTGTATCCTGGCACTATGACACAAAAAAACATTACAAATTAGCCATTTGTTACATACAGTGGGGGCATAATTACTAATTATGCTATTTAATTACTATATAATTAGACTTAGTATTGTCTTTTTTTATGCACTGAGTTGCATCATGCTTCGTAAACATAACACCATGTCTGCATTCCTGATCGAAAAAATGGCAAGCAACAAGCAATACACTTCACTGCTCAAAACCCACATTTGAATAGTAAGTAGCAGGTTCTTTTAATAAGAAAACTCTTTTGGAAACACAAATGTTTCACTTACACAACAATACAGTGTCTCCACTGGTGCCCACAGCAACACTATAGTGAGAACATTTCTTAAACATTGCTTAAACATTTTGGCGGAGTTTTGAAAATGAATCATATCTATGAGGTTAGGAAAGTAGGGGCATCTTCAAATGAGTCGTTTTAGGGGTGTGTAGACAACTTTTATAAAGAAAATCTCTTGGCTTTTACTCTTTGCAACTTTAGGGATCTTATCCATAGTCAAAATAACCAAAAATCTTTATTTTAGGGTTCAGTTCTCGCCATGAACAAACCATTAACTATTACTTTTGCCTTAATGAACTCCTAATTAGCTGCTTACTAATTAATAGTAAGATAGTTGTTAAGAGTAAGGTAGTCTCAGCCTCAGATGTCATGCTTACGGACTGTTGATGCCTGATGCATATGGCACATTTATCTGGAAACACTATGAGTTCATTGTCAAATTGGTTGAATTATACAGGGTTTCCAGGAGGTTTCCATGGTAGTTGTTTTGTTTAGGTAATGGGTAGTATTAGGGATATAGAACATGGTCATGCAGAATATGTACCAATAAACAGACATACTAATGAGCAACTAGTGTCAAGAACACACAGATTCAGGCTTTAGTAGAAAACAAGTTTATTTATTAAAAACAGGAACAGGAAATTCCTTGAAAAGAACAAAAATCGGAGCGGAGAGGTAAGGAAGAAGTGAGAAAGCCAGCATCCGAGTGGGGCATAAAACCTCTGAAGGAATGCAGATGGCTAGGGAAGGTGAGACGAGAAACGAAACAACTTGGAAGAAGCAACAAAAAACTGATAGGGAGCAGACCAATGGGAGGTGTTTTAGAGGTCTTATTCTGAGCGCACACCAAACAGACAGCCACAAACTGCCTGACATCCTTGACCATGGACAGCCAACAGAATCAGATAGTGGCCAATGACATTCAGACTCCTCATCCCCTCACGAATGTGAATCAGGTGATAGGCATTCCGGAGGTCAAGCTTGCTAAAGACCTTGACTCCCTGCAAAAGCTCAAAGACTGATAAAAGTCAAGGTGTGCCTGTTCTTTATAGTGATTCTCAGGCCTTGATAATCAATGTAGGGACATAGGTAGCCCTGTTTTTTTCTTCACAAAGAATAACCCAGCACCTGCAGGAGATAAAGAGGGTTGGATGAGGCCTGCTTTGAGGGATTTCTTTATGTACTTGTCCAACACTGGAAATTACTCTTTCAACACTGGAAAGAGAAAAAAGTGACCTTTAGGTAGGGGCGTGATTACAAAACAGGAATAGATGGAGAAAACTTGAGCAACACCACTGCTGGACTAAGAACCTTGGTGATTCGATATTAGCCAATGGTTGCCAACTTGTGTGAGGCTACCCTGAGGTCCTTGGAGAACAATATCCTTTGATCACAGACATAACTGGTGGCAGGAGTCTGGTGATGACTGGCTGCTGCTTTGGTCTGCATATTTATCCGGACAAAGGTGTGTCAACTGTCAGAATCAGATGGTGGTCAAGGACCTCCGGACTCCTCATCCCCCTCATGAATGTGAATCAGGTGATAAGAATTCCAGATATCAAGCTTGGCTTCCTGCAAAAGTCCAAAGGCAGAAAAGAGTAAAGGGGAACCTGATCTTTATAGTAACGTTCAGACCTCAATTATCGATGCAGGGACACAGCTATTCAGGAAATTAGCAGGAATAGGCTAGGAAGAGATTCCCTTCTGAGAGGTTATGGGGCTATCCAAAAAGTTACCCTTGGCTCCTGAAACAATCAGGGCCAAACAGGAGTTAGAAAAGTCACCAAACTAAATAGAAACAGGAAGGACAGTACAATAAGATGTGGAATCCAACAAAGGGGTAGATCTCACTAGCATCCACCTCTTTACTGGCTAGCCTTAGGTTTTAAAGAATTGCATGCAGCAAAATGACCACGCTTGCCGCAATACGGGAAAAGACCTAGGGCGAGGTATTGCTGCTTCTGTTGGGGAGTGAGGTGCTGCATAGGCTGAGTAGAAGTACTGTTGGAGGAGTCTGTATGAGAAACAGGAGATAACTCCTCCACCTACCAGGATAGAAGGTTTGATGGCGTCAGTGAAGGTGACACTCAATCTGCAATGACATAATGATAAGGTCATTAAAATCATGCGACCACAGTCGTGAGTAGCCAACTCATCCTGAATGTCATCCTCCAGCCCTGTATTGATTCAGAATTTTAAGTTTAGTGAAAGTAATCGTTCACTGTTACAGAGCTCCCAATGATAATTTAAACAACAAACCCAAAATACCATCAAAACCAACAAATATATATTTACAAATTATATACAAAAAAGAATTAAATCTGTGCATGAATTGAGCATATAAAACATCATACTGTACATAGAACTTGAAGGATGTGTGTATAGACGGATATGTATATTAAATAAACAGTACAGTATATGTTACATATACACAGTAATGGTGAAGAGTGCAGTAATTGAAAAGTCAGTTAATCAATACATGTTTTAGTACATCATTTTTTTAGTACCAAAGCAATGGACCAGTGTTGCAAAAGCTATTTTTGTGTCAGGAAGTTTTAGTTTTGATGGTTCTGCAGCTCTTCTATAGAAAGGCAGCAGCTGAGAGATGCGAGCAGGGTGTGAGGGGTCTCTGATGATATTGTCAGCCTGAATCCTGGATCCTGGTTTATACAGGTCCCAAAGATTTTCTCAGCTGAGTTTGAAATGTGCTAGATTCTGCTCCTGTAACATGCTGTGAACTTTGTAACTTGTGCCTGTTGTGTTCTGCTGGTGGTGAAATCTGTAATCCACCTGCAGGTAGCATCAATGGTCAGCTGGATTTGGCTAGTAAAGCTCTGGTGTTATGGTGTTAAATGCAGAGATTAGAAAGACCCACTAATTAAAATCATCCCTGGAGGGGTTTTATTGAAGGCATTAAAAAGAAAAAAAGAGTTCCCTCATGAACTGCTCTGTTCTTGATCTTTATCCACCCCCCACCCCAAGACTATAGATGTGTCTCTATCAACCTTGTTGACTTAAAGGGCCCCCATTGTGTGTTAATAAAAACAAATGAGCAAAAAATATAAATATTGTCATGGATATTTCCACTGAAATTCTTCTGAAATTCCCTGAGGTGTCAAAATGAACCATTATGTGATTGTTAATAGCTACAATTAGAATTGCTTCCAAGAAATGGCCATGGGATGTATATTTTCTTGTGGATGGGCCCTTTATGAAGCGGCCCGGTTGCAGACTTTCATTGGATCGAATGGAAATTATCCCTTTTCTGCAGTGTCCTTCAATGGTAATATGTTTCACACAATGGACAAACGAGAATTCAACGAGTTTGTTTTTCCCTTTTGACAAAAGTCAGGGGTACAAAGGTCTTGCCCTCATAAATGTGCATCATTGCTTACTGCATAATTCAACCAATAGCTGTGTCTGTGTTTAATCGGGTGTAAAATAATGTACACTGAGAACAACCAAGAACCTCAGAGTCCCTTGTTGGTTTCATTTCAGAAAAATGAAAAGCAAAACACAAATTCTATTTAAAGAAATCTAATCTTCTAAATCTTCTTTTGCTGAGGTGTTAAATGTAGCTGCTGTGACAAAGATCACCCAGGACAGACTGTGGAGGAAATTTGATTTGAACTGATTGTGGTGAAGGCTGTAGTTATGTTATTTATAGAGGAATAGTAAGTAATTCACAAATTCAAATGTGCTCACAGAGATACTCCAACGAAAAAAAAACATGTTTAAAAAAATAATTCACTCAAAAATGTTGGAAAAATGTGTTGAACATTGACACACTCTCAGCCCATCCATCATGTAGATGTGTTTACTTCTTCATCTGAACAAATTTGGACAAAAGTTGCTTTATCTGGCTCATCAAAACGAGAGTTCAAACAGTCTGTATACGATAAGACAATGTTAACGGGAACACATGATTTAGCTATATATATATATATATATATATATATATATATATATATATATATATAAACTCCATGTGCTGGTTAGGTATGTTTAAAAGTATGGCTGCTGGTTTATACTAGTTTAAACTGGTCCTTAGTTGGTCATGTGGTAACGTTCTGATCAGTCTCAAGCAACTTCTCTTAGGACCGGCTTAAACCAGCTCAAACCAGCCAAGCTTTAAAACATACCTAACTAGCACATGCAGGATTTTTCAACAAGGTAGTCTTTGCAATTATATAAATAAAGAGTAGTATTTCCTAAGCCTTGATACACAGTGTAATTAACATGTTCATATTAATTACTAGCATTGATTTTGCCCTAACCTTAAGCGAAAAGGGGTTACACTTGCTATTTTGTCCTGCACACAATCATATCTCTGGAATTATTGGTGACTTATGGATAATTACTGGAGCATTGTTCATTCCAAGTGACGTTTCTTTAATTAGCCTAATGAAACACATGCAAAACCATTTCACTTCCGCTGAGAACTTATGCAGCCTCTTTCTATATATGAATCACTCTTCACAAGTTGAATTATAGGGCTTTTATTTGCTGTTTAACTACTAGACATAAAACCCCTGCCATGTCACCACTCCACAAGCAGACAGGTCACATAATCTGTGATTTCAAAGAGGGCACCGTGTTCGCCCCTCTCAACCTGACTAAAGACTCAGACGGCAGCGTCCTGGAGAAGGTCTTGTGTAGTCCACGGACTGTAATGAATTATTAATGGAATAAATCTCCAACAGAAGGACAAGAAAAAGACAAATGTCTCATGGCATGAGTAGCAAGGAAATGAATATAGTCTCAAGGCTAAGCAGGTAGACAATAGCGAGATATATCAGCGAAACAGCAGTGCCATTCTCCGAATATTTCAGTCCCACTGAGAAAAACGCATATCCACGACATTATCGACGCTAGGCTGGCTGTGGGCTGCACAGTACATTCTGATGAATACAGATTTAATACACAGCGGGGAAGTTCACGTGAATAAGACTGCGGAGAGTATTAGGTGTAATGGTACACGGTGTGCTGAAATACGGTTTGTAAATATAAAAAAATTGCCATGCCCAAACCCAACATCTGAAAAAAACCATAAAGCAAAAATATGCAGGGTCATTAGAGACGGAATGAGGAGTATTAGTCAAAACAGGCTTATCTGTTTCTTTTCGCCCCCAAGGCCATTGTGACGGGGCTCAAAGGCAGCTAGTCGTAAATGAGCTGCCTGTCATCTGTAAATAAGGTCTCCTGCATGAGAAAGAGGGAGATGTTATGATGAGAATCTTGTCGTAATGAAGGGAACGATTGCTTTCTGACTGATGTCTGTCAGAATAGAGTTGAAAAATGCAATCAGCAGATGACACACTTCATTTTTTTGATTCTAATAAGAAGAGAGACAGTGTTTGATAGTGCTGTTTTCTTCCTATCTTTCTTTGTCTTTCTGACTAGTTTTTGACTGGCAACGCTCATACACAGGTCATATTAAAAACCCAGATGTCCATATGAGTAATTGTCAACATTTTTTTTTGATGGCTGATACCAGTGCCATCAGAGAACAGGGTGTTTGATGGTTTGTGGCTAATATTTGGAAAGTGAATGTTTTGTATGTATCCGTTACCTTTTTGGAATTACATAAATGTGTATATGCTGGATGCCGATGTAAGATAAAAAAATATAAGTCGCTCCTAGGCTATCTTGGCCTTACTAATAACAGAAAAACAAATACTGTTTAGTTTCTTATTTGTTTAACAGTAATAATGAATAACTAACTCACAGTTAAGTTTGTGGAGAATTATGGAGAATTTATTTTATATTTTAAGATTATTACTCTGGACCAAAGAAAAGGGTTAAATAATAAAATCTGTACATAAAGGACATGACAAAAATAAATGATAATGATAAATGATAAAGGCACAGTAGTTTCCAAGACCGTTTAATGTGACCTTCAACCACAGAAAGGAGTAATAATTATAAATTTGTTGAAGTCCAACATATGAAGTTCAACTTCATTCTTATTCTTCAAATAATCCTGAAGAGAAAATGTAACATGGTTTCCACAGAAATATTAAGCGGCACAATTGTCTTCAACATTGCATGAATGAAATAAGAAAATGTTATCTGAGCAACAAATCAACGTAAACAGTAGTATAATGATTTCTGAAGGATCGTGTTACACTGAGGACACTGAGCGGCTGCTTTAAATGAATTCTTTGTTATTAAAGGAATAGTTATTTTAAATTGTAATATACAGTATGCTTTCCCAATATCACAGATTTACTGTATATTTTATTAAATAAATATAGCCTTCGTTCAAACAGTTTATCAATAATTCTGCTAAAAATAACACTAGATTCGTCTTTTGTTAATTCTAAATATTGATTAAAGGACAATACGAGGAAACGCTGAAATACACAAAGTTGCTTCGAAACAAATATATCGTAATCGAAGGGGCACTAAGAACCGCTCTTTAATCCACGCATCATGCCAAATGTAAATCATTTTTTTAAGCACACTGCTCTGGTGAGAAAAACACCTAGTCCTTGGCAGGAACTGCCATATTGTCAGAGGATGACCAGCTATTGAGTGTGACAGGCAAGCACGTGCACACACACTCACTCACACACTTATCCCCTTGAGTCTGCCTTTCCAATCTACTCAAAACTAGCCCCAAAACTGCACATCAAAGGCAGGTGAAAGTGACAAACATCCATCAATACACAGCCAGAGAAACGAGAATATGAAGGCTTCACGTCGCCTCCTGGGGAGTCCCGCTGCAGAGCAGAAATCCATTCTCACCAAATGCCCACGTGCCCCAGTGGATCTCCTGCAGGAAAAGCAGGATATGAAATTGATGTCTGGAATGGTTTCGCTTGATCCCTTTAACGCAGATGTGGGAGTCTCACAAGATTCTATTTTTATCCTGTCATTTTTCATTTTTCTATTCCAAACAGCCAGATGATATATTTAGCCCCAAAAGAGAGAAGTTAATTCTTTGCCCAGAAGTACGAAAATGGAAATTTGCAAGAAAATTACAATAAATCCATCATTAAAATCATTCATACCTTTTATTCTTTTCACACTTACCTTATATTGGCTGCAGTCTGTAGGAAAACCACAAATGAAAGCAATATGTTTGGATCTTCACTTTATCCACTATCTTTGTGGTATATTTATTATTTTTTAATCATTTAGATTTGTGTTTTTGAAAATTGTACTATTTTTATTTTTACTTTAAGTTAGCAGTTAAAAATGAAAATGTTTTATTATTTATTCATCAGATTTATTTTTGGCCTTTGTTTTTAGATATGTGGGGGTTTTCCTTTTGTGCAATGTTTCTTGTTATTGTTTTAGTAATGCTTATTTCAAGTAACAGAACATATTTTTATGTTGTGACTTTTTTCTTTATGGCTTTAAATTTAGGTTTACTTCACTATAATAACCCTGACTTGCACGCTTAATAAGATCACTGAAGCTATGAAGCGCTCGCACAGACTGATTATTGATGTCTGAATGGACTCAAAGTTCACCTCTGCTGCACCCACACCTGCTCACTCTGACTGTGGTAAAGGTAATGAAGCAAACTCAATTCAGCACGGAGGAAAAAAAGCAGCCCTGGCCATTTGTATAATTGGCTTTGAAAGTAAAAAAAAATCACTTGTCTGAGCTTTAATGAAAGCCAGGGTGTAAAAAGGCATGCGACATAGTATTTCAGTGTCTTTGAGTCACGCTGTTAGAAGATATTCACTCAGTTTCAAAACAAAGTGACCTGAATCTCTTTCAAAATTAAAGAAGCATCTAAGCCCTTATGGAGTCTTGTAACTTGCTGATTGAAAAGTTCTAGATAGATACGCTACATAAATAGTTCTCTATGCAAGAGACCTGATTTACAAACGTTCATGTTCAAGTTTCATATATATATATATATATATATATATATATATATATATATATATATATATATATATATAACATAACTAACATACAAACTAAGCAACTAACCCTAAACATCTGTGCATTTCTCAAATCATCTTAGATTATTTTACTGTTCGGTAACACTTTAGAACACTGTTCCATCGATAATGAATAACTATACAGGAACAAATGACTAATGCATTATTAACATTGTAATAACTACAATCATCTAACAAGAAGCTCTGATTAACAATTTAGTAAGTAACAGCACTCAGTTGAGTTTTTTTTTTTTATATCCTGGCGAACTCCTAAGAACTACTGCGTACAGGTTCATATTTAATGTTAATTATGCATAATAAATAATTCCAAAATTAAGATAATGGTAACCCACTAGTAATGACTCAAGTATTACGAATCCTTCTAAAGGAACTACTAATTACTTGGATCAGTATTCTCAAGTGAACATCATCATAACTTCCTTAATATCAGCTGACGTCATTGTAAGCTTTTGAGATTTTGGGTAGCAATGACTCAAGTGTTACTGCATCCTTCTGAAGAAACTACTAGTTATTTGGATCCGCATTCTGAAGTGAAGATCATGGTAACCCACTGGTAATGATTTAAATCTAGCAAAGTTCATTACTAATCATTATAAAAACTTCAAAAGTTTAAAATGACTTCAGTAATTACTAGAGAGTAATCACGATCTCCACTTTAGAATATTGATCCAAAAAACAGTAATTCCTTTAGAAGGATGTAGTAACACCTTAATAACTGCTATTCAGTACTTTACAAAACCCCCCAAAACTTACAATCATTTCAGTCAATACTAGTGAGTTATCATAATCTTCACTTTAGAATACTGATCCAAATAATCAATCAGTATTTGGTAACACACTTTATAATTACTTATACATTATGTATTATTCATATTAATTATGAACCTGTATGATGTAATTATTAGTAGTTCTTGGGCAGGTATGAAAAATAATAGTTGCTGATTAGCTAATAGTGAACTATCACATTCAACCAAGTACTGTGACTTACTAATTCATTAATCAGAGTTTCTTGTTAGCTAGTAGTAGTTACTAGAGTGCTAATATTGCGTTACTCAAGTGTTCTTGTGTAGTTATTCATTAATTATGGAACCTTATTCTAAAGCGTTGCCTACTTTTCTTGTTAAAATTCATTCTGGAATTCTTTCTTTTACTTTTTCACTAAATGTTGCCTCAAAATTGAGCTAAAATAGATTAGGTACCTGTTTTAACATCTTATGCATCAGGAATCATTTTGCATCATTTATGTACTGTCATTTTATTTTAAACTTAACTTTACTATATACTTTTTTATCATCTCTGAAGCCCAAAAGAAGATAGTTTAAAAAGTATGTTAGTTCTCGTTGTTGCTTATTCGTCTGTGCAACAACATGATCATTTCTGACCTCCATTTTTTGCTTTTTTTTTTTTTACATGACTCACTCTCGTAACCGAGAGTCTTTAACAGCTGACCTCAATCTGCCTAACCGCTATTTAAAAATGAGACTTGGTGAAATGGCACAATTGGTTTGTCACGCCTTTAAACCACTTGATTTGCTGGCCTTCTGCCTAGACCGGGCCATTACTATTCAAATTAAAGCGTTTCATGATGCTTTCTTCTGCATTCCTTGCTTTGGTTTTTCACATGAATTCCTCTGATTAAAAATCTCTTGAAGTACTTTAGCAAATGACTGCAAGACTGGACGCGAACATAATATTTTCTCACTTTGCGTGGGAGGAGAAGTACAGGTTTTGTACATGTTCGTATTATAGAAATAATTACTTCTGCGTGTGTGGAGTTATAGTACATGTATTATGCTAAGGTGATTTTATATTTCATATATCAGGACCCTTTATAAGACAACACTAAAAACTTTAAATACCTGGACTAATATTTCTTTCTAGCAGTGTGCTTTTATTGAGCAGTGTTTTATTTAAAGGTATGATGGCTCCTGATTTACTCTTATAGAAACTTACTGCCTTAAAAATGACTTATAATTTAGCATAAAAGGAGTCAAGTACCATATAAGTGTTAAAAACTACATTTACTGCTACATTTTTACAAAAGGCATACAAAAACAGCCAAGTTCTAAAGATACATTAATGCAGAAATGGACACTATTAACACTATTGTACTGATTTTGACTACTATTTTTGAGAAAAAAAGAATATGCATTTTAATTAAGTGCTATATGGATGTGTTTTTTTTTACACACATACATTAATTGATTGACTGGTTTGGAATACTTTAGAGCTATTGTGACACTTTTATCAGCTGTTTGGACTCTCGTTTCTGACGGCACCCATTCACTGTAGAGGATCCATTGGTGAGCAAGTGATGGAATGCTACATTTCTCCCAATTTGTTCTGAAAAAGAAACTAATGAATCTACGTATTGGATGACCTAAGGGTGAGTACATTTTTAGAATTTTTGGTTGAGCTATTGCTTTAAGCGGTTTAAAAAACAACACAGGGTATGCAATACGCTGTTGTGATTTCTTACCCTGTAGATATTGACGGCATTTAGAAGCCCCTTTGTGGCCACTTTTCACCCTAATGCAATATTCTATAAGGCCTCAGCCTCCCTCTACACACTGTTTTTGAGCAGCAGAATCCTTCATCTCTGATTAGCAGGAAAACACAGTGGTCAGGAAAAGGCCCTGAATGATGCTGATGTGGCAGCTGGTGCACCCTGACTCCGCATACGGGTCTGAAAGATGATCTTTCTTCTGTGACAATAATATTTGCTGCCCTGCACCCTTCTAAACACTTATTCTGCTCTGCACTATATCTCCACTGCTGCAATGCCCACATCATACTCCATAATAGACTATAACATTAAGTGGCCAGCAGGTCTAAATGGCAGATAATAGCTGTTGAGAGTCTATTCAATAGCCTTTTAGAGAGTGCTCAAGTCTATTCAAACTAATACACAATGTTGCACAAAATAACTCATCCAAAAAAAAAAAAAAAAAAAATGCTAGGATTGTACCAATGACATCCCATGAATGCCACAATACGATATTGCATTAAACAAACATATGAGGAAAGAACCAGAATCGCAAGGACAATTACAGTATATACAGCATTGATTTTTTTCTGTGAAACTCAGTGTGGCATGAAGTAAAAGGTTCAGAGTAGAATTAAAAGTCAGCTTGACACAAACAATACGTAAACCTAAGCCTTGGTACTCAATCCTTGGACCGCCGGCCTCATGTGGCTCCTTAATGAAATGGTTGTTGCTCACTTTTTGGCCGAAATGATTGACATTTTTGAAAACATTTTTGTTAGCATTCCAATTCAGTCAGCGCCAATTGTTCGGTTAATAAATGTATATGTTTCTAGTAAAAATGATTGAATACACAAATATTTTTGAATAGCAATAGAGAAAGAATATTTTTCAATCTAGATGGATGATATGTTAGACAGAAATGCTAACCATCTTTTAAACTTTGGTCTATTGCCTCACTATGGCATGTAAGTACTCTGGTTACTGACAAACTAACTAAAACTGATTAATGCACAACCTGATGTATTGTAGCCAGAAATCAGAATAGCAAACTAGTAACATGCTATTC
Organism: Puntigrus tetrazona; assembly: GCF_018831695.1. Taxonomy (NCBI): domain Eukaryota; kingdom Metazoa; phylum Chordata; class Actinopteri; order Cypriniformes; family Cyprinidae; genus Puntigrus; species Puntigrus tetrazona. The sequence continues at coordinate 7,993,423 of NC_056700.1, forward strand.
AGCTAGAGCAGTGGTTCTTAAGCCAGGTTCTTGTGACTCCCCGATCAGCTAATTTTGTGTTCATTTGACAGTAAGTGCCCTGCGAAGTGGACATAAAAGGGTATTCCACAATGACTTCAGCTTGAAAGAAGCATATATGCTCTATTAAAAGGGCAAATGGCGCACTTCTGTTCAAAGTGTGTGTGAAATGACTACTATGCAAATCTTATGTTTACAGTAAAAAAAAAAGTATTCTCAAAAGTATTCTCATAGCATTATAAAATTAAAGTTGAACCACTGATGTCACATGAACTATTTTAACAATGTCCTTCTTACCTTTCTGGGTCTTGAGCATGTCAGGTCCCTTGCTGTCTATACAGGGTTAGAAAGCGCACAGATTTCATTACAAATATCTTAATTCATGCTCAAAGGAGTTACAGGTTTGCTATGACATTAGGGTGAGTAATTAATGACAGAATTTTCATTTAGGGTGAACTATCTCTTTAAGACCAGTTTATGTTAGTGGACACTGTTTAATTCACACAATGTTCATGAAACATTCCTTTTTGGTGTCCTTTCAGTTTTCTTCTGTCCTGTTCCTTATGCTAAATTAGAGTGATGCCGTCAAAGAAACCACAAAGAAAGACACAAGCCAGGCATCTGCAAAGAATTTAAGGGAAAAACCCTCATCTAAGCTCCTATAGTTACAGAGGTGAAAATGTCTAACTTTCTTTCTGTCCAGCCTATAATAAGAAACATTACTCAGGAATTCACTAGAGCACAGGAGCATGGTCAAAGCTTCAGCCACTTTGAAAGTGGAAAAAAGATTCAGAAGCGCTTGCAGCTGGTTGGATCACATTGCGAGTCAGAATCAGTGGGCTTTTGTTTATTGACAATAGGGACAAAACACATGGGTTGTGGAATTGAACATTTCCAGCCCACAAGTTGACAAATATTTAATATCATCACAGGTGTTGCAAGGCAACGATGAACACGCTGAATCAGAAAGATATGCAAACTAGATACCTGTGTGATTTGATTCTGACGGACAACCAAATGAATCTGGAATGGTCGAAATTGCTGAAGAATGTGCTGTGAATTTTCACACCGAGCAGACTGGAAATTTATATCGCTGACTACAGTTACTTTAGCATCTTTAACTTTTTGTGTGTGTGATCCCTTCTCTCCTATCAGTGTCCTTGAGGTTTGACTCTGAGGTCAACACCGGCATGCTCAAGGGAATGACCTCATCAGTGTACAACACAAAGAGACACAAATGACAGCCTTTTCAATGCCCTGCTTTTGTGCCACTGAGGGAATCAATTATAAAAACGCATTTAATAGAATCGGTAAAAGTCGTGTCCTGCATTGTGGTGGCCGGGGCCCAATTCTAAGGGGTCTCGATCCATTCCACCATCACTTCTCCCAGCCGTAATTTCCTCTTCGTCTGAGATCCCATTGCTTTTTGGAATTGGATTTACCTGACTCATTCAGACGGTGAATAGACTCCCCTTACAGAAGCAGAAAAAAACGAAGGAATACACTGTAAAATTGCCTGGCTGAATCCAGGGGTCTCTGAGCGACGGGCACACTGTCAGAATGTCATTAAGCCTCAATGAGAAAAAATGTCCTCATTACGCGGGGCACGAGAGGGGGCTGCGGCAGCACAGAACAATGGCGTGGGGCGGGAGGGAGGTGTGAGGTCATCGGCTCTGTTTACGGCATCCTGTGAGTCCTTGTCCCCCATCGCTTGCCTTGACCCAGTTTGCTTACGGCTGTGAAGTGCAATCCGTTTCTCTGAGCCGGTGGCACAGGATGGCAAATGTTGACACAATTCTCTTCTGAGGCGTTTCATCTTTGTCTCCACGGCTCCTTGGCTCGCTTTATCAAATTCCGTTTTAGAGAAAGAACATTTGTTGACAGTATGTTTTAGCTGAAACATTAATTGCCATTTCAGCAGCTAATGCTCTATCATTCCAGGGGAAACCTTCAGATGACTCTTGGGGGAATGAAAAAGCTGCGCCGGCAGCCTCACCTGAGTGTTCTGGGACCAAGCTGTAAGGCTGAAATGACTAAACAAACGTAAACAGCATCGTGGATTCAAACTGTGAATTTCTTTATCTAATGCGACATATTTTGTTGACCCTGGAACAACATTTTAATCCAAAAATATTCCTACACCTAACCCTAATCTTGACCGTGAGTAATCGCTAAAATCCCCAAACACTTATTGTAAGTCTAAACTTCACAAAAACTATAAACTGGATCTTTAATAAAAAAAATGTTGCACCTGGTTCAATCAGGTTCCGCCTATTGCCATTCTCTGCTAATTATCTCAAAGAAAGAAAACGTACAGTTAAAATGCAGGAGAATGCTATAATGGCTGTAATTGTTATGTAATATACGAACCCACGCAATTAAACCTTGTGTAAAAACAAATAATATTTTATAAATCCTAATTTTAAGTTAAAAGCACATTTTTATGATGATCAGTGAATTACGTGCAAACAGTCACTAAGCAACAAAGAACTAAATATCTATCCTAAGTGTGTGCCGTATAGATAATTTGATCAATAACGATTATCAGATGACATATTACTGGGTGTGAGCTGACTCCGACATGTTTTGTTATCCTGCGTGGTCAGTTGACAGCAGTGATAGAAATACATTTTTTTCAACATGTTTAAAGTAATATCGACCCGTTTTTTTTGTATCTGAAGTAGCATTCAGATGTTTTTAACATACTTTATTCAAAACATAAAAGCATTTAATCTGCAGTTTCAAATGCATTTGTTTTGATATTTGAAAACGTTTATTTGAATATTTGAAATGATTAAAAAATATATACTATAAATGTGAAATTATTGCAATTGAGCCAAATCATTAAAATTTTTTTATTAAATTATCACCATTCTTTTGTAAAAGATTGTTAATAATCTATATTAAATAAACAATCTGTATTAAAGATTGTTAATCGATCTATATTAAACCATTCATTTTGTCGTTACTGTTAATAAATGACAGAATTCCAGTCAATGAAACAAATTAATTACAAAACATATGAACTTCATAGATGCATATGCTTAAATGAAAGGATTCCATAATAGCATTATATTATGTTACAGTAAAAGACTTTTGCTCAATGGAAAACTAAAACCATAAAGAACATCTAAAGTAAATCAATCAATTACTTTTATTTACATATTTTAACAATACAGACTGTGTCAAAACACTGAACAATATTAAATAGTGAATAAAGTGATAGTGATATATAATGACAAGATTAAACACTTAATGTTTTATTCAAATCAGAGATGGTCTGTATAATCAAGTCAGCGATAATTGCTAGAATCGCTAGAAATTAAGTGTCCCTAATTAAGCAAGCCAAAGGGGACAGTGGCAAGGAACTAAAACCCCATCCATGACCGAATGGAGAAACAAACAAAAAAAACCTTTAATCGAAACCAAGCTCAGTTGATGCTAGAAACATAGTTTTCAAAGGAAAGATTGCTACCAAACAGCACACCTAGTAAAAAATAACAATAACAGAATACAAACACAAATGGTAGAATCCAAAGTTATTGAAGCAACTTTAAACAGTATAGGATACTAAAATGTGACCCTGGACCACAAAACTTGTGTATATTTGTAGCAATAGCCAAAAAGACATTGTGCATTTCCTACCATAAATATATTAAAACTTAATTAGTCATTTGAACTTCATTTGGACATCTATTTACTATTTTTCATCTTTTTGCATTTTTAAATGTCATAAACACAAACCATACATCAGTAGAAAGCTACTCTATTTATTCAGCTTTCATATGATGCATAAACCTCAATAAAAAAACCAAACCTGGCTGGTTTTGCGGTCCAGGTTTTGATGATAATTAAAAAAGGAATTTGAATATTAAAGTAATGATTTAATAACTTCATGAATTATAATAACTATGAAATCAAAGTAGTGAAAGCAACGCGTCACTGGGAGCTTCTGCTCGAATTTCTGAAGAAAAAAAAAATAGCTTCAAATTAAAATGAGCTACGGAAAAAGTCATTAAACTGATTCGATTTTACTGTTGCAACTGCTGCATCTGTTGGTATTTATGCTTTATTTTCTAAACTGAATTTGTATATAAGCATTATGAGAAAAAATGTTTATGTTAACAGATGGCAGTAGCATCAAGAAGTCCAATATACTACAGTGAACACAAATATAAAATAGCACGAATAAAAAGCTAGTGCGCTAAGCAGATACTCTATTTGTTAATTTATCGATTTTCTTCAAGTAACAGCCCTCATCCTCTGTGCCGTGATCTACGGAGACCTGCAGTATATCATCAAACTGCTCCAGTATATTAAACATCAGGCGCATTCTGATGCAGAGGTGAGATAATCATGCTTGTTCACACAACAAAACAGAGCACTGAAGGATGACATGCGGTGAGTAAATGACAGCGGAAATGGGTTTAGTGCAATCTGGAAACAGATAAATGGATTTAATCTTGTTCTGGGGACCTTCAGTGGGAAATGGCCGCTGACACCTGAGACCCTGCAACATGTCAGGCTTCAGTCGAGGCCACGCGGCTGTGTTATATATCTCAATCAGAGCAGACAAGAAATGAATCTCAGCCTGGTGTAATAGTCAGAGCATTGTCAAGAAGAGATACAAAAAGCCCAAAGGATGCCTGGATGCTCCTTGCATGGGCACTGCGTTCCTTAGACTGACTACAGGCCATTCAAAACGTTATCAGGATAATAAGGATAAAAATATGATCTAGGCCTAAAAGACCAATCCTCAGGATGATGAGCAAAACTGGGGTAGCATCAAGGACGCAGCCAATTTTAACAAATATTTTTTGTCTAATTTACTTACTTGTCATATGAGCTGTGCACTCATTAAAGCAGCTGACAGAACATTCATTACAGGGACAACCGCATACAAAGAGTTTATTTGCAAAAACATAACAGTTTTTTAACAGTTTTCAAAAATAATGTTTTTTTTATTGTGCATTCCAATTAATCTCAGTCAAACTGCAGTTGGGTTAATTTGACTAGGTAAAAAAACCTATAAAAACAGTTATCTGTTTTTGCAAATAAACTCTTTATATATTTGGCTCTCTATTCTTTTAGGGCTCAGTGGTAGGTACTTGAGATATTGTTATGGTATTGAATTGGATTGGGGTAATTGATTGCTTCTTATGTATATGTGATTCTAATGTGATCTCATGATAATTCGTATGCATTTTACGCAAAATTATATCACTAAAACTTACAAAACTGACGTATTTTTAGCATCTAAACGTACAAATACTAACTTATTTCAGCATTTTAACATACAAAATTGGCGTATTGACTACACCTAAAAACTGATCCATACGAATATTGAAATTGCGACATTAATTTTATTATTTTTGTTGTTTTTAATTGTTATATCAATGACAAAGGCATTTTCTCTGACGTTCTGTAACTGACAATAGAACTATAAAATGCATGATTACAAAAAAAAAAATTTTATTTGTACGCTGTAATCTAAATCTTTTTTGCTCCCTTCAAAGGGACTTAAGGTAGGGGGCCCTATTTTGATGTTAATCCCACTCCTACCTCTAAACCAAAAGTAACCCAAATGTTTTGCAGCCACATTCCTCTCTGGTGGAAAACAGTAGGTTTGTATAAGGTGCAGAGCAGAATTTATGCTGTTAATCACACGGAAATATATATATATATATATATATATATAAACCAATCCTCTCTCCTTAAACTCGTAGAAAAGCCGCAGCACATCATTCGAATATACCTAACCACTGTGTTTTGCAATCGGTGATGAATGCAGGCGAGAGCCAATGGGTGAATTTCAAACAGAAGTGAGCATCCCTTTAGGGCAGAGCCCTTGAAGGGTATGGTATTTCTCGTATAAGACTTAATTTTTTAATATATATATATATATATATATATATATATATATATATATATATATATATATATATATATATATATATATATATATGTGAAGCTTGATTTGTACATTTTTAAACTTAGAAATATGACTAAATTGCATGTTTACTCAATCTAAACTGAAACTTGCCAGTTCATGTATATAATTCATGAAAAAATCAGGAAATAACCATACTGACTTAATACTTGTTTAGCTATCTCAACAATGTTCTTGAATTTGCAGTAGATCATTAGACATGACTTTGTGGAAGCCTGTCTGAACCCTGTTTCATAGACAAAACACTGGATTTTTGGGTCATTGACTGACTCTTCAGTTTCAGGCACCATTATGATGTCCTCTGGCTGGTGTCTGATATCAAAAGTTAAAGGCCCTAAAAGTTAAAGTCAGTGTGACTAGATATAATGTAAGTCTTAGTTCTCAAACAATTTATAAAAAAAATGAGTGTTCAGTTACTGATGTAAGAGTAGTCGGGTGTGAATGAGTGCAATTAATGAGCCCACAAATAGATCTCGCTGCTTTGTATAATGAGAAGACGGTGTGAGAGAAAATGGAAAAGATACATTATATCCACTCACTGAAGCTCATATTTCCATCCTTTTGTGGACTTTAATGAAGGAGACTTTTAGCCTAGGGGGTTTTGTAATAAAATACTATACCTAGGACAAAAATCTTTATTTGTGACCTTCAAGTTACTTGTGAACAAATTGTGTCCCTTATTTGTACAGCACAACATTGTATGCCACATTTAGCAAATGTTTGGCCTCAGCGTCCCTAATTAGAAAACAGAATTGTAGGACACACTAGCATTCAATAGATTTCTCTGCTCTGAAGTTTTAACAGCAAAGCGCAATTCTGAACTCGGCAAAAAAAAAAAAAAAAAAAAGCTTACTTAAATATGCAAGATGTTTGTAGCAGCCCTCAGGCTCGGTTAGATAATGCCCAATATCAGCAGAGAGCAATTGCTGCTTGAAGCACACCTGCTTGATTGCTGAGTGAAGGGCTTAAGATTTTACCTGAACACAGCACATGGAGAATAATGATAATGGGGACATACTGCCTTTACCAGAGGCTATTCACAGCGCCGCACCTCTGGTGTCAAGCACAAAAAAACGAAACGGCGTGGCTGTCCAACATCATTGCATGCTAACATGGCAGGAACTGAATAAATGACAGAAGGGTTTCCAAATCTGCAAGCTGCATTCATCCCTTTTTATGCAAATCCTAGGATGAAAGTGAGTCTCAACTGAAAGCAGGGACTTGTACCAAACAGTGCCTGTAGATATACAGTGGCCCTAAAATATTTGGACACTTATGTAACACTCAAAAATATATCAATGTCACCGTATTATTTAAGCATTATCGCTTGAACATGAATGCTGCTGTTTGGTTAATTTGGTTATTTGGCTAAATTAGACTCTTTATTTTTTCTTTTTCTTTTTGGCTCCACCAATGAAAATAGTTTAAAAGCAATCAACTGTTACAGTATATTTGCACTAAGCCTTGAGTCAGGCCTTTACATCTGCTTGCTTTATACTTATCATAAAAGATGGAAACGTTATGGTATCATATTTTATATAAGGAATTAAGCCATGCCATAACAGGTAGTTTGAAAAAATGTCCATTTAATATGCAAGGCACCAATGCTAGCAAAAAGCTAACACAAAATCGCTCCTATGTCAAGCCCCCAAAAAACTTTTGTGGTGCACAGTATACTTTCAAACGACATATTGACTGCATTCTGGCTTTATGACAGTGGAACTGGATGAGATTGAGGCCTGCGATCTATCTGAGGGATATTACAGAGAAAAACCGGCAGGAAAATGATTAAAGTCACGTTCAAAAATCAATTGCTTTTCTCCCGTGTAATCGGATGCATTCTAATGAAACATTGAACTTAATGTTGCGCTAATTTATCAAGTCTAATTATACTTCTCTCTACCATGAATAACACAAATTCCCTGCCCTCTCATTAAGAGAGGTCTTGACACCTAAAGTGTGTTGTGTTAGACAGAAATAGCACACCGGAGCAAGTTGGAATTATTTAATCTCCCCAAAAGGATGACTTTTAATGGTCTGCTTCCGAACCTAAACGACATACTTCAACATGCTGGCCTCACTCTTGATGCTGTAGCTGCCTGAGGCCTTTATATTCCTTACTGGAATCTGACCGAATCGGGACACCATAGAATGATGGAGATGAGTAGAAAATGTATTATGATTTATCATCTCTTCATTTGACCGTAATATGACAATGTGCCCTGTGCCATTGCACGTTAGGTGAAAGATGAAAACCACAGGCTTGTTTTTCTATCTAAGATGTAATTGGTGGGGTGATTGGCTGTCTGTTCACACAATATGTGCATCTCAGTTCATGAAAGACCCTATTGTTCACAGCTTAATCCAAAATCTCTGCAATATGATTCAGATCAAAGCCCTATTCATAAAATAGCTCGCTGTTGGGCCTCACTCCCTCCCTGTCACTGCTTCATACAGCGGTGAGCCTATAAAACAGCCTGCCAAAGTAAAGGATGGTTGAGGATGTGGCCAGTCTGCAAGAATTTCGAAACGTCTTAAATTGACTGTCAAATAGAACGGTTTGGTCCTGTAATTATATAGTAGTCCAAGGCAGATTTTTTTGAAAGTACATACATAAAGGTTTCAGGGTGGCAGCTGCAAAGCCATGCATACATAATGTAATTTGCTTTGGCAAAAATATTGGACTACTTATACGTAGACTGGCTGATGACAGCCACAATAGACCGCATTAAAAATTCTTAGCGGAGGATACTTTGCAATACGTATTCTTAGCACAATATTGAAATAAACATGGCTCAATCTTAACATTTTTACTCTTGAGGAGCTTGTGAATAACTATAGGCAGAGTTATACATGCTTTGCTCAGTACGAGTCATTGTGAAGGTGTCAGCTTGAATTATTGTCATTTCAATACATTGTTGTTATGCACTCAATTATTACTGCATTCCACTGAGTGCAGTTGTCAAAGCTCCATTGTGTGATAATTTAGATGATGTCTTATGGAGGAAGCAAGGCTGATTAATGGAAGACATCACTGCCTCTAACTCTAGTGAAAAACATGGGTCAAATTCTTCAGAAGCTATTATGATCTCTACAGAGTCAGTAAAAGTGTCAGCAAAGTGTGAAATATAAGACAGGGATAGTTGCTCACCTTTGACCTCTACAGCAGAAGTGACTCCTGTTAGGGGAGCGGATAGTTGCAATGATGTCTGGGTTAATGTATCTATCGTTATCTATCATCCGTCTGTGGCAGCTTTTAAGTCTTGACATTTGCTTTTCTACTTAAAAGTTACAGTCACTGTTTAGCTAAGCTGGAAAAAAAACATCTGCAAGCTGTTAAAAATTCTAATTGCATTGACAAACTAGAGTGATTATGTGAAAACATTAAGCTGTACTAGATATGATGTCTTTAGAAAACATAAAACAACTTTTCAGCCAAAACAGTGTCTCTTGATCACTCTAGTTAATACATTTGAAATCGGTGTTTGACATTTTTAGCCTTTTCCCTCACATGGAGACTAAACAGTGTGAAAATTCTTATATTTTCAGTTCAGTTCAGCCTACACTCTTTTCCATAGCACTTTTTTTATAAGCATTGCTGCAAATTAACTATTAACTGTATTAATTATACATTACATTTAGGAGTAGTTTGTCACTGGTGACTATGTCAAGGTAATGTCCGATATGAATACAGTTCAAAAATGTAGTATCATGCATGCAGTTAGACAATAGCATGTATTCGAACATAAATGGTTATCAGCAAAGACTATATTTTGCGATCATACTCCTATTAATGTAAGGCAAATTTTGAAATATCCATCCCATGGCAGGAACCAATAAGCAGACGTATGCAGGATCAAAATCAGCCTTTTAAGTACTTTTTTAACTGAACGTAATAGGTAGAGTAACAGTGTAGAGACTGTAAAATAATTTGATAATGTTTTTTTCACCTGGTAAGGACTCTTGCAGCTACATTTTGGACTAAATGTAACTTCTTTATTAAAGATGCAGAACAGAGGTGCGAAGAGTACCTGTAAAACCATACTTGAGTAAAAGTACAGATATCTTACACTGAAAAATTACACAATTACAAGTGACCAATTCCAAAACGAGTAAAAGAGTATTAAAGTATCTGATTTTAACAGTACTTAAATATTTACTTATACTAAATATACACTCAAAGATGCACTAGTCAGAGAAACATGTCAGTAAAAATGTGGGAAACTCGTGAAAACAAGGCAGAAGCAAGAATCTATTTGCAGATATTTAATGGAAAAACTAGAACAAACAATAAGCCAAAAAAAAACAACAACAAAAAAACAGAATGACGGGCAAACAGTCAACCATTGCATTCAACGATTCACAAAGAGAAGGGAAGTGACATAAAAGTCCAGGCACAGAAAAAACAATTTGTGAGGAGAGCAATTACACTTATATTCCAAAACCAAAATAAAACTGAACACAAAAACATAATTACCCTTAATTTGACTTAGGGGTATCCTTGAGGGGAAGAAATCCCTGAGGTAAGGGAATTCTTTTAGAGCGTTGCTACAAACATCTTAACTATTAGCCTTACCTAAGTGTTTCAGGGCAGTCCCTGGAAACGTATGGCAATTGTGAAATGTGGTTGCTATAGTTACCACATTTCACAATAAATGCACATGACAATAAAAAGAACATTACAAAATACAAACCTAACAAACTAAAACACAAAAAAATAAACTAGCGCTGCCTGTTTTGTACATAGTAGTTACCAAGGAAACAGCTTCTAAAATCAAAGTGCCCCCTGCTGACCAATGACGGAAGATTTACCACATGTTCTGAGGCTTCAAACACACAGTTGTAAATGTAAACAGGTAGATGGACAAGAAGATAATACATTACAAAAATCTAAACAATTCAGACATATATTACCTTTAAATTGTTATAATAACTGTTTAAATTAATATTAATTAATAATTGATACGTCTGTCCATTTTCTTAAAAATATATAAAACTTTTTTTTTTTTTTTTTTTTTTTGTGAAAACCCGTAAGTCATGCTTTATGCAGTCATTTTACAGTTTAATATGTTAATATGTTACCATAGCCATTGTACTACAACGCTCATACGATCTTTTATTTGTGCAGGTCTTAAAAATGTCTTAAGTATTACATTTGTGCTCAAAAAGTCCTAAAAAGTCATTCCTTTTTAACTTAAGAGAGCTGTTTTGATTTCTTGACTTTGTAGCAACGCTTAAGGGAAAACTTTAGCAGTAAAGGGAAATATTAAGTGACAGCCTTAAGTAAACCCTTACATTTTTTTCTTGCAACCCATGTTTCGCTAAGGGTACCCTTAACCTTATAATTAAGGATTTTCTAATCTCTGGCCTCATTACCAGCTGCAGTCATGTCCTCATGTCATATATGAAACATCTGTGATTCACTACTACTGGCTAAGGAACTCACATTCACATAAAGTAACCTTGACAAGTTTGGGTTAAGGTTAAAAGCCTAAGATATAGCACTTTCAGTGCCCTGTAGTTGGCGATATCACATCTTTTGTAGCATAAATAACGTCGCGCATGAAAGCTAGGTTCCATGCGAAATTGTAATGTGCAACTTAAACACTCATTTTAAATATAGTAGTAGAGTAAAGAGTACAGATGCTTATTGAGAAATGTAGTGAAGCAGAGAGTAAAAGTTGCTAATGTCTTTGATGCTAGCTTTGCTGCATCAGAAACAGGTAGCATGTTCTGTATCTTGGCGATGTTTCTAAGATGTAAGAATGCTGGGTAACGAATTCGAATAAGAAACACCTCAATAAACTCCTAATTTGCTGCTTATTAATAGTTAGTGAGGTAGTTGTGGGTACCTAGGTATTGGCTAGGATTTTTGATGCAGAATAAGGTCAACAGCACAACCTGTATTGTTAGAAGCTCTATATAAATAAAGGTGACTAGACTTGACCTGTATGATTTGACCTTCAGCATTACAACTGTGAGGTGGTGCCTGTGCTCCGAGATGTTCAAAAAGCTACAGGAAACAAGCTGTGAGTGGTTACACAGTACAACAAGCTCCCTGTGTATGTGAAAGTAAGATTAAGTCATTTTTTTTATTCCATTACTGCGGTAATGCGGCATTAAGCGTGAACGCTCAGCTTGGATGAAAGAGGAGAGCAGAAAAAGGGAATACATATACATGAAAAATGAAAGTGCTGCGCTTTATAATGTGACTGGAGAGATGTTTAATAAATCAAATATCGCCTTACACACGGGGACCTTACACTCCTACAATAAATTAGGGGACAAAACTAGGTGCCAGGCTATGGTAATTGGCTTCGCCGTCCATTGTTATATTTTTCCTATCCAGAGAGTTGTTATTCCAATCATAAAATACAATGACTGCACATAATGATATTGTCAGGGAGGAGAGACGGGAGCCATTTGAATATATTTGAGGAAGATTTAGTTGGTCTGCCTGCCAAGCCATAATACACAGCATTCTTTATAGCTTTATTAAATGCTGTACCTCCAGTTGCTTGCTGTTTCAGTGGGCGGAGCATCCTAAATACAGAGCAGCTGCTTCGTGGATTTTCCTCCGAAGAAATTTGCACAGTCATATATGTTCGGTCACAGCAGTCAGACATCACTGTGCATCTTTCTTAATATTACAGGTTTTGTCTAGAGGATAAATGAAACTTACGAACGCACATAAAAGCTGTGGATAAATATCATATTTGCCAATAATATGTATATATATATATATATATATATATATATATATATATATATATATATATATATATATATATATGTATTTTATTCAGTTTGTTTTTATTTGTATTTGTAATGTGAACTCTTTCCTTTTCTTTTTAAAGTTATCTTTCTACATGTCATTACGTTATGTAACGTAAAAATTAGTTAGGAACGCAAAAGGGGAAAACACGTGGAGCATACAATCAAACCTGTTTGTATTTTGTGATTGGATACCCCGTAGCTTAAACCCGCCCCAATATAGGTGAGAGAAATCTGATTGGATAATAAGAATGGGAAGAGAAAAGAGAGTGGTGAGTAGAACGAACTTGCGAGAGATGAGATGGGAAAAATTGGCCTTTTTGTTCAATTGTTTGTAACAGTGTCTTTTTGTATTAATTGTTGAGATACAGCTAGCCCACAATATGGGTTAACGTCGAATTTAGGTGTGTGTGTGTGATTTCATGGGCCCAATGTTGTTGCTGTTAGTTTTGTTAACATTCTTGCTCTTTAAATTGTATTGAAATTACGTTTGATTTATTTACCCAGTTTAGGAAAGGTAACTTGTCTGCACTCCCATAAGCTAAAAGAGGGAGGGAGATACGTGGTTTGGGGAAAATTGGGATTTAGAAATTATTCTACTTAATAAAGTATCTTGCTTGATTTTTCTTCACTGTTTCAGATTTCTATTTCATTAAATTACTCTTTTTCTATTCGTGAAACCATTCTTTGTTTTTGTTTCTTTGTGGGTACCGTAGTAGTTGTAGGACATTTAACTCTTATCAAAATAGAACTCAGGAAATAAAGTATATAAGAGGTATAATCAGAGAGAGGGAGGCCTTAATCCAACATCACAAGGCATTTTGTTTATGAACCAAGAGCAGTCCCTTAGGAATTTCTACTCCAGAAAGAGAGGGGGTGCTACACTTATTCTCATGAGGATAAAATGAAATGGAACACATATTAAAACTATGGAAATTAGGTATGGAATTAGTTTTAATTTCAATCACAGTTGAAATGAGGATTACCAGTGTATATTATCAAATACTGGGGCCATCACACTAAGCAGAGGTTTTCTAAATTCCTAAAAAATATGATTATGAGGTACCCTTTAATAAAATATATTGAAATCTATATCTCACATATAAGTGTATTCTGCATGCTTAAGAAAAATTATTACATATGACATTATAAAGAATTGTTTAGTAAATCATTGGATTATTTACTATATATATATTACTATGGTTTTTGTAAATTCTAAGTAAATTAATAGTTAAAAATAATCTATATGGATATTTTTAGCAGATCTGACCTTTTAGCAGAAACATTTTTAGACCTGACATTTTACAAATTTTTAAATCATACACTTATTATGCATATTCTGTCGTATGTTACCAAATAACTTTTATATTGGATGCAATTATTTGCAATTAATCATTTGGCAGCGCAAAAAAAACGTCTCTTCGTTTCTTCAGTTGATTCAGTGCCATCGAAACTTAGTTTCTCTTTCACTGTGTTGCCTTATCCTTTCTAAATTTTGAACCCAGAGACCCAGCTTAATGGAAAGTCCTGGAGCTGCATGGCATACAAAGAGTAGGAGTTGAAGCGAGGAACCACACAAAAGCTCTTAACAGCCGTCTCCTAACACCCCAGCTGCAGGATGATGACAGTCTTTGCTCAGAGGGATTCCCCATGTTCCTGACAAGTGTAATTTTTCTGGGGAATGCTGCTCACTAAATTGATATTCACACCATGTTGTCATTAAGAGTTGCTGCATAATATGTTTTGAAAGGTCTGGGAGAAAAAAAACAAACACTTGTTGCAACTGATGGGACAAGCTGTTTGAGATTAACAAAGTAACTGCTTGTAATTTTTTACTTTACTCATTGAGATGCTGGCCAGCATTGCCAGGAATGGAGACTTGACCCACCATTTTAGCAGTCCCCTCCCCCTGTCCCCTTTCCTTTACTATTCCTCCCTTTTAAATTCTTGATGGCAAATTCTGTTCCCACACTTTCTCACAGAGGCATTTCCATGACTTTTTCAACTGCTAAATGCTTTAAACCAATTGAATACCAATTAATAAAAAAATAGATGAAGAAAATGTTACACTGATTATGGAAATATTCATAACTTTTAAGAGTGTCTTCATTCTCAGTGGCAATGACTTTATTTGTCATTTTACATTATAACATTATGTTCAGAAACAGTCATTTCTAAGTGAAGATATATATATATATATATATATATATATATATATATATATATATATATATATATATTGTTTTGTTTGTTAATGGATTGTAACATTTTTAAGATTTTTAAGATTTTAAGAATTCTCAAAAATTCATTTGTAATTTTTACATTTGTGATTCGTGAACATTTTATGATCTTTCCATACATTCTAAACTTTTGCTGTATATGTTATATGGAATTTTTATATCACACTCACAAATAGTTCTTTTCAATTTTAGACCTGCTTAAAACCTGAGAAACAGTCTGTTGCATGTCCTTTGAAGATTGAGGAACTGAAAAGGTTTCAAAAATCATTTTAATAGGAAAAACAAATGCATTCAACAGACTTCTCTATGAAATTGGATTTTATTTATTTCCATTACTTTTCCAGTCATTTTTTTTTATCATTTATTACTCATCCTTCACAAAAAGAAATTTCCATCAACGAATTTTAGATACTTTAAAAGTAGACACATTTATGGTGACTAAACAAAACTACTTGACATTTCCAGGGTAAAATGATTTTATTAATTCCCATGACATTTCCAATCGCTTTAAAATCATTTTAAAAAGACTGCATTCACAAAAATGAATTTCTTGCTGAAGAAATATTTCCGTACTCCGTACTAGAATACCCGAGACTGACTTCTGTGACCTTTCATTGATTTTATACATCTCGCTGAGTTTTCCGGGCCAATCGCATTTTTGGAATTCTCTAAAATTTCGAGGTTTTCCAAGGCCGTGGGAACCCAAAAAGAAGACTCATTCTCCGGCGGGCCTTTTCATCTACGCATAGACAATGCTCCTCGGGCCCTGAGCGGCCCTTTCTCACGCTTTTGGTTTTAACACCCCTGAAAAGGTTTTTTTTCCAGGGCCGGCTCCTCCCTGACCACCGAAGTACAGTAACCTTTCCTCTCTACCGTGTCGGTCTCACAGCCCTCCAAAGGGTCCAAAACACGCCCACTTTTCCTCAGACTGGAGGGACAGGAGTGTGAAAGTGCTGCTTGGACGTGCCCGGACACTTAATCGGCAATTACATCCACGCTGCCACCTCCACAGCGCAGCAAGGAAATTAGCTCTCTCAAGCAAACGAGATAGACTGGACAGCTGGCACTGGGGACGCTGGCTCATTTCTCTTGGCATCTTTATTATTCGCCCTTCCTTTTCTTGCTTACTCTATTTTCTGCTGCTCACTGAATTCACGCAGCCTCATTCTTCATCTGTGGACGCGGTCTGCTTGGTGCTTTTCATGGTATGGTGAGAATGAGCTTATCGAATCATCCAGCAGCCAGTTTACATTGCACATCAGCTGTTTAGAGAAAAACAGAATATAATGTGTACATTTCTTCCCCATATTTGTCTCTTTCGTGTGTCCGTGAACAGCCAAAGCTAATAGCCCACAGCAGCTGCATGAGGAGCAAATATTATTCTTTTTCTTTTTCTGTGCCGTCATCTGTTGAGAGTAGGCAATATTTAAGAGTCTTGGAAACAGCAGGTGCTTGTCAATACGCTTCCATTCATTTAGAGCAATGATGTCTTAGTTGCAGTAAAGAAAGATACCTGCTGGCATCTAGTTAATTACCAAACTACGCAAGTAAACAATATTAATTCTAAAATGGGTTGCTGCACTTCAGGTAATAATGTTTAGTATTGTTTTACATAAAACTGCCACAATACACACACATAAAATTAAAGTGTTTTATCAATATGTCTACTCTAATAAGAGTTAATTGACATGTAGATGCAAATTCTTGAGTTAATTGGCATGTAGAATTCTACTGACTTGTTAATAGAATTAATTGACACGTTAGTAGAATAAAGTGTATCCACAAAAATATTAAGCAACACGGCTGTTTTCAATATAGATAATAATGAAAAATTGAAGAGTTCATTTGAAAAAACAGATAACTCTAAAACACAAGCTCGCGATGATTTAAGAGTGGAAAATACCATCTTTTATGACAAAATATGTTGTTTAGCGTGTGGAACATAATGAAACCATCCCTGTATATGACTTTCTTCTTTCAGACGAACACAGAGTTAAAAAAATATCCTGGCTCTTTCAGGTTTGGTAATGCTTGTGGGCACATTCTGATATTACTGAGTTCTATATTCTGGGTCTACATATTTAGTTGACCCTGGAACATCCTTTTAATCCAAAAATTAAATTTTGACCATATTTTTGACCTAAACCTAACCTTACCCATGAGTAATGCCTAAAATCGGAGGAAATGATAGATGAATGACACTAATGTGCAAGCACCAAACACTGATTGTAAGCTTGAGCTTCACAAAAAACTATAAACTGGTTCTTCAAATCTGATTAGCCAATCAATTCCAAAGATGTTGATCCAGGAAAACTCAGCAAAATCAGGTTCTGCATGCCTGTGAATAGCGATTGTTATTTTAAAACTCTGTAAATCGGATATATCCACAAGTACCGCAATGTAAAACTAACCTATACGCCTTCAGGGGGTTATCTCGTGTCCTCTGAAGCAGATCAATGGGTTTTGTAACAAAACTATTTCTAGTTTTAAAATTCTAATGTAATTAACTGACTCATGTTCTTTTCCGCGAAATGCAGAGTTCCGGCTTCTTGGCTGACCTATGATTCCACGTATTTTTGTTAAAAAAAACCCATTAATCTATTTCAGAGGACATGTTTTAAACCATCAATGCCATATAAGTTAGTTTACGTCGCAGTACTTGCAGGTATAAACAAATCAGTGTAGGCCTTTGTTTTCCAGTTTATGTATTTATTGGAAACCACATTAAATAATAATATATATATATATATATATATATATATATATATATATATATATATATATATGCATCATCTGAAATCTAAATAATGCATGGTTGGTTAGGATTGGACAATATACAGTATTGCTGAGATACAACTATTTGAAAATCTGAATCTGAAGGTCACATATAATGACACGTATAATGTATTGTTGCCTATTGATGCAAATTTACCTGTGTTACTTTTAACTGGTCCAGGTTCACATAAATTTGTACTTATATATTATATTTCTACGTATATATATATATATATATATATATATATATATATATATATATATATATATATATATATATATATATATATATATATATATATAAGCTTTAAGTGAAACAAAAACTTTATGATAATAATGCTGTAAAGTACTATAAGAAGTACTTCTTGATAATAAATTCAAATGGGTCAAATCTTTAATCCATGGCAAAAATGATTCTTGCCTTTTTTTTTTACTTTGAAAATGTTTCTATGCAGTGTGTGTGATAATAATGGCCTGTGAGTGAAAATGTTTACTTTTAAGAGCGCTTGATTTTGCAGAAGACAATCACAAACAGGCTGTTGAAATGCTTTTCGAGAACTCTACAGCCCTCGCTCGTCTGCTGCAAGTGATTACACTCCCTGATGGCTGCACTGCGTTTGGGGTCACATATAGGATAAGAATGAAAGTCATGAAGTGGAAACGACTTAATGCAAATGATTCACAGCGAGCGAGTAGGCGCTCCGTAGGCAATCAGAGCCCTGTGTCAACTTCAAATGCAGCCCCGGCAGAAAGAAACGCATATTTAAAAACCAACCCATCACATTTCCATTCAAACAAGCATGACATATTAAGCAAGGCCGTGCACACTGTTGTTGTGCCTATTTTCAGACTTGTTGTGTTTTTGGAATGAAAATTAGAGTACAATAAATCAGCCGAGCTGCAGGCGTTGTGATGCCGCCTACAGTGAACGATGTAATTTTGCATGAGCATTTATTTATTTATCATGAATGTCCAATAATTAAATACACAGAGAACAGCCCATAATTAAATCACAGTGTGGCAGCAGCAAGCCTTTACAAAAAAAAAGGAATATACTGGAAAATATAAAGCATTAATTAATACATTTCCATATGATAAACCAGTGCCTATGTTTATCAATATATAACAATATTTAAATGCATATGTACGGTTATATATAAATGTACATATAAAAATACAGAGAACAAAAAAGCTGCAGTGCATTTAATTTATTTCTCTTTTACAACTTAACGCCCTGGGTTTACATACATTTCTTTCTATTGTTTGGATAGATTTCTTATATGAAAATATGGCTATATATAGTACAATGAACAATGCACATATGCTCATATATATATTTATTACTAATAAGATATGAAGTGTAAAATTGAATAGAAAATGACAGACATTACAAAATATAAGCACATATGTTTTTAGATATTTTTCAAATGTAGCAATTCCAAATATTAGAAGTATATGTGACCCTGATCCACAAAATCAGTCATAAGGGTTATTATTATATTTTTTTTAATAGAAAGCTGAATTAATTAAAGAAAAATTTGACCCATATAATGTATTGTTTACTATTGCAACAAATATATCTGCGCTACTTATGACTGATTTTGTGGTTCAGGGTCACATTATGTATATTTTAAAAATTTTATAGAGATTTTTTTTCTTTGATTGAATACAAAAGGAAATGTATTTTCTTTGCATAACGGAAGAAACTGGCTTTTTATATCTCAGAAGATGCTGGTGACATATCACTCAATAGAAGCGACAAGAAAACAGCTTCATTTGTCTCAAATGGAAAATGTAGGCCCACCGGTGATCAAATAAGTTAAAGCGAGTGCATTTTCCCAGAAGTGAGTGCACTCTTCCAGAGGACTGACCTTGCATGTTCTCTTGGGATATATATATTCTTGGTACATGAGCATTCACATGAACACATACACTTATTTCACGTTCAATTGTCCTAGCGATGGATTCTAAGATACTGTGCAGTGCCATAGGCTGAATTATTTTGCCTATGTGGCCTTGAAGGCAGAATAAAGCTCGCTAACACCTTTTTGTTAAGTGCTAATTGTCTCCTCCTCAAAGTGCATGAATTCAAATGCTCGCTTCCTTCATTAGCAAAATGTCATCACTTCTAATGCTTTTCACAACCTTTTTAAAACTTAAATCCCCTTGGTGGCGATGCCAATCTCGTTTAGTAACAGCCTAGTGCTTTTTTTTATGACTATTTCTTTAATGGAATAACTACAAGGTCCCAGGTTCTGGCCACCTGGAACAGCTACACAAATGTTATCTCACATTACTGAACTTTTTCTTTTGGAAAAATATCTTAGGTTGTGGTCACACTAAAGATGTTTCCCCGTCTGACAAGGTTTTCCAGTGATCCAGGCATGCGCCGCACAATTTTCAAGCTTCACGAAGCAGCGAAAGGTTTCTTGACTCAATTAATATGCGAACATCTGTCGCCTGTTTGATGTTAAGGAAAAAAAATAAATCTCAGCTCGTGTTTGAGCATCTGTCAGTGGAAAAGCTTTCCTTTGGGCTTAGTCTACATAGCTTTTAGCAGCTCTTGACCCTGTGAATGGTACCGATGAGAGTCAAAAATGAGTAAATTACTAGTGGAAACCGCACTAGTTTTTTTGAAAGTGAAACCCTTCTGTTATCTCCCCCTCGGCATGAGTAATAAGCCTCGATGGGTGAGTTTCTTGCCCTCAACTGATAGTAATTTGGCTCAGGAACAAAATTCAATTCTCTCAGGGGCATATTACAAATTAAAATTGATGATCTGATAGAGCTAACAACAAAAGCTCAAACATAAAGACAATTCTGTCGCAAGGCCAAGTGATGTGTTTATATTTAGAAAAATCACTCACAAGAAATATTATTTGGAATCGATCCACACACACAAAAAAATGTTATTCTGAGAATTGAGACACAACTTCAATTATGGAAATGGAAATGACTTTGTGTATGTTGCCAAGGTTTTGTCCCACAAGAGCGTTAAAATATAGTACAGAGCTTTAAATAAACCCACTGAATAGAATATAATGACTCAATTCAACAAAAATGACTCATTTATATTTAATTGATATATTGTGATTGTTTCTGTAGGGTACATTATCAAGGTGTAGTCACATGTACTGTTGCTTTGTAAAAAATGCTGCAAATAAAATCCAACAGGAACCCGCATAATATGGAGTTTTACATAAGAGCAGAGAAATTCACCTTTTTCTCATGTTCAAGTTGATCATGTTTGGTTTGAAAGTGATGTTTCAATGAGCCTTGCTTCCTACATTTCTATGTTTTTGACAGATTGACCCTATTTTAGCACACACACAATGTACCTAATGTTACCGCAGCAGACATCTGTGAATATCTTTTGAATATTATTAGTGATTCTTTTAATCACTCACTCTAAAGAATAGCTTAAAGAACACACCCAGTATGTAAGATGAGCACTGTGTTCAAATGTATACTATTCATAAAACAGCTGGCAAAAATGAAATTACTAGTTCCAACAAGATTGAAGTGTGCCTATGATGGTGACATTTTAATCTTCAGAGTAATCTAAACACCATAACAGCAGATAAATATTTTTGTAGGCTACCCTCAATCATAATTGTTTAAATTATGAAGCCTATATTATAATTTTTTAAAAGCGTTTTTCATTTATACATACATACATATATATATATATATATATATATATATATATATATATATATATATATATATATATATATATATATATATCAATAGATGTTCTCTGAATACAATTGAACAAAGTCAGTTTAATGACACAAAACATGCAGCGGCATTAAGCCGAATAAAGGAAACTGAAAATCTTCTATAAAGTACAAAGTTGATTTATAACTTTCCTTAGTTGAGGATCGTAGTCAACAGAGAGTTCGTTGTTCAGGCAGACAGATCCCGTGGGCAGACAAACAGGTAGAGCTAGGATCAGAGCTTGTAGAGAGTATCCTTGATATCAGCCACTGACTACCTGGTGCACAGGTATATAAAGGAATAGGACTGAAGGGCTGCAGGTGTGGGTAATCAGTAGTCTGGAGATCGGGATTGTGAACAGGTGGCGGGATCGGTTGATGAGGGTAGTGGCAGTGTAACAATCCCCCACCCCACCCCCATGAGCTGAGTCCCATACCCTCTCACTCTCACGGAACCAGTAATCTACTGCTGCAACGTCCGCTTGTTCACTGGTCCAGGGAAACAGAGGGGGTTAGTAGCCTAGGATGCATTGGAAAGGAGTTAGACTGGTAAGTCCGTTGATGGAGAGAATTCTGGGCGTATTCGGCCCAGGGTAGAAACTGGCTCCAGTTGTGTTGATAAACATTATAGAACAGTGCCTCGGCCGTCTGCATAGCGGTTGGTAAACCTGGCAGAGGGATTAGTTTACAGGCCTTTGAGAATCTGTCAACAACGACTAGGATGGAGGTGTAACCATTAGAAGGAGGGAGGTCAGTTACGAAGTCCACTCCATGATGGGACCGGGGTCGTTGTGGAATTGCTAGGGGTAAGAGTTTACTCTCGGCAGGTGACGTGGTGTGGATGTGATGGCGCAGACTGAACACCCCCTGACATATCAGCTGACATCCTGGGCCATGTTGAGTTCCTCAGGTTCGGGGTCAGGTTGTTGAAGCTGTGAGAGTGTGTCTCCTTTCAGATTTTTATGTCCTGGCCAGTAAGTGATCTTGAACCTGAAGTATGTGAAGAGCAGGGCCCATCGGGCTTGGCGAGGATTCAAACGTTTGGTTTCTCTGAGGTACTGAAGGTTCTTATGACCTGTGATCACCTCGAAAGGGTGTTTATATATCATATATATGATTACGAATTGGTTTAGCATGTCTCTGAAGATCTCATTCATAAAATTTTGTAAGATGGAAGGTGCGTTTGAAAGACCATATGGCTTTACCCGATATTAGTAGTGCCCAGTCAGGGTGATGAAGGCCATTTTCCACTCATCCCCCTTGCGGAGGCGGCTGGTGAGGTGGACGGTCAGATAAACCCCTGTTGTAAGGCTTCACTCACATACTTCTCCATGGCCTGTCTCTCCAGGACTGACAGGGGATAAACTCGAGCCTTGGGTAACTTGGCATCAGGCAGCAGGTCGATGGTGCAGTCCCATGGATGGTGCAGTGGTAGGTGAGTGGCTGCGGTTTTACTGAAAACATCAGAGTGGGAGTGGTATTCGGGTGGAATAGGAGCAACAGGTTGGGTATCAGGACTTTCTATGGAGGTTAATACCTCACCCGTTCCCCAGGCTGGTGTTGCGCGAGCCACTGACGTCCTAACACCACGTCCATAGTAGAGTCCTTCAGCACGAGTAGTGACAGGGATTCAGTGTGAAGAAAAGCGATTTTTAGGGAGAGAGGTGGTGTACAGTGGCGGACTATACCCTTGCCCAGGGGCTTTGCTTGGATGGTGGTTATTTGGTAGGTGGTGGAGTGTTGGTGACGGGGAATACAAAGCAGAGTCAGACTACAAGAAGAAATGAAATTCCCGGCGGCTCCAGAATCCACCAGCATATTAACTGGGAAAAGTTGATCATGGGAGATGAGATTAGCGTTGGAGTGTGGAATGTTGGAAACGGATGGAATTAAAGTCGTAACACTCACCGCAGGGCGTGCTGGACGAACCGGACAGGTACGGAGGAGATGAGCGGGAGAGCCACTGGACTAAGTGGCTGCAGGTGTGGGTAATCAGTACTCTGGAGAAGTGACGGTGTGACAATATGTATATATATATATATATATATATATATATATATATATATATATATGTATGTATATATATATAATTATGTGTGGTTATGTGTTGAAATGTTATGTGTTGATGAGAGAGAATTCCATGGCTTTATATGCAGCAGTCATGACCCAACTCCTTATGCTTTCCTTTTTTCTTACTCCAGTATATTGGGGCAAGATGGTTTGTTATGACTTATGGTCTTTCTTTAATAGCTAACTTTAGAAAATGTTGCTGTTTATTTCCTAAAACAAGTGCATAGCGTTCTTAATGGGGTTTCTCTATACTTCTTACAACAAAAAAACAATTAATTCTCTGTTTAAAATTCTGATTATTTTAGATAAAAATAAGTGGGTTTTTTTCTATTAAATATTAAGGTATAGCTAATTTTACAGTAGTTTGCCCTTTATATTGCTCACTGTAGACTAAAATACTCAACAGTTGGATTGTCTGCGGTTTCAAAGAAAGAAGCAAAAGAAAGGGCTTGTCTATGTCTCTAACAGTAGCTGTACCATTGCTGGACATCTTGTAGGTAAAATTATCACATATACCTGTACACTGAGACAAATGTCTTTTACCCCACATCTCTGAGAGAGAAAAAAAAAATCAATAGACCCACCCTGCTTCATCGAGAACCAGCTATTTTTTCTTATCCTCTCCTATGAAATCACCTTATATTGCAGCAGAGGTCCAAATCGCTACAATTCCTGTGAAATGAGGCTGTGCAATAGAATACAGATTGTGGTCTGGTTCTCCATCAAAAGCAGTTCTTAGAAAACCTTGGCATGTGTGAGAATCTCGAGACTGCCAGAAACCCATTCAGCGCTCTGATTGTGTTTGTCCTTAGGTGATGGTAAATTTGCATTTTGTATTTTTTTCTTTTTGGTAATAGCATATCTGAATCTACATTTAACATCAATATGTTACTCTAATATTGTGATAAACAACAATCAGGGTACCAATAAAACAAGTTCTTTACAGTTACTGCACATTTACGTACCTGCACAATGCCATCTGTGCTTGTAGTTGAAATCATATTCTGTAAATTGCCAGTATTTTCAGTTATGATAAATGTGTAAACACTTTATCTTTAATGATGCATTATCACTGATTGAGAACACTTAATCCAGCTAAACTAGAACATCACATCCTCTTATATTTCGTCTTAACAAAGAATCAAATTTTAGTGTGCTGGAATGAATACAGAAACTGGGTTGAATAGGAAGTATATCTGACTTTAGGCTCATTACTGAAATTGTCAGTGAATTGTTTATTGACATATTTCATCTTACATAAAAGCATCCTAAAATATATTTTTCTAAACTGTTTTGTCTTTTGTTCAACTATGTTGAAGGTTACCACAGGTCAGAAGACATCGATTGAGTTTGAGCTCTTTTTTCTCAATCAATATAGACAACATTTGACACAGTCTTTTATTGTGTATCTGAAGGCTTGCTATGAACATTATTGTGTATTACAGTAAACAGTACACATTAGTAATATAATACACACAATTTTCTACTCAAGTCTATGAATGTCATTGATTCTAAAGGCCGTAGGAGAAGTTACTACGTTTTAATGACTGCTAAATCGTGATTTATGTCATATTGGAGCTTGACAACCCCAGTACTCATTCACCTTCATTAATTATGAAAAGCAGTCAGAATATTCTTCAAACATCAATGTAAACGATAGCAGAATTAAAATTTTGAGGTGAACTGTCACTTTAAGACAAAAAAGTAAGTTCCTCAGTCCTTTATCTGACCTCTACCATATTTCTACTCTGTAATTTTTGAAAGAATGCTTATATTTTTCTTTAGGGCTTTATCTGGCCTTTGAAGGAAACCCCTCGAACCACTAGGGCGTTTTCCCTCCCAATCCCATCGATCTGAAACCACTTCTGAGCCTCCAGCATTTCATTAGAATATGAGATCTGCTGCTCTCTGAAATTTCACTGAGATTCACAAAAATGTCTAAATGGAACAGATGGTTGTCTGTTTTTGTTGGGAGGTTTGGTTTAGATTCATGGCGACTTCTGCCACACCACAAGGATCTTGGTTGGTTTCAGATTTTTTTTCAACTATGGTTTGCCGAAAATACTCCCAACTTTCCTAACTGTGATAGCAAAGTGTTTTAGAATCAGGGATCAAAAGTGCACACATTGCACATCTCCCTTCTTGCTCCATTAACTTCAGCCAGTTTAGGTTTGCAGCGTGAAGGATTAATAGCTGAAACCTAAAGATTCAATCGCAAATATTTTTTGCATCTGTAGTACGACTGTCATTATTGTGGTTATTCTCAAGCAGACTCCCTGAACTTTCCAGATCTCATGGTACTAAGTGGAGATATGGAATGATCAAAATGCCAAAATCAAAATTATATCTAAACACAAAATGTAACTATTCTTCAATTTCTCTATCCCATATTTACACCCATATTAATAAACTTTTTTTTTAAAAACTGTAATACTTATGTAATGCTTTATATAAACAGCTACACTATGTCGTATTGCATCTGTCATCATGATATGAAGTATGACTGTCCTTACCAATCAAAATGCCAGTTTTGTTTAAATGCAGCGTGTTGACCTTTTACACCTATCTCATAGTGATTAAAACATATTTTACTATGCCTAACCATACCCCTAAATGTGCAAAACCATAATTTGAAGGGCATATGCCTATTATGAGCATGTGCCATTTGATCACATCTCATCTTATAATGCAACGTTCTACAAACCCCAAAATCTTAAAGCAGATAAAATAGTGCACAATAAGATGTTTTTCAGTTATTTTTGTAAATGAAATTCAAATGAACGAATGACTATTGAGGAAACACTCCCAAATTGCAAGTTAGATCGTAATATTTACATCTAAGATCAAACAATTTACACTGTAGTTATTCAAAACATGAGTCCACAACCTTGAAACCGTAAAGACTTTTATCAGAGACTGCATCCAGGCACTTATCAATGACCAAGGCAATGTAAGTATCTTACATAAAGCAGAGGTTTACAGACCCTTTTGCGCACATATTGCGCAAGTTTCTGGTCCTACTTGTGAATAATGTCCCTTTATGATTTTGATCCTTGCTACATGCTCTAATGCATTAATACTGTAGGAAATTATTTTCTATGGTCACAGAAATATCCTTACTTAGACTTTACGCTGAATGTTCTCTGGACATACAGTTGATGCCAATTTAATTCTTCTACATTTACTACTGGCAGCTGATATAAATAACTGTAATTAATCATAATTAATTGCAATTATTATACATTTCCCTTTGAGCTCATTTGATACATTGGATTCTTAGCCAATCATTAGAAGCCCTCATTTAAAACCTGGATGCAGTTCAATTCAATCTATCGATAAGCTGACCTGACATACCACCTGAAATAGGCTTGCACAGAGGGTCATAATGAATCAATCAGCACAAGCCTGCTGAGAGACATTATTACGCTGTCATTGTCCACGGACACGACAATTCATTCCCAGTCTCCGTGTCATCATCAGCACAATTTCCTCTCACAGCCTGCACAAGAATAACTGACCCATTGTTGTTTGATCTTGTTCAAATGCCTGTAAGCATGCCATGCACTGTCTTAAATAGGATCCAATTTCCATAATTGAAGAAATGCATTTGTTAATATTGATTTTTCATGCCCACACCAGAGGATGTCCAGAGGGGTATTTACAACGAGAAAAAAAATAAGGCATTCACATTTTATCATGCAGCTACTTCTAAGCAGCTGTAACTCAAGATAAATTGCTTATTCTGTGCCCTCCAAGCTTTTGGGACCCTGGCTTAATGAAGTGGAAAAGTCCCTTTTGTAATGGCTCCGATTCATTGTGTTGTCCTGTCAGAGTTGGAATGGAGAAATCATTGCGGATGCTGTCAGAGAGGTGGACAAAAGGCAGAAAGAGAAGGTCAGGCCACAGAGTCATCAGGGACAGAACAGCCCATCCTCCTCTTTCACTGCACACAAGTCGCGATTTAAGAAAAAAGGGGGTTTTATTGTTTGAATCTCCTGTGAGAGCTGTGATGCATCAGGTTCTGAAGGATTACCATATGTCACTCATTTGCTCTTTTCAATTCCTTTGTCAACATATACTGATCTTAGGTAGTCAATACCTCTCTTTATTTGAGTAAGATTTCAATCATCTCACTGATTATTTCTGTAATTTGTCTTGGACAAAGCAATTTTTAAACTGAACTGACTTTGTATTGTGGAACAAAATGTGGGTTTTTGAAGAATATCTGGCAACTCTTTTAATTTAATAAAGAAATGAGAACTGGCCCTCACCCTAACTATTTGTCCTGAGAAGTAGATGCCCAACTAATGAACAATTTGCACTATAACAATGTAAAACTTTTTATGTGGATCTTTTCAATCAGCTGATCCAATTCTATCTATCTGAATAATTTACATTTTAGTAGCAATGTTACATTAATAAATAAACTGCATTTCTGGGAATGATCTTTTCAGTGAATCGGTTCATAAGGTATTCATAACTCTTTGAATACTGCTGTTTGAATGAACATCTCACAAATTTGTCTTGTGAGATTTAGCAATGCCCAATATATTAACACATATATTTTTATGTAATTAATAATATTATATATTTTAAATAAATAATATCCCAAGTTTACAAAAATTGATGAAATGGTCTGTATGCTGTATATTTGCTGTACTTAGTATGAAGTGTGAATAGTAGAAATGTCTAATTCATGAGCATTCTTTTTATTCTAACATTTTAAGAATCTATTCAAAAACTGGTATAAAAGATTCATTTTCATGCAAGGCTGATTCTTAAATTCATATCAGTGATCTGTTTGCACAATTTGCAATAGAAGATTTGTATTTTTTTATTTGTGTTCTGATGATGACAATTTACTTTTTTGGGCAACCTATGTGACTTTAAAATCAATTTAGATTAGCGATGAGCAATACTGTATATATGCTACAGCTTTCATTGTGATGTACACTGCTTAACAATGAAACATAATTACTGTAATTATTTGAATTATGTTTCTAAGGAAACCTAATTGAGAGAGAAAAAATTAAGGCCTTTGCTTTACTAGTTGAATGATCAGAGCTAGAATAAACCATATGGGGTTCTTTCTCTTTAAGACATTGGTCAGCGAATCTCAGCTCCGTCCTTCACGTGTTAATGAGACAAATAAATCACCCCAGCATCCCGCTTTCTTTCCAAGAGGGGAGCGGCAAATCCCAGCCTCCCACTGCCTGCTAATCATTGGGTGGGTCCATGCGGATGCAACCTTTTGTATGGCTGCCAGCTCTGCCCGCTTCCACAATGTGTGCTTTCCCTGTCCTGTTGAGATCTGTGTTTACCCATGGAGGCTCTCCAGAACAGGGCCTCCTGCAGGGACTGGGTTCTCTGAGTGGTGGCTGGTCAGAGACTAGTAAACAACAATCAAGAACTGCTGCCTATTCGTATTTAAAGGAAATTAGTTAATGGATGTAATATTGAAATTTCTTTTTTCATTTTCCTGTAGAATGATAACTTTTAAAAATCACAAAAGAGAGAGAGAGAGAGAGAGAGAGAGAGAGAGAGAGAGAGTTTTACATTTCAAAGACTCTTTATTACAGATTATAAAACATATCAATCAATCAGTCAATCAACACTACAATAAAGAAGTTGCAAAAAAGTTATAAATTGCCATTTTAGCTTGTCTTAGCAAGAAGTTCAAAAGGTGACACTTATATCAGTGTCTCCGAACATATTTAAAACCAAAAATAAAAGTTTCAGCAGAAAAGGTTTCTCCAAAACAAGCAAATAAATTGTAAAAACAAAGGCTTTAGCCTGACACAATCCATAAATGCACAAAAAACTATTTCTCTTTAAAAACAAAATGGACAATCATAACTAACATCAGGATTTACAACCAAAGTAAAAGCTAACTTTCTTAGTTAATGGTGACCTATATAGACTTCTTCATTCTGCCCTCCTTTATCTGGAGTATGGTATGCCAAGGAGTATCCACCCTATAATATAAAGCACACCGGTTAATTGATTTCACACAACTTTTATCCAATGCAAGAAGTCTAGCCACGATGCATGCTGAATGAATACCCAAGTGTCCAGCTACTGCTAATCCTGCCAGTTGCAATAGATGTATAAGTGTTGTCACTTCAGAAGAGAAAATAATTCCACCAAGAACAGGGAAAGGGCCATCACAAGATATATCCCAAAGAGAACCAAAACGTAAAGGTTCTTATAACACACAAAGCAAGGAACTTGTATTGCATAGCCTTTGCATTATAAATAAAGTCCAGACTTTAAAAAGGTTATGATAAAAAATAAGTAACTTGGACAAGTTCTTGGACAAGGCTTGTCCAGGCATAAGCTTTCAAAATTTTGCAGGATAGCAAAACCAATAGATTTCCAGTTTGAGTCCACTGTCAGAGGTCAGAGGTCAGAGGTCTCTGTGCATACAGAAGCCGAAAAGCTGCTGTTCTGCTCTCCAAATAAATGAGTCAATGACTTCCTTCCTACTTGGGCAAGTACAAGACAAAAACACTGTGCAGCTTGTCTCAAAAAAAACTATTTAAATTAACTGAACTTTCAAGAAAAATCTGGTGGATGATCAATGCAAATAAGACAGTGCCAGAGAGAAAATACTAACAAGTAATTAATAATCAGTGTCTGCCCCCTATAAGACATTTTAAGAAATCTGTGAAGACGAACTTTAATCTTTTTCTAAAAAACTCAATTTAAACAAGACATTTAAAACCTTCCCTCATCCAGGTTAAACTAACCAGAAGGTTTGTTTCTCCATTTAAGCATCTTCTGACCAGTATGGCTTTACTTTTAGACCAATTTACTTTTGTTGAAGAACACACTTTAAAATTCTGTAACAAATTTAACAAAAAAATCTCTCTGACAACTGATGAGGGAATATACTATCCATACAAATCTGTTCTTAGTTTATTTAACAAAGGCTATATTGCTAAACTATCCAGACTACTAACCAGACAAGGCTCATCCTTGTCTAAAACCTCTAAAAAAACGTTCAATATGCTCTCTGCATCACTGTACAAAACTTCTAAGACATTCCATAAATAATTGTGCTCAATTCGATCAAAAGCCTTTTCCTGGTCAAAAGACACCAGGCCAAAATCTAAGTTGGGACTTTGGCCAGAATCAGAATCAATAAAAAGTACATCTACCAGGTACACAATAAGTCTGGTCAGGATGGATTATTTGTTCAAAACCTTCTAGCATCTGCAGGTAAAGATTTTTTTGTGCAAAACTAGTTTCAGGGACTATAGTAATGGAAGTACCAAACTCATCATGGCGAAAGTCTAAATTCATCCAGGTTATCATGTAAAATCATGAAGACATAACGCCTAAATTAAACAACATGTTTCCACAGCATGTTTCTATAAGACTTGCACCTAATTAGAAACATCTTAATTGGGGAAACCAACTTACCACAATGAGAGGGCATTCTAGTAAGACCTTAAAAGAAAGAGTCACTTTTTTCGAAGAAGTGGAAAGAGGAGGAAAAATATTGTTAACCACTATCCCACTTGTCTGGTTCGCTAATTCAACTGTCTTCACTAACACAACATCACTTTTCATGTGGGACACGGACAGAAAATTCTGTGGCCCAATCACTTCTCCTACGGCCAAGCTCCATTCTTGTACATTTACAGGCGAGACTATCTTCAAACAATGATGTTGCATCAAGGAATCAAAACTTCTGCTACCTGAGGGCAGCCAGGCTCCCAGTACAAAACTGGGAGCAGACACCCTGGTATAATAAACACTTCACAAAACAGCTGAATTAAAATCACCCAGAGAAATAAACAAAAAAGATAGAGATTGATAGAAAAGGTAAAACATTCATACATGACACACATGCCAAACTTTCACACTCAATGCTCCGCCCACTCACTCAGCATATGCACACAGAGCACAGAGATAGATGCAATGCTGTGAGAGCTAGATAGATGTGAGCTACCAAGCCAACCGAGTTAGAAAACTCATGCATATGAAACTGATATGTGATGATAATGTTCGAATATATCAGTTTTTAAATGTCCCAGCATGTTCAAATTAGTTTGAATTTACAACAGAATATTCCTCAAGTAAATATGCAAATATTAGGCTTTATTAATCAAAACGGTGGACTTGCAAATCATACTTTGTGTGAAAAGGAATAAAAAGTTGCAAATGTTTTTGGAGTTTTGCAAAACATTTAGCAAGAGGAATGAATTTCCATTGAGGCTAGGTTGTATTTGTTTCACAAATCAGTCTGGATGTCAGTCTGTCATTCTTTTGAGTCTGATATCAGTTCAAAAAACATTCTAAAGATGGATAGAAAGATAGAAATGTAATGGTGTGTTACATTATAATAATACATTCTATATAGTGTGACAACATGTTCTGCAAATGAAATGTACAGTTTGTTTTGTCATGTTGGTCTCTAGTTACACATGTAGAGCACAACTAGCATCGTATTATTTTATCCTTCCATTAAGTAGTGTTCTTGGCCTCCTGTGTCTTTAATGGATTTAAGATTGCTCAGAATCACATAACCCATGACTGCTGTCTACTCATTCTTTGCAGTATATTGTGAGTGAGACAAAGAAAATTGCAGGTGGTTATTCTAAAATGCATTTCAAAGATAAAAAAAAAAAAAAACGGAACGGAAATACTTATAATTCTGGAATGTTTCCATGTGCAAAATTGTATGACTTTGACATTGAATATAACATGAAACTGTTGTGGCTTTAATAATGTAGAAACCCAACAAGACGGCTAATGACAAATAATTGTGTCCATGACTTTCAAATTTAAACTGGCAGCCCCGTTGATAGCCCTCAGCCCACTGTCAGTATGGGGTGAGCCACACAGGACTGCCAACCTCCAGCATAGCTGTGGTCAGAGTGTCCCTCAACTCCGCCTCCAGGCCCGTTGACCCTGAGGCTCCATCTCAGCTTCTAGCTACTTTGCCTCCACTGTCTCCCATCGATCCTCCAGCTCCACCAGGCTCCTTCATCCCTACGGCTGTGCCTTGGTCTGATGATTAGATAGTCTAGAGAGCACATGAGTCTGAAGTAATGAATTTACTTGGTGCAGAACCAGAGATGGTTTTGTAGGCAAACATCTATGACTTGGAATTTATCCAAGCAGCTATTTGTAGCCAGTGCAAATAAATAAACAGGTTTAATATAATTTTTTTCTTATTAAAAATGAATAATGTTTTGGTTTAATTGTAAAGGTTTGATAGAGCTGGCTGCCAAGAGAACATTACAATAGTCCAGCTCTGACAAAACAAGTGTTTGAAGGAGTTATGAAGCATGTTCGGAAAGAAAGGGATTCTTGATGTTGTATAAAGCAAGTTTATCAGTGTGGTTTGACAAAGTCAGCTGATCATCAATCAAAACTCCAAGGTTTCTGGCTGTTTTTGAAGGAGTTATGCTTGATGTACCTAACTGGATGGTGAAATTGTGATGACATGATGGGTTTGATGGAACCACAAGCAGTCCTTTCTTGACAAGGTTGAGTTAAAGGTGATGGCAAGAAATATCTGTTAGACAAGCTGAGATGCGAGCAGCTATCATCAGAATGGAATGAGAGGTAGAGTTGAGTGTCATCAGCATAGCAGTGATATGAAAAACCATGTTTCTGAATGACAAAGCTTAGTGATGTCATGTAGACAGAGAAGAGAAGTGGTCCAAGAACTGAGCCTTGAGGAACCCTAGTAGTTAGATGTTGTGACTCGGACAGCTCACCTTTCCAAGATACCTTAAAGGACCTGTCTGAGAGATAAGACTCATACGACTAGAGAAAACATATATGAAACTATAGCATACGGGAGGGGGAGGGGGAGAGTGAGCGTAGGTTACGTCTAAAGATGACATGTGAAAGGGTATATATTGCGCCAGGAACCATGTTAAGGTTAAGAGCGAGGAGGAAGTGATCCAAGGTGTGCAGTGGAAAAACCAGTACATGATCAATGGAACAGTGTCATTTGTAAATAAGGTGGTTGCCTGATTTGTAACTGTAGTTAACAATCATTTGAGATCAAAAGAGTCAAGCAGAGTGAGGAAGTCTGCAGTCTAAGGTTTATCTAGGTGGATGTTGAAGTCTCCAAGTGTAACTAGGAGAGTTCCACCCTCAGTAAAGAGAATAGTGCATCTTATTCATCTTAGAATTTTGTGGTCGTGGGGGTCAATAAACATCTATGAAATGGGTTTTGAAAGGATGGGTAATAATGACTGAATGGTAAAGCAATACATTTCCAATCATTAGAAACAAGCAGACCAGTACCTCCTCTTTTTCGAGTCAGATGGAAATGATGGTAAAATGAGAAATTATTGGCAAATATTGCAGGAATGTCCTCTCGTTTCATCCATCTCTCTATCAAGGCCATTAGGTCTAGTCTTAAAAGACTAGCAATATATATAATGAAGTATGCTTGATTTTTTTTCATATAGTATGATATTACGACAGTTGTATCACCCTGACATTTTGAAGAAATGCTCATTATATAGAAGTATATTCATGTAGCTGCATGAATTTATTTGTATATATATATATATATATATATATATATATATATATATATATATATATATATATATATATATATATATATATATATATATATATATATATATATATATAACGGGGTAGGATTCACTTGATATATTATTTTATTTTACATCCCTGGAAATGCACCTTTGGTTTTCTGTCACTTGGTTATGTGCGCTGTCCCCTTTAAGAAAAAAAACGAGAGAGAGAAAGAGAAGTGCACGTCAGACCGAAAGAGATCTGGGTTGAAAACAAGAGTTACACAAAGAAAATAGTTGATAAAACTGTTAAAAGGATATATCCACTTGTGAATGTGTGGCGTCAGCGAGTACATGGTTTACTTCGACGATCACACAAGAGTTGCGTTATTGCTCGTGAGAGCTCGACAGGTGTGGGAGGGGAAATTCAGACCACGTTAATGGAGGTCGAGCGTGAGTTACCCTAAAACGTCACAAGAGTTAAAGTGCTAAATAATGTACGTTATTTTATATGTTAACCGAGCATGCAGTAATTCTTATGCTTTATACTGTGTTAGAGGGGAGAGCAATGATATGTGAGATCAAGTGTAAATGACCATGTGAGCTTTTGCTGTGTTTTTCAGGGAATCAGTCGGAGTGATTGTTGCTTATTTAATTTTCCCAAAGTCTGCATCGTTTTGTCTATTTTCTGATTAATATGCTTATACGAAGCTGTAGATGTGCAGATGGGGTATGCATGTTTATGATCTTTTTTTTACATTTTTTCTTCTTTGTTTAAACAGGAGAGCACACATAGGCCGCTGCTGTTGTTTTTTTGTAACCTTGTTTGCTCCTGTGAAAACCTCTTTTCTTCAGGAAAGTTGTAATTTTGTTTCTGGAGACCACTGAAGTTAATTAGGTGGTTGTCTCTGTTAATTTATTTTTATTTTCGTCACTTTGTCTAAGAAGGTCATATTTTGTTTGATTGGATTGTGATTTTCGTCAAGCATTTCCCTGAATTAAACCTTAATGCTGAGTTTCCTTTAAGCCTCAGTTAAGAATAAAAGAACCCTTATTTGTTAGATGTTCTGGCTTTGTTTGTGTTTTTTTTTTTTTGTTTATTAGAAGTAAACTTGCCCGGCAACATATATATATATATATATATATATATATATATATATATATATATATATATATATATATATATATATATATATATATAAAAGGAAGAAACCGCTTACACAGGAGTCAGTAGGTTCAGCTTTGTAACATATTTTCCACTCTTGCCCAGAATAGATGAATTATTACGTTAATGTAGCTCATCACTCCCACAGAAGCTTCATATACCAGTGGCCTGCAGCCCCCTCTTAAACCATTTGCCTTGTCTGTCTGTCTCGTTACTATTCCACACAGGTCTCTGTCAAATGTGAGCAGATTATTACAGAGAGAATAAAACCGTTTGACAGGAAGATCAATGGTTGACTTGATTGATTGAGCATCCACCCAAATGAATGACACCCCGGAGACACTCTCCCTGTGTCAGATGGATAGATGTACCAATACTGATGATCTAAAAATCAAGGTGGGTTTTAAACATGGTGCCCTCTGCTTGACTCATAAACAGATGTACTTTTCGAAACAATAATGTCGCCCCTGAATCATTTGTGCCTGGAACCCACGGTTTTTAAGACGGTGTCTAATAAATGATTGGTGTTTAGGATTATGGGACTCATGGGTTATACTGAAAAAAAGAGATCTTGAGGTTACAAACAAATGAGATGAAAAATACCATCACACTTAGTTAGAGGACAATTTTTTCTTCAGGTCATCACCGCAATCCTTCGACATTTGTCAGGCTCTGTGATGGTGATGAATAATTTAAGGATTAATTTCATTAGAGGCCCATGCTTCTCCTTTGGAAAATGTGCACGTCGCCCCACAGTTCCCATCCTGACTCTATTGCCCTGGGGAAGACAAGGCATCATTTGACATTGACATTGATTAAATCCCAAAGATGTTTGGACAGCGGGGCTAATAAGCTGTTAATACTGTTTCTCATAGATGCCCTCGTGGTCATAGGGGGCTTGGATATCTACTGTTAAATGCTTGTAGAGATACCTTTGTTAACATCAAAATTAACAAGACACCCTGCTACAGCTTTCAGAATGCTTTCTAGACTGTACTTTATTTGTATTGTGTATATAAAGGATTAGAAGTGGCACTTAAAAAACAAAACAAACAATTATTAGTTTAATAATACTTAAAAGCACATAACTTTGCGGTCAGAAACACTTTTTTCTTAAATAAATTAGCAATTTTATTCAGCAAAGATGCATTAAATTGCATGAAAATGTGACTATATTTTCTTAAGTCAAAAAAAACGTAAAGAAATAAATGAAAATCAAAACAAAAAATCAGAAATCGGCATATTTGAATGTTTCCTGAAGATGGACACAAAAGACTGGAGCAATAGCTGCTGAAATGCAGCTTTGACTTCACAGGAATACATTTTATTTCATACATATTAAAACACAAAACTTTTTAAAAATTATTATAATTATTATAATTTATTATGTTTTTACAGTTTTATTTATTATATCTTTTCTACTGACTGAATCCATATCCATGGTCTCTATTGAACTGTTAATAGTCTGGGAAAATTTGGGAAAGTTTAATACTCATAATAAATAAAAACGTACCAAAATTAACCATTTCTACAAATATTTTTCATGCATTTCATATATTTGATGTGAATGTAAAAAATGTTTATATGCAATTTACATATCTTTACAAAAAATTATCATTCATTAATAATTGTTTTCTTCATTTTTAAGTATAGTCCTTTGACAGCAGTTATTCTATTTCATGTCCGTCTTTTTTTAGATTGCTTGGAAAGCACATCAATGCAGTAACAAATTATGTGCGTGAGCACATTCTGCAGTTTAGAAGAGGTCTACAGGAGAACAAATGTCCATGTCTTTCTCTCATTTTTGCTGTTGCTGAAAATAAATACAATTATCTTATAATGGGATCCATAGAGATAAAAGTAGTCTTCTATCAAACCTCTGACAGAGAAAGGATGTTGAATGGATAGAAACTCCAGTTAAAGTGCTTCTTTTATCAGCACACCTTTTTATATGCAAATGTGGCAAGTTGCCTATTTACTGGTACAGGAATTCAGGTGAGAATTCATTGCATCTCTTCTCCAGCTGTGGCCTATAATCAAGTGCTGACAAACTCAAATGTGGAAAAACATATTTGGGTTCATATGTGTTGGAAAACCAGCATTTGCAGTTGTTCTGGGCATGGAATTAACAATTCTTTGAAAACTGCTCCCACTGTCTGTCACATGGACTATTTGTTATGTAAAATTTTCATACGTTTTTTCTTTAAGTTATTTTCTTAAAGAAGAGAGTACCTTGCACAATCAGGCTTTTCCTAAATTGCTACGTTAATTGTACTATTCCGGCGTCGTGGAGCAACTTCAAAATCTGGTGTAAACCTTCAAAAGTTTTAGTGCTAACAACAGAAGTGAGTAGAACAAGTCATTAAGGCTAAATAAGACCAAGGAGCTTACTGAAGGAGCTATTGAGGGATTAAAGGCATTTTGGTGCAGAAGGACCATCCTGAATTGAAGTAGATTTATTCTAAACCCTACTCCAGAGACTGAAGCTTGAATAGCCACTTTTTCCCTTTTTTTAGTCATTTAGGCTTGCTGACCAAATTTCACTCTACAAACTTGTACAGCATGAGGAATGAAGTGCTGACAAAATTAATACATTTGCAGTTTCAAAGGTTATTTTGAAAAAGGTTGTTGAAATATTACATTTATTTATAACATAAATTATACAAATAGAAATCTATACATGTAAATATATGCAAATATTTTAAAAAATATATACAGTATATACAGTGTGCATTTATATGTACAGAATAAATATACACAGAATGCACATATGCAAACAAAAACTTTTATATGCGATTAATAACGATTACTCGTTTGACAGTTCTAATATATATATCAACTCTACTCAAGCACTATTACTTGTTTAAAGACCATGATGTACATCACACTCAACAAATATAATTTTAGGCTTTACAGCCAGGACGTAATGGAAACAGGACAGCACGGCATGACAGAATACATTTACTTGACTGGCCAACTGATTTAATTAAAGTTTGAGCAACTCCACAAAGCCTGAGTAGAACACAGAATCTCCAGTGAACTGAGATAAGCAGACTTTCCCAAAATGATCAAGTTTTCAAAATGTATCATTTTAGTGAGTCATTACACTATATCTTGGGAGACTAATTGACGAGGCAGACATGGATGATTTGGAAAGTCCCTTCAGATTTGCTTAGATTTCTGGGTGTGAGACAAAATTGATTCCATATTCAGCAATTGAATTAAATAGGTTAATATGAACTGTCCATGACAGGTTGCCAATTCTCCACATTATCACAATGTAGGAGGAAAATACCATTTACCTTACCAAAGAGAAAGCAATTCTTCTGCACCTGCACAATGAGCCTTAGCTTGTGTTAACTGAAGCATGAATCCTTTCTGCTTTTAATGCTTATAAATACTGTAGAAAATCCACTAAAAAGTGTCCTAGACATTCCAGCGGAGACTGAAAGGTAATACAAAATGCAAGACAAGCTGACCCTTACCATGTGTTGCTTGAGTAGTTACTAGAAAATTCTCAGCAACACTAATTAAACAGGACAATAAAAGCAACTTCTAGTTAAAAGCAACAGATTAACATGACACGGTTGCCCTTGCCATTGTACATGCAAACATCTGAATTCCACAGGTCATAAACACGCAAATAACTTGTTGTCGACCTAAGTATCACTCTGGTTATTTGTAGCCTGTGGTGTTCCCTTGTGTCACTGAACTTTTGCTGTTTTTCTTTGCCGTTGTTTTTTTTTCTCAAATCTTATTTCCTAACTGCAAATTGTTTCAACTCTGTCAACCACAGTCATATTCTCTCACTGGTTTTACAGCTGATCTCTGCTCTCAGAAGGCAGAAAAACAACAACACCTCCCTACTGCTTTATTTTCAATGACACGTTCAAATCAGCATCAGTGAAGTTGATTAGACCAGTGATGAAGCTTGGCTGTCTTTCTACAATCTTTATACCCTCTTGGGTCATCAAATTTTCAGTTTTAATGTTCATTCAGTTTTATCCCAAAAAATGATTATGTTGGTTGTTGAACGTATCAGAACTGTGTATCCTACAGTATATTTTACATCTGAAATGTAGTTCTAAGGAACACGAGCTGCGTCAAAATACTTTGGAAGGGCTTTTGCATGACCACGTTCTAAAGCATGGGTGGAATCAGTCCAATAAAGAAGTGAGACATCAAGAGCAGAGTGAGGTAAACAACCATAAATATAAAGGCACACCCAGAAAAGAGCGTGTTAGCAGTTTTGCTTGTGGCACCTGTCCTACTACTTCCGAGGCACAGACTGTTGTCATAGGGATCGCAAGTGGATTTAGCAGAGGAATCTGAGAAGGGCTCATTCTTATCGCGGTCCTTACCCTCTAGATCCACAGCTCCCTCTCAGGGATCAGACGCCCACTAAGCAGTTTCTTCCCCCCAGAGAGATAGAGCCATTTTCCTCCAAGGAGGCTGATGTGATGTGCGTTGACACAGAGGAGACTATGGACTATGGACTATCTTATTCTCTTGCGTATGAAGAGCTTGTGGAGGTGGTGACCTGTGCTGTCGCCAAGTTAAGCAGCCACAAGCCAGCTGAGAACCTGAATCTTCATGCCAAAAGCAAATTAGAAGAATGCTTCCTGCATGCTTGATTGCAACCTCCATCCCAGGGCCTTTAATTTTTCCCCAGATTTCTACACAAAAGTGTTGAGTTTGTGGGGTAAACCATACTTATCCCATATCTTCAGCCCCACCATTACTAATTATTCCAATACCGTGGGCTTGAATAAGAAGGGATATGGGGCGATGCCAGGAGTAGAGCAGACAAGTTATCTTTTCCCATCTTCAGCATTGATCCTTAAGGCTCTGAAGCTTCCTACCAGGCCAGTTAGACTGACATCCGGTCTGGTGAAGAAAGCTAATATTATCTGTTGCAGGCATACCAAACTGATCTGCTCAAGGACATGGAATGGTGACAGTAAACAATGTTGTTGATGGATTTCAAGAGGCCGTTCCCAGGTCCACAGGGCTGTTGAGCAGTAGCAGCCCCAGGTGACTAGCTCCTCATAATGCAAGATCCAGAAACAGTGTCACAACCTGTAGAGGCTGGTTTCCTTAGCAGACTTTCTGATATTATGGATACTTCCACACTAGTGGGCCCTGACTGCTGGGTCGGCACTCATGACCCTATACAGGCTGGGGCACCAGATTGTCCTGTTGGATCAGGGAAAACTCCTCTTACTCAGAGCAGTTTACATGTCAGTCTCCATGATTTTTTCAAGTAATACCTACCCCTATATTCCTAAAATCAATCGGAGCTAATAACTGGCTAACAAGGATGTAGAAGCACTTAACCCTGATCATAAGGCAGACCAGCTGTTTGTTTGCTTTGGTCCACTTAAGAAAGGATGTCTGGAGACAAAGCAGTTTCTAAGTAGGTGGGTGGTCAAGACCATTAATTTCACCCATGAGTCCTCTGGCTCGTCACCTATGGTGGTAAGAGCGCACTCAACCAGAAGTATGGTGGCCTCCAAGGGCTTCTCATTTGGCATAAGCCTGCAGCACATTTGTGCTGCAGCAGGCTGGAACTCTCTGCACAAATTTGTCCTCTTCTACAACCTTAACCTGGCATCTACCCCAAGTTCTCTCATCTTGATGTGCTTGGAAGATACACACTAGGCAGAGGACTTGATAGTAGTAAATAATCTCATGACCAAAGTGTTTTGGCACAGCTTGATTTCTTGATAGGAGAACATTCCTAGGTTATGTAGGTAACTATGGTTTCCAGAGTGAACAAGATGCTGTGTCGCCTTGCCGTACTCCATGCATGTGTTAACTTCATCAAAAACTAACAGGTAATTTGCTGGGTGTGCCTTTATACTTCTTAATTGCTTGTCACTCCGCTTGTGATGTCTTCTCTATTGGAATGATTCCACACGTGCTTCAGAACATAGTAACACAGAGGCATTCCCAAAGTGTTTTGATGCTCTCATTCCCTCTGGGAACCATGATTACAACTTAACCTAGGGATGGTCTTACTTCATAGTTTGCCTTGAAGAAAGCTCATATTGTTTTTTTTTATTTTTTTTTTTTATTAAAGCTCTATTGATGTTTGTTCATTGGCAAATGTCTTTATTCAAATTTCATAAAGCACTGATAAATTTCATTAACACTGTGGATTTTTTGGCAGTAAAAAATATTTAAATGAACTGCACAAAATAGTTTTAAACACCCAATAAGACAGAATATGCTAATTAAAATGAACCTGTGTGTCAAGACGTAAGGATACAACTAGCACAGTTATCGCTGTAAAGGTAAATGTAAGAAATAAAATTTACACTGCAAGAATATTGGCAAACTAACTGATTTACATCCTTAGCACTTACCAAAATGTGCTCACTGTAATTTTCCATAGCAACTCTGTAAGCAAACAGATTAGACAAAACAGTCCTGACACTTTTTTTCCCCAAAGGTACAATACATACCATATTCTTTTCAACAATATCTTCACCTGACTGCCTGTGCTCACTTTCAGTGTGTTTCAGTTAAATGCTGGAAGGCAAAAACAACAACATAAAAAGGCCCCCCCCCAAAAAGTCAAAATTATTCAAACGTTAAGCTAAAAGACACACTTTCGTAAAATAGCAAAAATGGGAATGGCATAGCATTCTGGATACAAGACTAATCTAATGCAAAGTGAAAGTGTCACAGGCCATATCACCTACTTAAACTAAAATCCACAGTGACCAATGCCTCCTAAACCCCTGACACAGTATATGTTCATACACTGAGACAAAAAATAGCTGCGTACAGTGGATACAATAATTATATACAGCAAATATAGGGGAAAAAAATAATCTAAATAGTCCTAAACTAAGTAACAACTGGACAAACAAACAGTAAACAAAGGCAATAGGCAAATTCACAGTGCAGGAAGGTGAAAGTATGTGAACCATTGGATTTAATAACTTGTTGACCTTCCTTCAGCAGCAATAACCTCCATCATTTCCTGCAATTATACATCAGATCTGAATGATGGTCAAAGGGAATTTCACACCGTTTCTTTACAGAAACTGTGTCTGTTCAGCAATATTGCTGAGATGTCTGATATGAATCAGGTTGAGGTCAACTGAACCACTTAATGGCATATTTTCTTCTGTTGAAGCCATTCTGTTTTTGATTTACTTCTGTGTTTTTGGGTCCTCTTGCATCATCAAACTTCTGTTGGAGCTTTATTTACTAGACAGATCTCCTTACATTCTCTTGTGAAATGTCCTGATAAATGTATTATGCAGTATGTTAATAATACATCCTAAATGTATGTTGTAGTATATAGAAACATACAAAAATCCAATGATTCAAAGGTTTTCAAAAGTTTGGGGTCACAAGAAAAAAAAAAAGAAGTTCTTTTTATTCATCAATAAATACTGTTAAAAAATACCACAGATTTCACTAATATTAAGCAGCACAATAACAAAAAAGTTGAGCATCCAATCATATTAAAATAATTTCAAAAAAATTGTGACACTGACCACAATAATAAATTACATTTACATTTTATGTAATATAATTAGTATATACAGTATATATATAATATTTATTTATTCTTTTGCAACATTTTTGAAAGATACATGTGGATGTTACGTGTCCTTAAAACTGTTGCACATATAAATGAAGAAGTCAGCGCTCTCAGTTTACAAATGTACTTGAGTCATTTCTCAGCAGAAGGTCTCTCAGTTCCGTCAGGTATCTTATTATTCTGCAACTGTAGTATAATGTGTGATCTGTGACTTAAACTGGAGAGTGTACCTTACATTATCCCCTACAATGAACATGCTTGCACAGCATGTTAAGAAGACATATGGCAGCTATTGCAGCTCTGAGGTCAAGAGCGAGATCCATGCACCTTTGTTATTACATGCATCAAAACAAATAAACAAAACAGGTGACTAGCTCTTATATGTGCAGTTGGAACTGCACATAAAAAGATATTCCCTTTAATAACACTAAATGCTGTTCTTTGAGACCAGCAGAATGCATTACTTTGTATGCGCTAAAAGGTCTACACTGACTGTCAGAATGGAGTATGAGTGGGATGTAGATATGAACAGTGAGTTTCAGACATTTATTCAGCTCGCTTAAGGGGCGTAACATCTGGAGATAGCACTGACGATGAATGATTTGAAGGCTGGCTCTCGTAAGATGAAAGACATCTCCAACCACAACTCTACCTCAATTATAATCACAGTTGACAACAGTGTGTGGTGGTTTCTAGGAAATGAATCCCTGCAATCTGAGCTTAATCGCTAACAACATGGCCTGCTTTAAGGAGGTCTGTAATACCTGAAGAAAGCTGTCTTTAGCTATCAGTTAGGGTCAGCCTCACACGTCATGCCCACGGAACATTTTCTAAATGTCTAATGCATATGGCACACAAAAGTTGAAACACTTCAGGAGGTTTTAAAATTGTCATAGGATTGGTTGAATTCTGCATTTCCAGGAGACGTGTGTCAGGTTCTTCAACGTTTTTGCCTGGAAACTAATTTATTGTGACGCCCAACCCCCTCATGAAACAAGAAAGCTGTCGTGTTTACAACTGTGATGATGAGCTGTCAGGATCAACGAAATGTTGGATTTTCAAAAGTGTAAAGTATTTTCTAAAGTATGCGACATAGAATTTAAAATGAATGAATGTTTTACACCCTGGTCTGTTAGTGGGAATCCTGAAATTGTGACGCTGAATGAAACCAATTGGTTGTTTGACATGTTGGTCAAATGGCCTCATGTGCGGGTTTGGACAATGAACAGAACGCAAGACTAGCTA
The DNA here is from genome assembly GCF_018831695.1 of Puntigrus tetrazona. Classification (NCBI taxonomy): domain Eukaryota; kingdom Metazoa; phylum Chordata; class Actinopteri; order Cypriniformes; family Cyprinidae; genus Puntigrus; species Puntigrus tetrazona. Next base: position 8,037,454 of record NC_056700.1, read on the forward strand.
TTAGTCACTCAACCCTATTTGCTCATGGATACAGTTTTTTTTAAACCAGTCACTGAGCTATAGATGTCATGTGACTAAACATACTGGAGCTGACTGGTTGATAATGTATGTACGACTCCATGCCCAAACTCTCAAACTCCCTGCCACATAATTAATACAAGGGAGGGAACCACCCAGTTCTAAACCAGTCTAAAACCAGAAATAGGCTCTGTGCGAATTCAAACACAAATATAGATGCAAAAAGGAATATATTTCTATGTATAAATAGTAATTGCATAATCACTTCAAATACAGCATAAAGACAAGGTATGCATTCCCACGTAGACACACCAAAGTCAGATTTGAGGATCACTATGTGGTGGGAGAACATCACACACTCAATAGATTGGTTTTATATGTCTCTTGAGCGCAAATAAAAACCAAAAATGTCTTATCTGATTAGTCCCTCAAGCTTGTAAATCCTTGATGGTAGAAGAATGAAGATTCCCAGCTGCTAAAATGCTTTGAGCTGTTAATAAAGTTAGTTCATCACAATCCATCAGATACCTGTGTCCCAGCACTATGACACATAAACAGTTGAATCCAGTGGGCAAATAATTGCTGATTATAATGACTATCTTTTTATGCGTCACGTTGCATAACGCCTCGTAAACATAACACCATGCCTTCATTTGTGATCAAAGAAACAAACAACAAACAACAAGCCTTACTCTATGCTGCTCAAAACTAACGTTTAAATAGTAAGTAGCAGATTTTTTTTTTTTTTTACAAAGAAATTGTAACTTAGTTTGCGAGTCAGAAGCAGCAGACTGTCCTTGGAATTGCTCGACTTTATAGTTTTGTGCACATCCAGCATATAGGCTGCTCTGCAGGTTTTAGGAATCAGTCCTCTATAAATGCATTGAACAGACTGTAACATTTGTGTTGAACTGCTTAAGCTACAGCTTAACCACTGGTTTTAGGAGCACAAACAAAGTAGTTTCACTTTCACAACGAAACGGAGCATCTCCTGAGCATGGTGCAGGCAGAAACACTGCAGTGAGAGTAATAGTTCCAACTTCCTTCTTTGTGTAAGCTTTTGGGCAGCGTTATAAAAGTAAACCCACTCTGTGATGAAGAAAAATGGGGCCGTTTTGGGGGGGTGTGGACAAGTCATAACTTCCATAAAGAATATGTGTTTGGTTTTGAGACTTTAGTCTTATCTATGCACTTGTAACAAAACTCGGGAAAAAACTTGATATTGGACTATATGACCCCTTTAAATTATGGATGACCATTCCCAAACATTATGACAGTGCCATCTCTGTGTGCCGTGATTGTTGTCACATTTCTACAGAAAATTCCAAAATACCATTTTACAGTAAAAATTAAATGTATTTTCAATAGGAATTAAACAGCAAGTAATTTGCGTGCCTTGTTCATCATACTTATTTCCACATTTAAACAACAGAAGTAAAATTATTACATTTTTATCAGCAATACAGCTGATGAGTCGAATAACACAATATCCGCCTTTTATATCATAGTATCTGTTGTACTTTAAGAGATCAGAACAGTCTTGACTGCATTTATTTCACTCCTCCCCTCACTGCAGCCATCTACTCATGCTTAAATTTCAGGCAAGGCTAGGAGCATCTCAAACAGGCTTTTTTCATTCCCTAGCCTGCTGCAAGATTACGAAAAGTCATGTGAATCCTTCCTCCTACTCAGCACCACCTGTAGAGATTTGCTACTGGGGGTCTTATATATATTTATATATAGCATGTCAGCAGCGTGCTTTTTTATGTTATTTTGACTAAGCTGAATCAATTCTTCTATTTTGCTCAGTAGAAATGGCTAAAGAAATGGTTAATCTGACAAAATCAGTAAAAATAAATAAATACATAAAAAATGATGCTAGTCTGCTGACATTTTATAGTCAGCGTGTTGTATTATAGTGGTGTGTATAAGCCAGAAGACTTATTTAAACCTGAGTAGTTTAAAGAATGCTCACTGCAGAGGGTCATAAAGTAGCATTAGTCACTTGCGTCCAGTGATATTTGATTTTGACCTTCGCCACATGCACTCAGCGGTGCCTACGTACTTATTACACTGCGATATTAGCCATTTCCACCTCTCCAAATGGTTGTGGGGATCATCTAAATACATTTTTGAAAGCCCTACCCGCGGTTCTTTGAGTGGCAATGTCATCAATTTGTAGGGCATTTCAAACAGGAGGGCTTAGAACAGCTCAAGCCAAAGAGCCCTCCTAAATGACCCTTACAGAAGGGAACAGATAAAGGACACTTTCCAAAAGTCAGGCCGTAAAACATAATTTTATTCTTGCTAGAGTATGTAAGATTGGAAATGAAATTAATTATACAAAATGATGAAATGCTACAATTGTAAATTAAATAAAACAATTGTGTGTTTGTGTGTGTGTGTGTGTATATATATATATATATATATATATATATATATATATATATATATATATAATGCACATTTATAAATAATGCTAATTGGCTTTTTCAGAATGTAAGCTATTTAAAGTATATGGATATGTTTAGCTGAATAAGCTATGGTGGATTATGGTAACCATCCTGGCTAATAAGATTAATATGTGGGTCGTTTGTTACAGGTATGTCTTTTTTCCCATGTTAATTGTGTGAGTTTCAGGTTGCCAGACCAATGGCACATAGCCTAAGGGAAGGGTTTGGGAAACCTTTAAATTTAATCAAATTAATCAAAATTTAATGTCATTTCATGTGGTGTTACTGGGGAATATAAATCAGCATATTATAATTATTTCTGAAAGGTCACGACTTGGTTTCATAGACAGGGCTTAGTTCGATCAGGACATTTAAAGGGTTACTCCACTCCAGAATTAAAATTTTGTCTTTAATCACCTTACCCCACATTGTTGCAAACCACAGTTTAAGATATTTTGGATGAAAACCGGGAGGCTTGTCACTGTCCCATTGACTGCCAAGTGAATAATACTGTCAAGGTTCAGAAAAATATAAAAGACATCATCAGAACACTATATCTTCCATGAATGGTTTAACTCTAATGCAACCCGTGACACTACAGTGCCGAATTGTTGAATGAAGAAAATATTTTAGTTTTCTTCCTATACAAAAAGTATTCTCGTGTAGCTTCATAATGTTCCAGTTGAACCACAGATACCACTACCTATTTATGACCATGACTGATTATAGGGCATCGATTCTCAATTTTCTATCAGTTTCTCAAAAATTTTAATTCTCAAAAAGCAGAAACATATACTATAAGTACAGAATAACAAAGCATAGCAATTCTCTGCTACTCTGGAGGATGCTACTCTGCTATTACTCAATTAATCAATCAATCACTCTTAATTATCTAGCATTTTTAACAATACAGATTATATCAAAGCACTGAACAGTATCAAATAGAAGAATACAATCATAGGGATGTTATAATATAAAGATGATAATAAAAAGTTTGTTATTAAATGGAGAGACTCTGTAATCAAATTGATGATAATCGCTAGAAAGTAGTCGCCCCAACTAAGCAAGCCATAGGCGACAGGGACAAGGAACCAAAACCCCATCCGTACAGAATGAAGAAAATAAACCTTGAGGGAAACCAGGCTCAGTTGGGGCCAGTTCTTCTCTGGTTGGTCACCCAGCACTTCATGTACAGTTTAATTTTTAACGCAGCTATGTCTGGTTGTACAAAATGTGTATTACGCCCACTAAACCCACCTTTTTTAAAATTAATTAATTAATTTTTTTGCATTTTCTTCTTCTTTTCATAGCTGTCTTTCCTGTCCTACTTATTCTAATTTGTAGGTAATGGTAAAACTGATAATATACTATTGTAAAGTTCACTGAATAATACTGAATAATGTGTCTGTTTGTACAGTTTCATCTCAAGAGGCATCTCTCTGAAATTAAAGAGAAAATACGCACATGTAATATGATCTCAATATGCTAAAGCATTTCAAAGAGAAGCTGAATTTTTACAGATTCAATGCATCATACATTTTGCATCACGCTGCCAATTCCTTCATCCAAAAACAAGATCCTCTGGAAAGAATCAAATTTATCAAAAATATGGAGATGAATTCTTGGGAAGCACTGAAAACATGAATACTGAATTAAGGACAGTAGCTTGCAGCTACTTCTCTTCAGACAAGCTCTCGTGCAGGAAATGAAGGATTACCTGCGAGATCTCTTCACAAGGATGAGTGTGGCTAGGAAAGAGGCAAACGCAGTGGAATAAAGGTGATGAGCCTCAGAGTTGCTTTTTATTATATATAAAAATAGAGAAGATAGAGATAGAGATTATGATGTTACATTGCGCTCAGGAGATGGTGGCAATCAAAGGCTATGGTGAAGTGATGCAAGGTCAACACACAAAGGAGATTCCAACCAGTTTACTTAAAAGGAAGCTTGGTTATGTTTGTAATGTTCCTGCATGGAAAGCCATGGATTAAAATCAGTCTATCTCCAGGAGTTCTATGATGAAGCTTTAGATGAGGCGCTCTGTCAGCTTTACTGAGGAGCTCAGACCATGAGTTGAGGATAAATTGTTTGGCTTTGTCAGAAACAGAACACAAATTCTAATGAGACTACGCATAAAAACTATGAAATGATGAAAAATTTGTCATTCTGCTAAACAATTTCTATATGCAAACATAAATAAAGCACAAAGCCAAAATATGATGTCATAGATGTATATTGTAAATATTATATTTGGCAAGAGAGGTGTGAAAAGCATATGTCATAAATATGAATGCTGTTAGTGTTCTATGCATGTAATATATAATATAGAAAAAAATTATTGAAATTGCACGAATGGTAAAAGTGGCATAGAGTAATTAGTTCTCAGCTCTTGAGATGAAAATATAAAACAATAATGTGAGATACAATCTTGTGCAATCGTAGACATATTACAAGATACATATAATTTGAATACTGTTATAGGTTGCTTATTAGATGCGTTTCAACTTTTTTATTTGTAATTATGTTCATTTGCATTTGTCTCACTCTGCATTCTCCTTATGCTGGTTATTTGCATTATTTTAAGAAGATTTTGCAGATGTAAAAGCATAAATCTCCAATTAAAGTTAGGTTTTATCAGCTAGATGAAGCCTTCCAGTCAGTTTTCTACACGCTGTGGAAGGTCAGAGTGTAAGCGCTCCTTTTAAGTGTTATTTTCCCTTCTCCACTCTCTCTTTTTTCCTCTACGTTTTCTCTTTGACAACACTGCTAAAGAGTCCACAGCTATGATTTATGCGTTGGGCTGACAGCAAACATATGAGAAACAGGAGTTATCACAGAGGATGAGATTAGTGTCCTTGGCCTGTTGGCTTCAAGCTTTGAAGCAAAGGCTGCGTCCCTAGATGCATGTATTTGTCAGAAGCAATCGTCTGCCCCATTCCATTATATACGTGCGTGTCAGTGCATCCTACTATAGACCTTCCTTTTCTGTTCTGTGTCATGCGAACCCGTGGTCAGACAGGGCATCGGCTGGAAATTGCTGTGGGAATCCTTCGGGCGATTTTCGCAGAGATGATGTAGGAACAACAGCATAACACTGTTTCATCGGTAGGGTTATGCTTCCTGTTAAGTTAATTTAGCACCAGTTTCTGATAAGTGTGATCTCTGCCTGAAACCATTCACACAATTAATGAGACATGATAAGAAATGTCTCACCAACCATGATAATAAAAAAAATATTGTGTGTGTTTGTGTGAACAGACAGTTTTTAGGTATAAGCTATAACATGGCAATCATCAGGACATGATAAGGATGGAATTCATTGAATAGACAGCTATCTTAATGACACAGATTAACATGCAAATTTGAGAAGCTTACTGTCAGCCAAAATTGACCCAGTTGCACATGAAACTGTTTTTTTGCAGTGGCAAATGTCACCATTATGTATCTAATCAGATCTCCATGTGACATGCTGTGATCGTACTACAATTACTTGACTGTTGATTACACCAGCATCTCTGTGGTGATGACCTTCTGTAAGCTGACATCTGTCATACCTGCAGAAACAGAAAGTCTTTTTCTCACTAAATGATTTAAGTTCAGTCTGAAGGCCTGGCACTGCTGTCTACGTCCTGATTTTGCAGAGTTCGGTGTGTTCCATATTTAGCTGACCCTGGAACAACATATTAATCCAAAATGTAGTCTTGACCATATCTTTACATCCAAACCTAACCTTACCCATGAATAATGCCTTAATATCATATTAATGCTGTATGTCATTAATATCATATCTTGTGATAGATGAATGACACTGATCACCAAACACTGATTTTAAAACTATAAACTGGTTTTCCAGGTCCGATTGGTTAATCACAATGTTATTCCAGGGTCAACACAGATGTTGATCCAGGAACGTGTAGAACTCAGCAAAATCAGGTTCCAACACACACACACACACACAGCATAAATGGGTTTCTGTACATGCAAATATATAACAAAAATGCTTGAAGTAACATACATGAATCATTTTAGACTAATGTGTAGTAAGACAAAATTTTCACTAACCTTCAGCACTACTTTCAGCACGAAATTTTAGCCTTTCTTCTTCAAAGTTTCACATTTAATGCAGTGTAACTTGCCATTTATTTGTGAAATTTACTAGCAATGTTTGAATGAGAAATGCATCTAATTGCATCTGTAATATTTTTGCCCTTGGACATAAACATACCAGACAGTACCAGCATGAACACAATGTGCACATTTTATATTCAGTTTAGTTTTATTTGATTTGATTTTGAAACAAGTACACGGTAGTTAAACATATTTTTGTAAAGTGTGGCCAGTTTTTCAGATTTTAGTGCTACTCATCAGATCAGTCCGTTGGGAAAGATGTTCACCCGTACATGAATCAAAACCTCTCAGCACTCTGAACCACAGTGCCAAGACTACAGCTGATGACTTTATAGTCTAAAAGCAGAGTGACAAATGACAAAATGATTGTCATGGCTGTGTTTGAGATACGGCTGACAGAGACAATTGTTTTACAAATCATACCGCTTGCCCAATGTGAAGTGATCTTCTGTTGTTCTGGAGTCAAACTGAGAGAGAAATCAGACAGACGATTGCTTTATTTTTGCAAAGGGGTTTTAGGCTGTTAGTGGATGAGGACCATATGGAGTATGATGAGACTGATATCATAACTCAATTTCACCATGACAAATGAGATCAACATTAACTGCATGGGTTTAGAAACATTCACAATATGTCGATAATTATACAGTTATGCCTTTTAAAATAACACTGATATAATACACGTTAATAGCAGGGATAAAAATGGTACAAACAGTCCCAGTATACATTTAATACATTATGCATTTAAAAATAGAAAGTAACTGCATCCACAAATATGTTTACTTAGTAAAGGTTAAAGGTTTACTTTATTTCGGTTTCCAATACTGGAATAGTTGCCTGCACTATTTTATCCCATAAACTTATTTAAAATGACATATTTAGGCATTTTTCACCATGCAAATTAGACCTAGCCTTCACTCAGTACCACAAGCTCAGACTGCTTCAGTAATCTGGAATTGTAAACTTTACACAATTAAAAGTGGCGATATTAGAATAATTCAGCCTTGTATATTTGAACCAGAAACCAAAAAAGCTAATTATACATGGTCCTCAATATACCAGAAATGTAATTATAATTGATATCAATAACCAATATCAATATCAATAATTGCCTTTATTGCTTTCATACAGCTAATAATGTGTTGCAAATCTTACAGAAACCATATTTCTATTTGCCATCTCGGACGGCTGCCTTCTAAAAATCAACATCCTTAGGTATAAATGTTTTGCTAATTATATGAAATGCTCCGCCTTACAAGATGAAGGGATTGGTTACGATTACGATGCTAGCAAACTGACTAAACTGCAGTTTAAGACTATAAAAATGCACTGTTATGATTTTGACTGTTGAATTTGCACATGAATGACTGATGATTTTGTCTTTGAGAATATTAAAAACACAGAATAGACATGCAAGCAATGTTCAAAACATGATTTTTACCACAAGGGGTCTTTAAACGAATTACTGCTGACATTAAAAAGCACATTTCTATAATCTTAAACAGAAAACCCTTTGCTTTTCAGTGAAGATTAAAGATTAAAAAGACTTATTTGATTCCATGTAGGCCTATTATAGTGCAAACAGATATTTTTACACACTTAAGTGATTTGGAGAGGAAGTGCATAGATTTATAATCTGAGAAAAGTGTCAACCAAATCTGCCATATTTAATCATCGGTAAGACAGCAACCCATTAAGGCGGCCAACGAGAAGTGTAGTCTCTTTACTAGATGTTGACAAAATACTGGTTCTAAGGCGGAATGGTGCAATTTTGCACCTTCAACCTGTAAAGAAATGACAGTCAGTACTGGCGGGTCACACACGGTCACGTCCCAGGACGCCAACCTGTGACGGGAAAAGCTTCTTGTGCAGAAAAACATCTGAGTGAAGTGGCACTCAGCAGAAGGAAAGAGGCCGTACACAACCCGCTGTGATTACAAAGCACACTGTTTGCCTTGATTTGAACATGCACCATTTACAAACTACTTAAAAGTTTTTCAGCTTCACATGTCCTTCCGAACCAGAGGTTATTGTACAGCCGTTCTCTGTTATATTAACATACTTTTCTTAAAAACTTATTTTTCTTCTTTTTTCCCACTCCTCTGCCCCTCTTTACCACCTTTATATCTATTTTTGTGCTTTTTCTCACCACAGCTTCACACTTCACCTGTAATTTCAAAGATCTTCATCTTCCACTTCCTTTTTTTTCTTTCCTGCCAATCTACTACTGACACTAAAATCAGACCGTTTCATGACCATTTTAAAAACCTTTCGGACATTTGTTATTTATAATAAGCTCATTTGTAATTCATGAGGTTACATAAAACAGAAAATGTCAAAAATGATACTAAAGCATTCACACTGCTGGAGGGCAGGTATCGCATTAGCTCAGTGTAAAAGATGCTGGTTTGTTCCTTGATTAAAAACTTAGTAATTTTTGCATTAAATTTTTAACAGATAAGATAAAACTAGAAATGAACAAGAAATGTGAGTTGTCAGTATAGACCTTTTTGCAGTAGTTTAAGATTACTTTGAAAATACAGTACAATTTTAAAAGAACTGTTTGTTCTTTTCTTTCGTGCACTGAATATATAGTGAAAATGTCAAATGTCATAAACAGAACAGCTAAAAATCTGTCAGTAAATGTTTCATGTTGGTTTGAGGATGAGAGGAGAATGTTTAACCGCTTTTTTGTTTTTGGATGAAGTAATTAATCCAAGCAGATCACTAATCAGATGTTATATTGTCTTATGATCCATTTCACATGGTAAAATCTGCAATCCCTTATACTTTTATTCAGCAATGATGTAATAATAAAGGTGACAGTAAATACAATTACTGTATAAATAATAGACCTAAAAAAACAACAACAAAAAAACAAGAGGACTAACTAGAAAATTAATTTCTGCACTCAGTACTTGGTTGGGGCTCCTTTAGCAAACTCCAGCATCAGTAAGGACTGGCATGGAAGCGATTAGTCTGTGGCTCTGCTGAGACACTACTGAGTCTTCACTTTGTCTGTGTTGTTGGATCCACGGTTCCCTTTCAGTCGGTCACTCCGAGTCACGTCGGATGACCGAGCGAATTGGGATCTCGCCGAGAACCAATCTACTTTGAGTGTATCTAAACAAGCCAATTGAAGATTGGCATGAGCTAATCGCATCCAGCTGCGCTGATCACAGCGCGTGTATAAATAAGCAGCGGTGCAGCGCATATTCAGCTTTTCGCGCCGAGCCGGCGTGACTGTTCCGCTCCAAAGGCGATCTACGAGTGTTGGAGTCACGGGCGTTTCAGCGGAGTCGTTTTCCTGCGTCAGTGGATTGCCACAATCAGGCTGCACTACCCCTGTTTGTGTGCAAAGCGGCTATCCCCTGTTGCGCGCAGCACTAAAAGAGCATTCGCGGGTGCGTCTTTTTAAAGACGACGTTACGCCTGGCAAACTCGACGCGCCTTGGAAGACAGCGTGGGTCTTGCTTCAGACTCACGTGACACCCGTGTGTTTCTGGATGCGGTTGTTACCTGGTGTTAGGTGATGGTCACAATCGTTGCCTCGTGTGCCTGGGCTTAGCACGCTGAGGTGGCGGTTGTGGATGAATCATTTCGCGGGAGATGGTCATCTCGGAGTGATGGGCGGGCTCTGTCGCCTTGAAAAAGGAGGCGGAGCTTGTGTTTGCTCGACTTGGTTCTCATTCTGGCTGCAGACAGGTGGGCTCCATTTCGTTGTGACACAAAAGCTTAAACTCTGCAACCAGTGGAGCTGCAAAGGGGCAGTCTGGACCCTCACGTGGGGTATCAGCTGTACCTCTTGGGCTCCCCTGATGATCAGAAGTCAATCGCTGCATCGAAGGTGAGCCAGACATTTCTGGAAGTGAAGATCCGGTTGCTCTGCGTCTACCAGGCGTTGAATGTACTGGATACAGATCTAGAAATGGTGGCTATGCTTGCCCAGGCCGTCGAGGTGATCGGGATCAAGTGGAAACCTCCACTGCTTCCCGGCCCTCGAGGCTGGACGATTGGTATTTAAGGGTGGCTTGCGCTGGTTCTCAGGGCCCCACCCTGGTACCTTTCTTCCCGGAAGTGCATGAGGAGCTTACTGGGATGTGGAAAGCACCTTTCACTGCCAGAAACTGCCCCAGTGGCTCCTCCTCCTTCACCACCCTTGACAGTGGCACAGCCAGGGAGTTACGGTGATCGCCCCAGTGGAGCGGTCAGTTGGGATGCAGCTGTGTCCCAATGCCGTTTCCGCTTAGTGCGGTGATCCTGCTCCCCCTCCCGGGCCTGCAGGTACTGGTCGGCTCTGAGCGGCAGTGCCTTGTGCGGCCTGTGGACAAGCTGCGTCTGCAGTACACGCTTTGGCGTTGTTGCAGGTTCATCAGGCCAAGGCACTGAAGGATCTGCACAGGGGTGGTCATGACCTGGAAGTTCTGAAAGAACTCTGTATCGTGATGGACCTCGCGCGCCACGGCGGCGAAGGTCAGCAACGCGGTCTCTGGGTTGTGCGATGGCCACTCACGGTGGTCCAGAAACGCCATCTGTGGCTGTGTCTGGTCGACATGCGCGAGGTAGACAAGACACGTTCCTTGAATGCCCCCATGTCCCAGACCGGCCACTTCGCGACGCAGTGGAGAACTTTGCCCAGCAGTTCTCCGCTGCCCAGAAGCAGACTGAGGTAAGAAACATCCTGCCTCGGCGCAGCAGCTGCTGCCTTCACCCAGCCGCCCGGCGGCCCACCTCAGCCAGCTCTCGCCGCCGAGGGTGCCCCTGCTGCCGCCACCGCTCCCGTGCAGTCAACGCCAGCAGCCCCATCTAGGCAGCACCGTGGAGCTGGCAGCAGGGCAGCCACCCAGCCTGTCCAGGCTCCTGCCAAACCTGGAGGAAAGCGCAGGTGCAAGAGGCCCTCAGATCCAGGGATGGAGGGAGCTGCTCTGCCGGGCAGAGAATGTTGCCGCTACCTAAAACCTCGACAAGGGCGGTTTCCTCTGTCTCTGGGTCCCCAGGGAGAGCGAGGAGTTGAGCGGGCCAGTTCCGCGCCACTCACGCTCTCCTTGGGCTAATATGCAGCAGTGGGAAGACTGGGAGGACGAACCAACAGCCTACCCGCCTCACTTCTGCGAGGATGCAGGTAAGAGTTGCACACACTCAGACCCGCGGATCGCCACGACGGCGCCGAGCCGGGTCCCTGCACTCCCCTCGCTGCCCCATCGCCTGCGTCGGTGGTTCCGCTCGAGCCGCTAGTTCGGTCTCTGGATGCCTGGTTGAATCTTCCCAGGCTATCCCGGTGGCTCCCTGCGAACCCTTCGACTTTCGGCTATATGATTCAGTTCATCCGGCGCCCCCAAGTTCAGTGGGATCCGCTATGTCAGTGAACAATGCGTGTGCCCCTGTCTTGTGGGCGGAGATTGCTGTCCTTCTAGTGAAGGCCACGATAAAGCCGCTTCCTCCAGCCCGATGAGGTCGGGGCTTACAGCCCATACTTCATAGTGCCCAAGAAAGGCGGTGGGTTATGACCAATCTTGGATCTGTGAGTCCTGAATCGAGCACTCCCGTTCAGGATGTTGACACAGAAACGCCTATTCAGTGCGTCCGTCCCCAGGATTGGTTGCAGCGATCGACCTGAAGGACACATACTTTCATGTGTCGATTCTTCCATGCCACAGGCCATTCCTGAGGTTGGCGTTCGGAAGGTCGAGCATATCAGTACAAGTCCTACCCTTCGGGCTCTCCCTGTCGCCACGCAGCTTCTTCATGCAAGTCGCGGAAGCAGCCCTTGCTCCACTGGAGAGAGTAAGGCGTTCGCATTCTCAACCAACTGGATGACTGGCTCAGTCCGGGCTCAGTTGTGCGAACACAGGGATCTGGTGCTACAGCACCTCAGCCAGTTGGGGTTTCAGGTCAACCAGGAGAAGAGCAAACTCTGTCCAACGCAGAGGATCTCTTTTCTTGGGATGGAGCTGGATTCGATCGATCAGATGGCACACCTCACAGAGAGCGTGCCAATTCGGTGTTGAACTGCTTCAATATGTTCAAGAGCAGCAGGATGGCGGTCCCACTGAAATATTTTCAGAGGCTCCTGGGGCATATGGCAGCCGCGCCACAGTGATGCCGCTGGGACTAATCCATATGAGACCGCTTCAACATTGGCTACACGATCGAGTCCCGAGGTGGGCGTGGCAAAGTGGCACTCACCGGGTTCAAATAACACCGGCCTGCCGCCAAACCTTCACCCGTGGTCAGACCTCTCGTTCCTTCGGCCGGAGTGCCCTGGAGAAGGTCTCCAGGTATGCTGTGGTTTCACGGATGCCTCCACCCACGGCTGAGGGGCCACGACACAGCGGGCATGCAGTGTCAGGGGTTTGGACCGGGCCCTCAACTGCAATGGCACATCAACTGCCTAAAGTTGCTGGCAGTACATCTCGCCCTAGGCAGTCTCGAGAACTGCCTTCGAGGCCAGCATGTACTAGTCCGCACAGACAACATACTGACCGTTGCGTACATCAACCAACAAGGTGGTCCACGCCCCCGTGATGTCGCAACTAGCCCACCACCTCCTCCTCCTAGTGGAGTCGGAAGTTCTGAGGTCGCTTCTCGCCATTCACATTCCAGGAGTGTGCAACCAGGCAGCCGACGAGCTGTCGCGAGCTGCACTACCCGGAGAATGGAGACTCCATCCCCGGGCGGTTCAGCTGATTGGGAGCGTTTCCGAGCCACTCAGGTAGACCTGTTTGCCTCTCCAGAGACTTCCCATTGCCCACTGGCACACAGCTGGCTGCGGGGCCTTTGCAAGTATGTATTTCCCAGTGAGCCTTCTTGCACAGACACTGTGCAAGGTCAGGGAGAGACTAGGAGCAGGTCTTGCTAGTAGCACCCTACTGGTGAAGACTTGGTTCCCAGAACTTGTGCTCTCGCGACAGCCCCTCCTTGGCCGATCCTCTGAGGAAGGATCTTCTGACTCAGAGATGGGGCACTTGGCACCCGCGTCCAGACCTCTGGAAACTCCATGTCTGGTCCCTGGATGGGATGCGGAGGCTCACAGGTGACCTACCTCAAGAGGTAGTCGACACCATTTCTTCTCGGCTAGAGTGTTAGTCCACGAGACAGGCCTATGCCTTGAAGTAGAGCCTGTTAGTCCGAGTGGTGTTCTTCTCAGGGTGAAGACCCCGAATTGCCCTATCAGTCGCGTGCTTATCTTCTTGCAGCAAGGGTTGGAGCGAAGGCTGTCTCCCTCCACCCCTTAAAGTCTACATGGCTGCAATCGCTGCAAATCATGACCTCATAGATGGGGAGGTCTGTGGGTAAGCATGGCCGGATTATCAGGTTCCTGAGGGAAGCCAGGAGGTTGAATCCTCCACGGCTCCCAACAGTACCCTCTTGGGACCTGTCTGTAGTGCTGACAGCACTGCAGTAGGCTCCGTTGAACCCTTGCCAGCAGTTGTGCTAAAGTTCTTTTATCTATGAAGACATTGCTCCTGCTCGCATTGGCCTCCATCAAGAGGGTAGGGGACCTGCAGGCTTTTTCGGTCGGCGATTCGTGCCTACAGTTTGGGCTCGCAGAGACCAGGTGGTGAACCTTCAAGCGCTGCCCCTGGAGAGCGGGCCCAGCCCTGGCGTTGCTTGTCCCGTCCGAGCACTCCGATGCTACGTTGACCGGACACAAAGCTTCAGGACCTCAGTCCAGCTCGTTTGTCACAGAGGCCGGCAGAAGAAGTGCGCCTCCAAGCGAAGAGGATGGCTCACTGGATAGTGGGCGCCATTACCTAGCGTACCAAGCGCAGGGTATGCCCTGCCCCCTTCAGGTTGCGGGCACACTCAGCAAGTGTTGCATCGTCCTGGCGGTGGCTCGTGGCACCTCGCTGACAGATTGTGAGCTGCGGGCTGGGCGACCCCAACATGATTGCTAGATTCTATAGCCTACGTGTGGAACCGGTATCCTCCTGTGTTCTCACCTCAAACTGGTAGAAGCACTGAGAGGCCCGGTTCGGGTCGGCTTGTTAACCGCCCAGAGCGTCCATACAGTAGACCCTGTCGAGCTCCTCCATTCCCTCGGCAGCCAGATATTGCGGAGCATCTGGCGCCAGGCCTCTCGATGAATCCGTGAGAACCGGTGAGGCTGGGAGCCATGTAAGAGTACCCCAAGAGGACTTTGTGTGTATTTCCACGTACATAGCCTTAGAGCCCCGTGTTTCCCGGCAGACCTTCTGCCCGTCTAAGAAGGGTTCAATCACCTCCAATTTTCCATATGCAAACTGAAATACTGTCCATATGCGTATTCGTTCCGAGACCTCCCTACGGGAAGGCTGGACTTCCATGCACGTCCTGTTCACTAGAACGTGGGGCGTTTCCAGTGTTCCAGTCTTACGAATGGGTAGTGTTACAAAAGTAGCTGGCTTCTTGTGGTTGAGCCCGGCCTCGCCCGATAGACTGAGGGGGCTTGTGGGCTCCCCACAGGACACTGGAAGAGGCAGCGTCCATGGCGTTTTGGTAAGGGATCCCAATTAAGTCCGGTCATCCGGCGTTTTTCGAGTGACCGACTGAGAGGCGTCTGCGATTCACGTATGTAACCTCGTTCCCTGAAGAAGGGAGGCGGAGGCGTCAATCCCGTCATGCAGTGCTGCACCTCTGCTGAAGGGGCGAGGTCACTAGCTCGGCTCCTCAGCGAAAACCTGAATATGCGCTGCACCGCTGCTTTATTTATACGCGCTGTGATCAGCGGCAGCTGGATGCGATTAAGCGCATGCCAATCTTCAATTGGCTTGTTTAGATACACTCGAAGTAGATTGGTCTCTCGCTGCGAGATCCCAATTCGTCGGTCATCCGGCGTGGCGTCTCCGTTCCCTTCTTCGGGGAACGAGGGTTATTACGTAACCAGAGACGTTTTCTCATCTCTCTCTTAAAAATATACTACAGTTTCTACTTGGGCTTTGAGTCAGGCCTGTTGTCTGACTGATCAAGAACAGTAATATCATGATCAGCAAAGCACTTAGAAGTGGTTTTGGCACTAATGGAGCAGGTCCTAAGCTCCACTGGAAAAAGAAAGCAGCAACTATAAAACGTTTTTTGGCAGATTGTAGCATAAAATGCTCCAAAATTTCCTGGTAGAAACTGCATTGACTTTAGCTTGATGAAACACAATGAACCAAAACAGCAGACAGGAGCGTAGCAGCCATTTTAAAAGTGGTTATGTGACTCTCTAACAAACTAAAGTTAGTACTAAATGTACTAAATATAGAAAGTAGTTTTAATTCTAAATAGATTACTTAAACATGATAATGACAAGTTTTCTAAAACAAATTTGCTATATTGGGAAATAATAATTGTAGTCTGGACTCGAGACGGCCCAAGCGCGCAACAAAAGACAACAGAGCCAATCATCATTGATGTCTTATTCAGCAGGCGCTTTCATCAAAGCAACAAGTAGGTGATATCTGTGACCTGGACCTGAGCACAGCCATGAGGTTAGTTTTCAAAATATAGGCTGCTAGCCATGATACTATATATCTGAAAGCTGGAATAATAGCGTTTCAGCATTAATACATGAATTTGTTGCCCAACAGGACAATATGTTGGATTTCAGTTTTTCTCATCACGACATTACACATACTTTGCAGTGTTTGTTTAAAATATGATCTTATACTCCTACACTTGTTTTCTGTAGTGTGCTACCCCTGATCACCACAGAACAAAGAAGAAGTAATGCAAGAAATCGGGTCAAAGTGATTACCTTGTGATCTGGTTCAAAGCTCACTCAAATCTAAATAACAACTCATAGAACACGGGCGGAAATATTGGTCACGTCATCACAAAAAGGCCTCTCTCAAAAAATCCCCCTGTTCTTCCACGGTTGCTAAGTGCCCCCAGCTGGGCAGATGCCGTTGCACCCCAAACCAACTTCAAAAACCCCACACTGGACTTCAACAGCTTGGGTTCTTATGTCATCTAGTCTTCCTTCAGACAAGACTTTGATTTCCAAATGAAATGCACAGAATTGTCTTTTTATCTGAAAGGAGGACTCAGGACCATAATTGGAGTAACCAGTGCAGTTATTTTTCTTCTTAACCCAGTTAAAATGCTTTGAATTATTTGTTTCTGCTCAGAAGTGACTTGGCTGTGCCCTTTCCTGAAGACGTTCGAGCATGGAGAGATTCACTGAGCTCCAAGCCTCTTTCCACTCCTTGTGAAGCTCTCCAAAGTGTTTTAATCAAGGTTTTGATTTTGGCAGTATTCAGTATTCTCTTGTGGTCATCCCTGTTGTTAGAACACCTTTTCCTACCCAATTTCTTTACTTCAAATGAACTTTGCAGTGTTAAATTTTCTTTTGATACAGCACTCTGTGAACAGCCACTCACTTGCAACACAACTAGCACCTTCCTGTGAATTATTCTTTGTCTTTGCTGCCAATCAATCATGTCTTCTGGAGCATTGCCAAGTCCAGCAGAAGTCTTCCACGTTATTGTGGCATCAAAGAACAAGCGATACCTGGAAATTTCATTGTAGGGATAAATTATTTAATGAAACTCAAATATAAATATTGTGTCTATTTGAGACCCTGGATTTTGAGTTTTGTGAGCTGTAAGCTCTAATTTATCACTTTTGAATAAAGTTATTAAAAAAAAATGAAGAAACATTTTTTAGATGTACCCTCTGTATGCTTTGGATTGCTTTTACTAACATGGAGAGATACTCCCTAATAATAGTAGCAGGAAACAACCATCTCCACAAACAAATCCTATCTTCCAGTTGTTATTCATTCGGAGTGGTTTTAGTATTAATAAAGCTGCACTATTCGGAATAGCTTTAACATAAAATAATTGCCTTCCTCATTTATTTAATTTCATTTTAAAAATCTAGTCATCAAGCCTATTGCAGTTCTTTTATTTTCATGTAGTGTGGGATTGAGGACTGTTTTCAGAGTTGAAATGCTATCTGAAAAAGAAGCTATTTCTTTATTCAGAAAGCTCACAGTCCATATGTAAAAATGCTTCTTTTCAATCTACACTTAAACTATATTGTAAGTCTTTTCATACAGATGATTTAAATTGCATTTTATTAGAAGAAGAAGAAGAAGAAAGCAAGAACACATCTGTAAACTGCGTCTTTCAGGTACTGAAAGCTATAGCTGAATCTCTATTACGCACAGAGTAGATTAAAATAAATAAATAAAAAATGGTGCATATTACCAAAGCAAATCTATAAGCTTTAAATTGTACATGGTAACATTGCAGTAGTAGACTAAGCAAACCTCACATCTTAATCTTTGACCCAGAACATTTCAGAGGCTCTCAGTGGTAAAGAATAATAAATTTGCAGTCAGAGCACACAGTGGATTGGCGCTCATGCATCTTAACTAAACTACAACTAAAACTTATAAAACTGTTCTACTCTGTAACTTTCATTTTCTATTACATTTTGTACACATGCTTGAGGACCCAAAAATGTGTTCTGCATGAACATTTGTTTTTCACTGCCAAATCTCCAAAGTATCTATTATAACAGCATACTCCACAATCTCAAAATCTCAGCAATGGCAGAGGTGGAGACAGGTGACCATCTTCTATATTCTGTTTGTTTTTCACAGTTTGAAGCTCCTTCTTCAAGTGAGGGTTGAGGAAAATGGAAGTGATGTGTCATGGGAGTTTGTGATTTATGGCAGTCTCTTTGTGTCTGCCATCACAACAAATAAAGGTACAATACCTTACTTTGCAGATAAGTTAACAGGAATCTTTTTTTTTTTTTAAATCTGACCACATATATATTACCTACTATATTATATAGTACTATAATATTATACTACATAAAATAGAAAAGTTAACAGGAATCAGTGTTTTTTATGTATCTGTACGATATCACATTATAAAAGCCTGGAATGCTAACAACATGCTTTAAAACATCCTTGCAAAACCAGTAACATCATATTTATATATGCTACCAATGCATTAAAATATGCTACCAGCATCACTAAAATATGCTATGGCAAACACTTCCATCTATTTCATCCATCTATGTACTGTATCCGCCTATCAATCAGTAGAAACAGCTATGTTTAGTTAGGTATGCAATATAAAAGGGGTTAGAGACAGTGATAACATGTTAGCAGCATCACCAAACATTAATGTTAATAGTGTGTAAACATGCTAAATATTTATGTAATTTCTCATGGACATTTCAGTTTGATGAATACTAGCTATGTGTTTTCTTCCTAAAAGAACTTCTGAAATCAACATTACATTTTTACATTTTATTAAGAATTTCAAATAATAAATATACCCAAACAGTTCAAATGTTTTATATATTGCACTCCAGCCGCCTAACAGCCATAAGCCGCCGCTCTGGTAACCAACGAGCACGTGCATCGCACTCACAGGCTGACCGGGTTCTGCTGTCACTCCATCAGCTGGTTGCGGATAAAAGGCCACGCGCACAATCGTCACTGAGCATTTGCCTCCATGATCGCTCGCCATGATCGCTCTCTGTCCCCTGCAGAAAGCAGCATATAGACTCGAGTATCTTTTGTTAATAAACCCACCCTCTGGGGTTTTGATTTTGAGCCTTGCTTACTTGTGTGTTTCTTCACCTGCGTCACTGGGTGAGTAACGCGGCAAGAGGCGTGAAGAAGCACCGGCAAGTGAGTCTCTGCCTTTCAAATTTCATTTTTATTCTGTCCTCTCCTCTTTAGTTATCGCGGTGGCATAGCGCTTCTCCCGCCATGGAAGAACTGGGTTACTAAATGCTCATCGTGGTGTTAAAGGCCCCATATGCAAACAGAGCACCTGGCTACTCAACAGGGCTTAAACGGAGCAGGAGTTGCGCCCACCCCATGATCTGTCCTGCCTCCCAACAGATTCGCTGCCATGCTCCCGAGCCCAAGCCACCAAAACTGGCTGTCAAAAATGTCCATGATGACGATCCAGAAGCGTGCTATTTCTTACAAATGCGTTCAAAACCAGCCAATTGATAGCACCTTGGCAACTCTCGGTGAAGTGGCGCATACTAGCACCCTCTTATTCAGCGAGGCGCAGTGCACGTGATTTCTTTCTTTTCTCGCTGCCGGTGAGAGTGAAATGAAGTGCGCTGAGAAATTTTCTCCGACTGCTCGGCCAGGAGCGGTCGCCCAGCAGATCCACAGCTGGGAGTATAACCCACGTATTCCACCTGTGCACAAGCAGCCAAGCTCGCGCGCCGCCCCAACACTGGCTTTCTTGACGACCCCAAACCGCTGGTCAGGTGGTGGAGCCGAGTCATGAGTGGATCCGATTTTTATGAGCCCCTTCTCGCTCACACAGACAGGGGATCAGGATCGCGGACATCCACAGCCACAACCATCGAGGCTCTGGCCGAGGGCCAGTGGAGCTTCATGACACGGCCCAATATCAGAGCCTGGGGAGCTAGCACAGCTTTTTCCCCAGAGGTGTCCAGGAGCGACGTGCGCTGAGCGGCACAGACAAAACCCATGCTGACAGAAGATCCGCACCGCGGTAGCTGGCTGGCCGGCTGCATCGCGGCACCACGAGCCACCCAAGGAGCTCTGGGCGCCAAAGTCCGGGTGAACGGAAACCCTTCCAGGCTCTACCACTGATTCGGAGCAGCGCATAGCCATCCTGGTGTAGCCGTGAACATCCTGGCCCCAGGCGGAGAAGAAGACGTTTCCTTCCCATCACCTGTGTGCACGGTGACACACTGCAAGTTCCGGCCGATGCTACCAGTCTCGGCCAAGCCAGGCCTGGCCATGAAGTGGAAGCTAGTGGTGGGGAAGGACCTCCTGTACCAGTCTTGTTGGTAAAGGATTGGCCAGTATTTGACCACCTGCTCGCTTTGCCACTCAGCCAGCCAGCCCCAGAGGGAAAACCGCCACCAAGAACGACTCAGGCCCATAAGCTAATGGACCCGCCTAGCATTACTTAGTTCGCAGACAAGCCTGGAGAGAAGGTGGAGTCCTCTTCCCAGAGTTCTAACTCACTGATGTTTTCCAACGGTGTGGAGAAGCTCATTACATCAGAACTTAAAAAGATGGCGACCGCCTCAAACACTGTTGGCACTTGAAGTGCGCGTTGTGGAGAAGCGGGATGTGCCAGCCAGAGGCCCCCATCATCTCGCATTTTGTGGTGAAAAGTAAGCCTGCTGCTGTACGCATATTGCAGGAAGAGGAGGAGAAGCTGCTGTGAGATTGTCCAAAGTCGTCAGGCCCAGTGCCAGGCTGGCCCCATTCATCGATGGCGGACACGTGGAGCTGCTAACACAGCCGGTGGGATGATTTCACTAGCCGGTCATTCTTCGGAGGTGAAATGGTTTGCCGACCTGCCCGGCGCCTTCGCGCCTCGCGCTCCTCCCCAGTCCTCTCATTCCGAGGCGTTCCGGCAAGAAAGGTGCTAGCTGTCAGTGTGGCGGCGAGCAGCCATCAAGCTGCCTCGGTAACCCGGGAGCCGTACCTCGTCTGGGCTGGCGGTCTCAGCTGTGGCTCATCAGCAGGCCATTCAGGATAAAAGAGGCTCCCATAGTACGCCGTCACTGAGCGTGCCTCGCAGTCAAATCACATTTGCGTACCTCTTATCATATATATATATACACAGAAATAACTCTATATTTTAATCATAAATACTTCGCATCTAACCTCAACTTTCTCTTCTTGATTTTGACTTTTGAGATCCATACTTCCAGAAAAAACAAACACCTGCAGGTCGGAAATCCTATATTGCTAGATATAGTGACAAAAT